>NW_026734473.1:0-300000 GCF_949786415.1 Peromyscus eremicus
ATGCCTGTATTTTTTCTTGTGTCAGGGGCTACTGACTAACCCATACAGGCTGATCAGACTTCCACTGTATAGAGTCTGCATAGAGATACTTTGCAGTGGCCCCTATGTAAAATGCTCCTCCAGCTCAGAACTTCCTGTTACTAAATGCACATCAAGTGACTCCATTAAGTCTCTTCCCCATAGGGTAAATGGTAGAGAGGGTAGCACATAAGGTTGTATAAACCCTTCTTTACTGTCTGTTTGCCATTTTAAAAGCTTTGAACTCTGCATTACTCTGGAAGCCATCCCTAATCCCATAAGGGAGGATCCTGTTCTGTGTGTTGGCCAAGAAGAAGGCCAATCCTTTCCTGATATGCAGGTCCTGTCAGCACCTGTGTCCGAGAGTCCTTGGGAGCTCCTGCCATCCAGGATGATTGTCTTAAAGTGTCGTTGTCCTAAATATTGTACCCAATTGACTCCTTCTATGGAGTCTGAAGAGCCAAACAGTCCTGATCCCCTATGGCTTTTCATAATAGGATTAGGCAATTTATGTAGGGGAGTAGAACAACCTGTGCGATTCTCTGTCCCTTGTGTAATTGAATGGTTTCTTTTAAAGGCCTGATCATCACCTTTATTCTACCTAAGGTATCTGTATCTAGCACTCCAAGGAGTACTTCAAAGATGGTAGCAGTATTAGAGCTTCTCCCCAAAATTAATCCTACCGTTTGTGGTGGCAGGGTTCCTGTAATTTTGTATCTATGACTGTTACCCCATCCCACAGGGACAGGAGCAAATCCTGAGGACATGATATATCTAATCCAGCACTCTCTGGAGTAGCTCTAGGCAGGTTATGGACAGTGAATTCTGGCGCAGCAGGGTTTAGCCCTGGTGTTAACTGTACTTCCTTTTGGACATTCCTCTTTTCTTTCTCGGGGCTAAGGGGGAGCCCCGAAGCTAGTTTTTTGTCTGACTGTCAGGCTTAAGGGGAACTCCTTCCTTAGTGAACTTTGACTTCCATTCATTTCTCCAATGCTTTCCTTTTTTGCATCGTTGGCAAATGCCAGGAGGAGCTCTTCCTCCTCTATTCTCAGCATTCGGGCATTCCGTTTGCATATGCCCTGATTTTCCACACTTATAACAGGTCGGGGAGCTATCAGCCCCTCCGCTACTTATTTTCTTAACATAGGCGTTAAATCGTTGTCCTTTCATTACTGCAGTGTAGGCCATTCCTTGCACTACGGCTGGTGAGGCATCCATGCATGCTTTTATATAATCCTGTAATGAGCTTGTCTTCCTGACGGGCCTAATTAAGTCTTTACAAAGGGTATTGGCATTTTCTCAGGCTAACTGTTTCAGAAGCATGTCCATTCCCTCTGAAGGGGGAAGCAGTCTATGTATTGCTACCTCAAGTCTAGAGATAAAGGCTTGATATGTTTCTTCATTCCCTTGTATAATCCCTGATAACACCGTGCTCTTTGTCCTGGGAGGCAGAATGTGAGGCCAGGCAGCGACTGCAATGCTAGTAATAGCATCCAAGACATCATGAGGCAAAGCAGAATGAGACTGAGGCGTTCTTCTCCCTTTTCTTTTGCATATCTGTGCATAGCCTTCCCTACCTTCCTCCATTCCGTCAGTGTCAGACTGCCATCCTCTGTGAGCCAGGGACACAATTCCTTCACGAGTTTAAGAAATTCTGCCAAGGCCTCTGGTGTTACCTTCAAGCCCTTTTCTGTCAACACATGTCTTATCACAGATGCAAATAATTTGTCCTCCTTAGAGAGGTGGTGCCCCATGCTTACCTTCTGGATCACCTGTGCTTAACCGGTGAGCCTTTACCGGCGGGTCTACAGTACCCTGACAGGAGCCAATCCCTACTTATGAAAAGAGAGAAAGAAGAGAGAAAATTACGTGTCCTTCATGTCCTTGTTCAGAGTGCCACCTGCCACGGACTGCGTCTCAGTAGGGACAATGGGGTGAAGGTACTCAGGAAAAGTGAGATTCGGTGAATGACAGACAGACACAGACACCAGAGTATGCTGTGAAACTGCTGCAATTTTACTCAGATCAAGCAGTGCTTTTTATACATTCATTTGAGGATATATGGCAATCGGCCAGTGGGGGGATAGACATAAAATTAACAATAGTGACTTTCCTTACCAGAAAACAACTCTTGCTCGAAGGAACAGAAACTGCAAGTGATTCAACTCTGTTTATGAATGGGAATCAAACACTATCTCACCTTACAAGAAACACACTCTGCTTTTGAGAAAAGACCATTCTTCTACCCTACTGTGTTTCCTAAAGGGGCAGAACAGTGAGCTTGCTCAGAACAAAAAAAAATGCCCTTCCTACACACATGAGCCATATCTAGATCATCTCTGCTTAGAAAATTGATGAGAAAAGTAGCTACTCTCCAGTCCAATACACTGTACTTGCTGAGAACAGACGTGAGTGCTATTTGCACTGTGTATGGCAAAGGGACCACAATGGAGACTTTCCTAACCAGAAAACAACTCTTGCTCATAGGACCAGAAACTGCATGAGATTCAACTCCATTTATGAATGGGAAACAAACACTAGCTCGCCTTCCGAGAAACATACTCTGCTTTTGAGAAAAGAGCACTCTAGTACTCTACTGTGTTTCCTATAAGGCTAGAACAGTGAGCTTGCTCAAAACAAAAGAACTGTGCTTCCTACACATGGGACATATCTGGTTCACCTCTGCTTAGAAAACTGAAAGGAAGAGTAGCTTTTCTTCTGTCCAATACACTGTACTAGCAGGCAACAGACACAAGTGCTATTTGCACTGTGTATGACAATGGGAGCTCAATAGTGACTTTCCTAACCAGAAAACAACTCTTGCTAGTAAGACAAGAAACTGCACATGATACAACTGGGTTTATGAATGGGAAACAAACACTAGTTCGCCTTACAAGAAACACATTCTGCTTTTGAGAAAAGAGCACTCTTCTTCTCTAATGTGAGCTTGCTCAGAACAAAAGAACTGTGCTTCCTACACACACAAACCATATTGATTTCAACTCTGCTTAGGAAATTGAAAAGAACAGTAGCTACTCTCCAGTCCAATACACTGTACTTGCTGGAAATGGACACGAGTGCTCTTTGCACTGTGTATGGCAATGGAAACGCAATAGTTACTTTCCTAACCAGAAAAAAACTATTGCTCATAGGAACAGAAACATGATTTTGTCAGCATGATTTTGTCAGTTGCCTAAGCTGAGTTGAACTAGATATGGCCCGTGTGTAAGAAGCACAATTCTTTTGTTCTGAATAAGCTCACTGTTCTGGCCCTATAGTAAGAGAGAAGAGTAGAAGAGTGCTCTTTTCTAAAAAGCAGTGTGTGTTCCTTGTAAAGCGAGCTAATGTTTGTTTCCCATTCATAAATGGATTTGAATCACATGCAATTTCTGGTCCATCAAGCAAGAGTTTTTTTTCATACACAGTGCAAAGAACTTTCGCGTCTGTTCCCAGCAAGTACAGTGTATTGGACTAAAGAGAATCTACTCTTCTTGTCAGATTACTAAGCAGATTTGAACAAGATAAGGACCATGTGTGTAGGAAGCACAGTTCTTTTGTTCTGAGCAAGCTCACTGTTCTGGCCCTATAGGAAACACAGTAGAGTAGAAGAGTGCTCTTTTCTCAAAAGCAGAGTGTGTTTCTCGTAATGCAAGCTAGTGTTTGTTTCCCAGTCAGAAATGGAGTTGAATCACATGCACATTCTGGTCCTACGAGCAAGAGTTTTTTTCTCGTAGGAAGAGTCACAGTTGTGCTCCATTTGCCATGCACAGTGCAAATAGCACTCGCGTCTGTTCCCAGCAAATACAGTGTATTGGACTGAAGAGAAGCTACTGTTCTTGTCAGTTTCCTAAGCAGAGTTGAAAAAGATAAGCCCTTTGTGTTGGAAGCACAGTTCTTTTGTTCTGAGTAAGCTCACTCTTCTGGCCTTATAGGAAACAGAGTAGAGTAGAAGAGTGCTTTTTTCTCAAAAGCAGAGTGTGTTTCTTGTAAGGCGAGCTAGTGTTTCTTTCCCAGTCAGAAATGGAGTTGAATCACATGCAGTTTCTGGTCCTACGAGCAGGAGTTTTTTTCTGGTAGGTATAGTCACTATTGTGCTCCATTTGCCATACACATTGCAATTAGCACTAGCGTGTGTTCCCAGCAAATACGGTGTATTGGACTGAAGAAAAGCTACTGTTCTTCTCAGTGTCCTAAGCAGAGTTGAACTAGATAAGGCCATGTGTCGGAAGCCCAGTTCTTTTGTTCTGAGCAAGCTCAATCTTCTGGCCTTATAGGAAACCCAGTAGAGCAGAAGAGTTCCCTTTTTTTAAAAGCTGATTGTGTTTCTTGTAAGGCGAACAGTTAGTGTTTGTTTCCCAGTCAGAAATGGAGTTGAATCACATGCAGTTTCTGGTCCTACGAGCAAGAGTTGTTTTCTGGTAAGAAGAGTCACTATTGTGCTCCATTTGCCTTACACAGTGCAAATAGCACTGGCGTAGGTTCCCAGCAAGTACAGTGTTTTGGACTGAACAGAATTTACTGTTCTTGTCAGTGTCCTAAGCAGAGTTAAACTAGATATGGCCGGTGTGTGTAGGAAGCACAGTTCTTTTGTTTTGAGCAAGCTCACTGTTCTGGCCCTATAGGAAACACAGTAGAGTAGAAGTGTGCTCTTTTCTCAAAAGCTGATTGTGTTTCTTGTAAGGCGAGCAGCAAGTGTTTGTTTCCCAGTCAGAAATGGAGTTGAATCACAAGCAGTTTCTGGTCCTACAAGCAAGAGTTGTTTTCTTGTATGAAGAGTCACTATTGTGCTCCATTTGCCATACACAGTGCAAATAGCACTAGCGTCTGTTCCCAGCAAATACAGTGTATTGGACTGAACAGAATATACTGTTCTTGTCAGTGTCCTAAGCAGAGTTGAAGTAGATATGGCCCATGTGTGTAGGAAGCACAGTTCTTTTGTTTTGAGCAAGCTCACTGTTCTGGCCCTATAGGAAACACAATAGAATAGAAGAGTGCTCTTTTCTCAAAAGCAGAGTGTGTTTCTTGTAAGGCGTGCTAGTGTTTGTTTCCCAGTCAGAAATGGAGTTGAATCACATGCACCTTTGGGTCCTACGAACAAGAGTTTTTTTCTCGTAGGAAGAGTCACTGTTGTGCTCCATTTGCCATGCACAGTGCAAATAGCAGTCGCGTCTCTTCCCAGCAAGTACAGTGTATTGGACTGAAGAGAAGCTACTGTTCTTGTCAGTTTCCTAAGCAGAGTTGAACTAGATAAGGCCCGTGTGTCGGAAGCACAGTTCTTTTGTTCTGAGCAAGCTCACTATTCTGGCCCTATAGGAAACACAGTAGAGTAGAAGAGTGCTCTTTTGTGAAAAGGAGAGTGTGTTTCTTGTAAGGCGAGCTAGTGTTTGTTTCCCAGGCAGAAATGGAGTTGAATCTCATGCAGTTTCTGGTCCTACGAGCCAGAGTTGTTTTCTGGTAGGAAGAGTCACTATTGAGCTCCATTTGCCATAAACAGTGCAAATAGCACTAGCGTCTGTTCCCAGCAAGTACAGTGTATTGGACTGAAGAGAAGCTACTGTTCTTGTTAGTTTTTTAAGCAGAGTTGAACTAGATATGGCCCGTGTGTAGGAAGCACAGTTCTTTTGTTTTGAGCAGGCGCACTGTTCTGGCCATATAGCAAACCCAGTAGAGCAGAAGAGTGCTCTTTTCTCAAAAGCAGATTGTGTTTCTTGTAAGGCTAGCAGCTAGTGTTTGTTTCCCAGACAGAAACGGAGTTGAATCACATTCAGTTTCTGGTCCTACGAGCAAGAGTTGTTTTCTGGTAAGAGGAGTCACTGTTGTGCTCCATTTGCCATACACAGTGCAAATAGCACTCGCGTGTGTTCACTACAAATACAGTGTATTGGACTGGAGAGAAGCTACTGTACTTGTCAGTGTCCTAAGCACAGTTGAACTAGATAAGGCTCATGTGTGTAGGAAGCACAGTTCTTTGTTCTGAGCAAGCTCACTCTTGTGGCACTATAGGAAACACAGTAGAGTAGAAGAGTGCTCTTTTCTCAAAAGCAGAGTGTGTTACTTGTAAGGCGAGCTAGTGTTTGTTTCCCAGGCAGAAATGGAGTTGAATCACATGCAGTTTCTGGTCCTACAAGCAAGAGTTGTTTTCTTGTAAGAAGAGTCACTATTGCGCTCCATTTTCCATACACAGTGCAAATAGCACTCGTCTCTGTTCTGAGCAAGTACAGTGTATTGGACTGAAGAGAAGCTACTGTTCTTGTCAGTTTCCTAAGCAGAGTTGAACTAGATATGGCCCGTGTGTGTTGGAAGCACAGTACTTTTGTTCTGAGCAAGCTCACTGTTCTGGCCCTATAGGAAACACAGTAGAGTAGAAGAGTGCTCTCTTCTCAAAAGCAGAGTGTGTTTCTTGTAAGGTGAGCAGATAGTGTTTGTTTCCCAGTCAGAAATGGAGTTGAATCTCATGCAGTTTCTGGTCCTATGAGCAAGAGCTGTTTTCTGGTAAGAAGAGTCACTATTGTGCTCCATTTGCCATAAACAGTGCAAATAGCACTGGCGTCTTTTCCCAGCATGTACAGTGTATTGGACTGAACAGAAGTTACTGTTCTTGTCAGTTTCCTAAGCAGAGTTGAACTAGATATGGCCCGTGTGTAGGAAGCACAGTTCTTTTGTTTTGAGCAGGAGCACTGTTCTGACCATATAGGAAACCCAGTAGAGCAGAAGAGTGCTCTTTCCTCAAAAGCAGATTGTGTTTCTTGTAAGGCGAGCAGCTAGTGTTTGTTTCCCAGTCAGAAATGGAGTTGAATCACATGCAGTTTCTGGTCCTACGAGCAAGAGATGTTTTCTGGTAAGAAGAGTCACTGTTGTGCTCCATTTGCCATACACAGTGCAAATAGCACTGGCGTCTGTTCACTACAAATACAGTGAATTGGACTGGAGAGAAGCTACTGTTCTTGTCAGTGTCCTAAGCACAGTTGAACTAGATAAGGCTCATGTGTGGAGGAAGCACAGTTCTTTGTTCTGAGCAAGCTCACTCTTCTGGCACTATAGGAAACACAGTAGAGTAGAAGAGTGCTCTTTTCTCAAAAGCAGAGTGTGTTACTTGTAAGGTGAACTAGTGTTTGTTTCCCAGGAAGAAATGGAGTTGAATCACATGCAGTTTCTAGTCCTACAAGCAAGAGTTGTTTTCTTGTAAGAAGAGTCACTATTGCGCTCCATTTGCCATACACAGTGCAAATAGCACTCGTCTCTGTTCTGAGCAAGTACAGTGTATTGGACTGAAGAGAAGCTACTGTTCTTGTCAGTTTCCTAAGCAGAGTTGAACTAGATATGGCCCTTGTGTGTAGGAAGCACAGTACTTTTGTTCTGAGCAAGCTCACTGTTCTGGCCCTATAGGAAACACAGTAGAGTAGAAGAGTGCTCTTTTCTCAAAAGCAGAGTGTGTTTCTTGTAAGGTGAGCTAGTGTTTGTTTCTCAGTCAGAAATGGAGTTGAATCACATGCAGTTTCTGGTCCTACGAGCAAGAGTTGTTTTCTGGTAGGAAGAGTCACTATTGAGCTCCATTTGCCATAAACAGTGCAAATAGCACTAGCTTCTGTTCCCAGCAAGTACAGTGTATAAGACTGAAGAGAAGCTACTGTTCTTGTCAGTTTCCTAAACAGAGTTGAACTATATAAGGCCCGTGTGTTGGAGGCACAGTTGTTTTGTTCTGAGCAAGCTCACTCTTCTTACCCTATAGGAAACACAGTAGAGTAGAAGAGTGCTCTCTTCTCAAAAGCAGAGTGTGTTTCTTGTAAGGTGAGCAGCTAGTGTTTGTTTCACAGTCAGAAATGGAGTTGAATCACATGCAGTTTCTGGTCCTATGAGCAAGAGTTGTTTTCTGGTAAGAATAGTCACTATTGTGCTCCATTTGCCATACACAGTGCAAATAGCACTGGCGTCTTTTCCCAGCATGTACAGTGTATTGGACTGAAGAGAAGCTACTGTTCTAGTCAGTTTCCTAAGCAGAGTTGAACTAGATATGGCCCGTGTGTGTAGGAAGCACAGTTCTTTTGTTTTGAGCAGGCGCACTGTTCTGGCCATATAGGAAACCCAGTAGAGCAGAAGAGTGCTCTTTTCTCAAAAGCAGATTGTGTTTCTTTAAGGCGAGCTAGTGTTTGTTTCCCAGTCAGAAATGGAGTTGAATCACATGCAGTTTCTGGTCCTACGATCAAGAGTTGTTTTCTGGTAAGAAGAGTCACTGTTGTGCTCCATTTGCCATACACAGTGCAAATAGCACTCGTCTCTGTTCTGAGCAAGTACAGTGTATTGGACTGAAGAGAAGATACTGTTCTTGTCAGTTTCCTAAGTAGAGTTGAACTAGATATGGCCCGTGTGTGTAGGAAGCACAGTACTTTTGTTCTAAGCAAGCTCAGTGTTCTGGCCCTATAGGAAACACAGTAGAGTAGAAGAGTGCTCTTTTCTCAAAAGCAGAGTGTGTTTCTTGTAGGCGAGCTAGTGTTTGTTTCTCAGTCAGAAATGGAGTTGAATCACATGCAGTTTCTGGTCCTACGAGCAAGAGTTGTTTTCTGGTAGGAAGAGTCACTATTGAGCTCCATTTGCCATAAACAGTGCAAATAGCACTAGCTTCTGTTCCCAGCAAGTACAGTGTAAAAGACTGAAGAGAAGCTACTGTTCTTGTCAGTTTCCTAAACAGAGTTGAACTATATAAGGCCTGTGTGTCAGAGGCACAGTTGTTTTGTTCTGAGCAAGCTCACTCTTCTGCCCCTATAGGAAACACAGTAGAGTAGAAGAGTGCTCTTTTCTCAAAAGGAGAGTGTGTTACTTGTAAGGCAAGCTAGTGTTTGTTTCCCAGGCAGAAATGGAGTTGAATCACATGCAGTTTCTGGTCCTACGAGCAGGAGTTGTTTTCTGGTAGGAAGAGTCACTATTGCGCTCCATTTGCCATACACAGTGCAAAGAGCACTCGCGTCTGTTCCCAGCAAGTACAGTTTATTGGACTGAAGAGAAGCTACTTTTCTTGTCAGTTTCCTAAGCAGAGTTAAACTAGATATTGCCCGTGTGTGTAGGAAGCATAGTTCCTTTGTTCTGAGCAAACTCACTGTTCTGGCACTATAAGTAACACAGTAGAGTAGAAGAGTGCTGTTTTCTCAAAAGTAGAGTGTGTTTCTTGTAAGGCAAGCTGGTGTTTGTTTCTCAGTCAGAAATGGAGTTAAATCACATGCAGTTTCTGGTCCTAATTTCAAGAGTAATATTCTGTTAAGAAGGGTCACTATTGTGCTCCATTTGGCAAACACAGTGCAAAAAGCTCTACCGTGTTTTCCCAACAAATACAGTGTATTGGACTGAAGAGAAGCTACTGTTCTTGTCAGTGTCCTAAGCAGAGTTGAACTAGATAAGGCCTCTGTGTGTAGGATGCACAGTTCTTTGTTCTGAGCAAGCTCACTCTTCTGGCACTATAGGAAACACAGTAGAGTAGAAGAGTGCTCTTTTCTCAAAAGCAGAGTGTGTTTCTTGTAAGGCAAGCTGGTGTTTGTTTCTCAGTCAGAAATGGAGTTAAATCACATGCAGTTTCTGGTCCTACGAGCAAGAGTTGTTTTCTGGTAGGAAGAGTCACTATTGAGCTCCATTTGCCATGAACAGTGCAAATACCACTAGCATCTGTTCTCAGCTAATACAGTGTATTGGACTGAAGAGAAGCTACTGTTCTTGTCAGTTTCCTAAGCAGAGTTGAACTAGATAAGCCTCGTGTGTTGGAAGCACAGTTCTTTTGTTCTGAGCAAGCTCACTCTTCTGGCCCTATAGGAAAACCAGTAGAGTAGAAGAGTGCTTTTTTCTCAGAAGCAGATTGTGTTTCTTGTAAGGTGAGCTAGCGTTTGTTTCTCAGTCCTAAATGGAGTTGAATCACATGCAGTTTCTGGTCCTACGAGCAAGAGTTGTTTTCTGGTAAGAAGAGTCACTATTGAGCTCCCATTGTCATATACAGGGCAAATAGCACCTGCGTCACCTCCCAGCATGTACAGTGTATTGGACTGAAGAGGAGCTACTCTTCTTGTCAGTATCCTAAGCAGAGTTGAACTAGATATGGCCCGTGTCTGTAGGAAGCACAGTTCTTTTCTTCTGAGCAAGCTAACTGTTCGGACCCCATAGGAAACATAGTAGAGTAGAAGAGTGCTCTTTTCTCAAAAGCAGAGTGTGTTTCTTGTAAGGCGAGCTAGTGTTTGTTTCCAAGTCAGAAATTGAGTTGAATCCCATGCAGTTTCTGGTCCTACGAGCAAGAGTTGTTTTCTGGTAAGAAGAGTCACTATTGAGGTCCCATTGCCATACATAGTGCAAATAGCACTAGCGTCTGTTCCCGGCAAGTACAGTGTATTGGACTGAAGAGGAGCTACTGTTATTGTCAGTTTCCTAAGCAGAGTTGAACTGGATATGGCCCGTTTGTGTAGGAAGCACAGTTCTTTTGTTCTGAGCAAGCTCACTGGTCGGATCCCATAGGAAACACAGTAGAGTAGAAGAGTGCTCTTTTCTCAAAAGCAGAGTGTGTTTCTTGTAAGGCAAGCTAGCGTTTGTTTCCCAGTCCTAAATGGAGTTGAGTCACATGCAGTTTGTGGTCCTATGAGCAAGAGATTTTTTCTGGTAAGAAGAGTCACTATTGAGCTCCCATTGCCATACACAGTGCAAATAGCACTCGCGTCTGTTCCCAGCAAGTACAGTGTATGGGACTAAAGAGGAGCTACTGTTCTTGTCTGTATCCTAAGCAGAGTTGAACAAGATATGGCCCGTGTTTGTAGGAAGCACAGATCTTTTTTTCTGAGCATGCTCACTGTTCCAACACCATAAGAAACATAATAGAGTAGAAGAGTGCTCTTTTCTCAAAAGCAGAGTGTGTTTCTTGTAAGGTAAGCTAGCGTTTGTTGCCCAGTCCTAAATGGAGTTGAATCACATGCAGTTTCTGGTTCTTCGAGCAAGAGGAGTTTTCTGGTAAGAAGAGTCACTATTGCGCACCCATTGTCATACACCGGGCAAATAGCACTGGCATCTGCTCCCGGCATGTACAGTGTATTGGACTGAAGAGGATCTACTGTTCTTTTCAGTTTCCTAAGCAGAATTGGACGAGATATGGCCCGTGTGTGTAGGAAGCACAGTTCTTTTGTTCTGAGCAAGCCTACTGTTCTGCCCTTTAGGAAACACAGTAGAGTAGAAGAGTGCTCTTTTCTCAAAAGCAGAGTGTGTTTCTTGTAAGGCGAGCTAGCGTTTGTTTCCAAGTCCTACATGGAGTTGAGTCACATGCAGTTTCTGGTCCTTCGAGCAAGAGTTGTTTTCTGGTAAGAAGAGTCACTATTGCGCTCCCATTGCATTACACAGTGCAAATAGCACTCGCGTCTGTTCCCAGCAAGTACAGTGTATTGGACTGAAGACGAGCTACTGTTCTTGTCATTTTCCTAAGCAGAGTTGTACTAGATATGGCCCATGTGTGTAGGAAGCACATTTCTTATTTTCTGAGCAAGCTCACTGTTCGGACCCCATAGGAAACACAGTAGAGTAGAAGAGTGCTCTTTTCTCAAAAGCAGAGTGTGTTTCTTGTAATGTGAGCTAGTGTTTGTTTCCCAGTCCTAAATGGAGTTGAATCCCATTCAGTTTCTGGTCCTACGAGCAAGAGTTGTTTTCTGGTAAGAAGAGTCACTATTGCGCTCCCATTGCATTACACAGTACAAATAGCACACGCGTCTGTTCCCAGCAAGTACAGTGTATTGGACTGAAGAGGAGCTACCATTCTTGTCAGTTTCCTAAGCAGAGTTGAACTAGATATGGCCTGTGTCTGTAGGAAGCACAGTTCTTTTCTTCTGAGCAAGCTAACTGTTCGGACCCCATAGGAAACACAGTAGAGTAGAAGAGTGCTCTTTTCTCAAAAGCAGAGTGTGTTTCTTGTAAGGCGAGCTAGTGTTTGTTTCCAAGTCAGAAATTGAGTTGAATCCCATGAAGTTTCTGGTCCTACGAGCAAGAGTTGTTTTCTGGTAAGAAGAGTCACTATTGCGCTCCCATTGCCATACACAGTGCAAATAGCACTCGCGTCTGTTCCCAGCAAGTACAGTGTATTGGACTGAAGAGGAGCTACCGTTCTTGTCAGTTTCCTAAGCAGAGTTGAACTAGATATGGCCGTGTGTGTAGGAAGCACAGTTCTTTTTTTCTGTGCAAGCTCTCTCTTCTGGCCCTATAGGAAACACAGTAGAGTAGAAGAGTGATCTTTTCTCAAAAGAGGAATGTGTTTCTTGTAAGGCGAGCTAGCGTTTGTTTCTCAGTCCAAAATGGAGTTGAATCACATGCAGTTTCTGGTCCTACGAGCAAGAGTTGTTTTCTGGTAAGAAGAGTCACTATTGAGCTCCCTTTGTCATATACAGGGCAAATAGCACCTGCGTCACCTCCCAGCATGTACAGTGTATTGGACTGAACAGGAGCTACTCTTCTTGTCAGTATCCTAAGCAGAGTTGAACTAGATATGGCCCGTGTCTTTAGGAAGCACAGTTCTTTTCTTCTGAGCAAGCTAACTGTTCGGACCCCATAGGAAACACAGTAGAGTAGAAGAGTGCTCTTTTCTCAAAAGCAGAGTGTGTTTCTTGTAAGGCGAGCTAGTGTTTGTTTCCAACAGAAATTGAGTTGAATCCCATGCAGTTTCAGTCCTACGAGCAAGAGTTGTTTTCTGGTAAGAAGAGTCACTATTTCGCTCCCATTGACATACATAGTGCAAATAGCAATAGCCTATGTTCCCGGCAAGTACAGTGTATTGGACTGAAGAGGAGCTACTGTTATTGTCAGTTTCCTAAGCAGAGTTGAACTAGATATGGCCCATTTGTGTAGGAAGCAAAGTTCTTTTGTTCTGAGCAAGCTCACTGTTCGGAACCCATAGGAAACACAATAGAGTAGAAGAGTGCTCTTTTCTCAAAAGCAGAGTGTGTTTCTTGTAAGGCGAGCTAGTGTTTGTTTCCCAGTCCTAAATGGAGTTGAATCACATGCAGTTTCTGGTTCCACGAGCAAGATGAGTTTTCTGGTAAGAAGAGTCACTATTGCACTCCCATTGTCATACACAGGGCAAATAGCACTGGCATCTGCTCCCAGCATGTACAGTGTATTGGACTGAAGAGGATCTACTGTTCTTTTCAGTTTCCTAAGCAGAATTGGACGAGATATGGCCCGTGTGTGTAGGAAGCACAGTTCTTTTGTTCTGAGCAAGCTCACTGTTCTGCCCTATAGGAAACACAGTAGAGTAGAAGAGTGCTCTTTTCTCAAAAGCAGAGTGTGTTTCTTGTAAGGCGAGCTAGCGTTTGTTTCCAAGTCCTACATGGAGTTGAGTCACATGCAGTTTCTGGTCCTTCGAGAAAGAGTTGTTTTCTGGTAAGAAGAGTCACTATTGTGCTCCCATTGCATTACACAGTGCAAATAGCACTCGCGTCTGTTCCCAGCAAGTACAGTGTATTGGACTGAAGACGAGCTACTGTTCTTGTCATTTTCCTAAGCAGAGTTGAACTAGATATGGCCCATGTGTGTAGGAAGCACATTTCTTATTTTCTGAGCAAGCTCACTGTTCGGACCCCATAGGAAACACAGTAGAGTAGAAGTGTGCTCTTTTCTCAAAAGCAGAGTGTGTTTCTTGTAATGCGAGCTAGTGTTTGTTTCCCAGTCCTAAATGGAGTTGAATCCCATTCAGTTTCTGGTCCTACGAGCAAGAGTTGTTTTCTGGTAAGAAGAGTCACTATTGCGCTCCCATTGCATTACACAGTACAAATAGCACACGCGTCTGTTCCCAGCAAGTACAGTGTATTGGACTGAAGAGGAGCTACCATTCTTGTCAGTTTCCTAAGCAGAGTTGAACTAGATATGGCCTGTGTCTGTAGGAAGCACAGTTCTTTTCTTCTGAGCAAGCTAACTGTTCGGACCCCATACGAAACACAGTAGAGTAGAAGAGTGCTCTTTTCTCAAAAGCAGAGTGTGTTTCTTGTAAGGCGAGCTAGTGTTTGTTTCCAAGTCAGAAATTGAGTTGAATCCCATGAAGTTTCTGGTCCTACGAGCAAGAGTTGTTTTCTGGTAAGAAGAGTCACTATTGCGCTCCCATTGCCATACACAGTGCAAATAGCACTCGCGTCTGTTCCCAGCAAGTACAGTGTATTGGACTGAAGAGGAGCTACCGTTCTTGTCAGTTTCCTAAGCAGAGTTGAACTAGATATGGCCGTGTGTGTAGGAAGCACAGTTCTTTTTTTCGGTGCAAGCTCTCTCTTCTGGCCCTATAGGAAACACAGTAGAGTAGAAGAGTGCTCTTTTCTCAAAAGCAGAATGTGTTTCTTGTAAGGCGAGCTAGCGTTTGTTTCTCAGTCCTAAATGGAGTTGAATCACATGCAGTTTCTGGTCCTACGAGCAAGAGTTGTTTTCTGGTAAGAAGAGTCACTATTGAGCTCCCTTTGTCATATACAGGGCAAATAGCACCTGCGTCACCTCCCAGCATGTACAGTGTATTGGACTGAACAGGAGCTACTCTTCTTGTCAGTATTCTAAGCAGAGTTGAACTAGATATGGCCCGTGTCTTTAGGAAGCACAGTTCTTATTTTCTGAGCAAGCTAACTGTTCAGACCCCATAGGAAACACAGTAGAGTAGAAGAGTGCTATTTTCTCAAAAGCAGAGTGTGTTTCTTGTAAGGCGAGCTAGTGTTTGTTTCCAACAGAAATTGAGTTGAATCCCATGCAGTTTCAGTCCTACGAGCAAGAGTTGTTTTCTGGTAAGAAGAGTCACTATTTCGCTCCCATTGACATACATAGTGCAAATAGCAATAGCCTATGTTCCCGGCAAGTACAGTGTATTGGACTGAAGAGGAGCTACTGTTATTGTCAGTTTCCTAAGCAGAGTTGAACTAGATATGGCCCATTTGTGTAGGAAGCAAAGTTCTTTTGTTCTGAGCAAGCTCACTGTTCGGAACCCATAGGAAACACAATAGAGTAGAAGAGTGCTCTTTTCTCAAAAGCAGAGTGTGTTTCTTGTAAGGCGAGCTAGTGTTTGTTTCCCAGTCCTAAATGGAGTTGAATCACATGCAGTTTCTGGTTCCACGAGCAAGATGAGTTTTCTGGTAAGAAGAGTCACTATTGCGCTCCCATTGTCATACACAGGGCAAATAGCACTGGCATCTGCTCCCAGCATGTACAGTGTATTGGACTGAAGAGGATCTACTGTTCTTTTCAGTTTCCTAAGCAGAATTGGACTAGATATGGCCTGTGTGTGTAGGAAGCACAGTTCTTTTGTTCTGAGCAAGCTCACTGTTCTGCCCTATAGGAAACACAGTAGAGTAGAAGAGTGCTCTTTTCTCAAAAGCAGAGTGTGTTTCTTGTAAGGCGAGCTAGCGTTTGTTTCCCAGGCCTAAATGGAGTTGAGTCACATGCAGTTTCTGGTCCTTCGAGCAAGAGTTGTTTTCTGGTAAGAAGAGTCACTATTGCGCTCCCATTGCCATACACAGTGCAAATAGCACTCGCGTCTGTTCCCAGCAAGTACAGTGTATTGTACTGAAGACGAGCTACAGTTCTTGTCATTTTCCTAAGCAGAGTTGAACTAGATATGGCCCATGTGTGTAGGAAGCACAGTTCTTATGTTCTGAGCAAGCTCACTGTTCGGACCCGATAGGAATCACAGTAGAGTAGAAGAGTGCTGTTTTCTCAAAAGCAGAGTGTATTTCTTGTAAGGCGAGCTAGTGTTTGTTTCCCAGTCCTAAATGGAGTTGAATCCCATTTAGTTTCAGGTCCTACGAGCAAGAGTTGTTTTCTTGTAAGAAGAGTCACTATTGCGCTCCCATTGCATTACACAGTGCAAATAGCACTCGCGTCTGTTCCTAGCACATACAGTGTATTGGACTGAAGAGGAGCTACCGTTCTTGTCAGTTTCCTAAGCAGAGTTGAACTAGATATGGCCGTGTGTGTAGGAAGCACAGTTCTTTTGTTCTGTGCAAGCTCTCTCTTCTGGCGCTATAGGAAACACAGTAGAGTAGAAGAGTGCTCCTTTCTCAAAAGCAGAGTGTGTTTCTTGTAAATCTAGCTAGCGTTTGTTTCTCAGTCCTAAATGGAGTTGAGTCACATGCAGTTTGTGGTCCTATGAGCAAGAGTTGTTTTCTGGTAAGAAGAGTCACTATTGCGCTCCCATTGCCATACACAGTGCAAATAGCACTCGCGTGTGTTCCCTGCAAGTACAGTGTATTGGACTGAAGAGGAGCTATTGTTCTTGTCACTTTCCTAAACAGAGTTGAACTAGATATGTCCCATGTGTGTATGAAGTACAGTGCTTTTGTTCTGAGCAAGGTAACTGTTCGGATCCCATAAGAAACACAGTAGAGTAGAAGAATGCTCTTTTCAAAAAGCAGAGTGTGTTTCTTGTAAGTCGAGCCATTGTTTGATTCCCAGTCAGAAATGGAGTTGAATCCCATGCAGTTTCTGGTCCTACAAGCAAGAGTTGTTTTCTGGTAAGGAAAGTCACAATTGTGCTCCCATTCCATTACACAGTACAAATAGCACTCGCGTGTGTTCCCAGCAAGTACAGTGTATTGGACTGAAGAGGAGCTACTGCTCTTGTCAGTTTCCTAAGCAGAGTTGAACTAGATATGGCCCGTGTATGTAGGAAGCACAGTTCTTTTGTTCTGAGCAAGCTAACTGTTTGGACCCCATAGGAAACACAGTAGAGTAAAAAAGTGCTCTTTTCTCAAAAGCAGAGTGTGTTTTTTGTAAGGCGAGCTAGCGTTTGTTTCCCCGTCGTAAATGGAGTTGAGTCACATGCAGTTTCTGGTCCTAGGAGCAAGAGTTGTTATCTGGTAAGAAGAGTCAATATTGAGCTCCCATTGCAATACACAGTGCAAATAGCATCGCGTCTGTTCTCAGCAAGTACAGTGTATTGGACTGAAGAGGAGTTACTGTTCTTGTCAGCTTCCTAAGCAGAGTTGAACTAGATATGGCCGTGTGTGTAGGAAGCACAGTTCTTTTGTTCTGAGCAAGCTCACTGTTCTTCCCTATAGGAAACACAGTAGAGTAGAAGAGTGCTCTTTTCTCAAAAGCAGAGTGTGTTTCTTGTAAGGCGAGCTAGCGTTTGTTTCCAAGTCCTAAATGGAGTTGAGTCACATGCAGTTTCTGGTCCTTCGAGCAAGAGTTGTTTTCTGGTAAGAAGAGTCACTATTGTGCTCCCATTGCATTACACAGTGCAAATAGCACTCGCGTCTGTTCCCAGCAAGTACAGTGTATTGGACTGAAGAGGAGCTACTGTTCTTGTCATTTTCCTAAGCAGAGTTGAACTAGATATGGCCCATGTGTGTAGGAAGCACATTTCTTATGTTCTGAGCAAGCTCAGTGTTCGGACCCCATAGGAAACACAGTAGAGTAGAAGAGTGCTCTTTTCTCAAAAGCAGAGTGTGTTTCTTGTAATGCGAGCTAGTGTTTGTTTCCCAGTCCTAAATGGAGTTGAATCCCATTCAGTTTCTGGTCCTACGAGCAAGAGTTGTTTTCTGGTAAAAAGAGTCACTATTGCGCTCCCATTGCATTACGCAGTGCAAATAGCACTCGCGTCTGTTCCTAGCACGTACAGTGTATTGGACTGAAGAGGAGCTACCGTTCTTGTCAGTTTCCTAAGCAGAGTTGAACTAGATATGGCCGTGTGTGTAGGAAGCACAGTTCTTCTGTTCTGTGCAAGCTCTCTCTTCTGGCCCTATAGGAAACACAGTAGAGTAGAAGAGTGCTCTTTTCTCAAAAGCAGAGTGTGTTTCTTGTAAGTCGAGCTAGCGTTTGTTTCTCAGTCCTAATTGGAGATGAGTCACATGCAGTTTCTGGTCCTATGAGCAAGAGTTGTTTTCTGGTAAGAAGAGTCACTATTGAGCTCCCATTGCCATACACAGTGCAAATAGCACTCGCATGTGTTCCCAGCAAGTACAGTGTATTGGACTGAAGAGGAGCTACTGTTCTTGTCACTTTCCTAAGCAGAGTTGAACTAGATATGTCCCGTGTGTGTACGAAGCACAGTTCTTTTGTTCTGAGCAAGGTCACTGTTCGGACACCATAAGAAACACAGTAGAGTAGAAGAATGCTCTTTTCAAAAAGCAGAGTGTGTTTCTTGTAAGTCGAGCCATTGTTTCATTCCCAGTCAGAAATGGAGTTGAATCCCATGCAGTTTCTGGTCCTACAAGCAAGAGTTGTTTTCTGGTAAGGAAAGTCACTATTGTGCTCCCATTCCATTACACAGTGCAAATAGCACTCGCGTGTGTTTCCAGCAAGTACAGTGTATTGGACTGAAGAGGAGCTACTTTTCTTTTCAGTTTCCTAAGCAGAGTTGAACTAGATATGGCCGTGTGTGTAGGAAGCACAGTTCTTTTGTTCTGAGCAAGCTCTCTCTTCTGGCCCTATAGTAAACACAGAAGAGTAGAAGAGTGCTCTTTTCTCAAAAGCAGAGTCTGTTTCTTGTAAGGCGATCCAGCGTTTATTTCCCAGTCCTAAATGGAATTGAATCACATGCAGTTTCTGGTCCTACGAGCAAGAGTTGTTTTCTGGTAAGAAGAGTCACTATTGTGCTCCCATTGCCATACACAGTGGAAATAGCGCTCGATCTGTTCCAGCAAGTACAGTGTATTGGACTGAAGAGGAGCTACTGTTCTTGTCAGTTTCCTAAGCAGAGTTGAACTAGATATGGCCGGTGTGTGTAGGAAGCACAGTTCTTTTGTTCTGAGCAAGCTCACTGTTCGGAAACCATAGGAAACACAATAGAGTAGAAGAGTGCTCTTTTCTCAAAAGCAGAGTGTGTTTCTTGTAAGGAGAGCTAACGTTTGTTGCCCAGTCCTCAATGGAGTTGAATCACATGCAGTTTCTGGTCCTACGAGCAAGAGGAGTTTTCTGGTAAGAAGAGTCACTATTGTGCTCCCATTGTCATACACAGGGCAAATAGCACTGGCATCTGCTCCCAGCATGTACAGTGTATTGGACTGAAGAGGATCTACTGTTCTTTTCAGTTTCCTAAGCAGAATTGGACTAGATATGGCCCGTGTGTGTAGGAAGCACAGTTCTTTTTTTCTGAGCAAGCTCACTGTTCTGCCCTATAGGAAACACAGTAGAGCAGAAGAGTGCTCTTTTCTCAAAAGCAGTGTGTGTTTCTTGTAAGGCGAGCTAGCATTTGTTTCCCAGTCCTAAATGGAGTTGAGTCACATGCAGTTTGTGGTCCTATGAGCAAGAGTTGTTTTTTGGTAAGAAGAGTCACTATTGAGCTCCCATTGCCATACACAGTGCAAATAGCACTCGCGTGTGTTCCCAGCAAGTACAGTGTATTGGACTGAAGAGGAGCTACTGTTCTTGTCACTTTCCTAAGCAGAGTTGAACTAGATATGTCCCGTGTGTGTATGAAGCACAGTTCTTTTGTTCTGAGCAAGGTCACTGTTCGGACACCATAAGAAACACAGTAGAGTAGAAGAATGCTCTTTTCAAAAAGCAGAGTGTGTTTCTTGTAAGTCGAGCCATTGTTTGATTTCCAGTCAGAAATGGAGTTGAATCCCATGCAGTTTCTGGTCCTACAAGCAAGAGTTGTTTTCTGGTAAGGAAAGTCACTATTGTGCTCCCATTCCATTACACAGTGCAAATAGCACTCGCGTGTGTTCCCAGCAAGTACAGTGTATTGGACTGAAGAGGAGCTACTGCTCTTGTCAGTTCCTAAGAAGAGTTGAACTAGATATGGCCCGTGTATGTAGGAAGCACAGTTCTTTTGTTCTGAGCAAGCTAACTGCTTGGACCCCATAGGAAACACAGTAGAGTAAAAGAGTGCTCTTTTCTCAAAAGCAGAGTGTGTTTCTTGTAAGGCGAGCTAGTGTTTGTTTCCAAGTCAGAAATTGAGTTGAATCCCATGCAGTTTCTGGTCCTATGAGCAAGAGTTGTTTTCTGGTAAGAAGAGTCACTATTGAGCTCCCATGGCCATACACAGTGCAAATAGCACTCGCGTCTGTTCCCAGCAAGTACAGTGTATTGGACTGAAGAGGAGTTACTGTTCTTGTCAGTTTCCTAAGCAGAGTTGAACTAGATATGGCCGTGTGTGTAGGAAGCACAGATCTTTTGTTCTGAGCAAGCTCTCTATTCTGGCCCTATAGGAAACACAGTAGAGTAGAAGAGTGCTCTTTTATCAAAAGCAGAGTATGTTTCTTGTAAGGCCAGCTAGTGTTTGTTTCCCAGTCCTAAATGGAGTTGAGTCACATGCAGTTTCTGGTCCTAGGAGTGAGAGTTGTTATCTGGTAAGAAGAGTCACTATTGAGCTCCCATTGCCATACACAGTGCAAAGAGCACTCGCGTCTGTTCCCAGCAAGTACAGTGTATTGGACTGAAGAGGAGCTGCTGTTCTTGTCAGTTTTCTAAGCAGAGTTGAACTAGATATGGCCGTGTCTGTAGGAAGCACAGTTCTTTTCTTCTGAGCAAGCAAACTGTTCGGACCCCATAGGAAACACAGTAGAGTAGAAGAGTGCTCTTTCTCAAAAGCAGAGTGTGTTTCTTGTAAGGCAAGTTGTGTTTGTTTCCAAGTCAGAAATTGAGTTGAATCCCATGCAGTTTCTGGTCCTATGAGCAAGAGTTGTTTTCTGGTAAGAAAAGTCACTATTGCGCTCCCTTTGTCATACACAGTGCAAATAGCACTCACGTCTGTTCCCAGCAAGTACAGTGTATTGGACTGAAGAGGAGATACTGTTCTTGTCAGTTTCCTAAGCAGAGTTGAACTAGATATGGCCGTGTGTGTAGGAAGCACAGTTCTTTTGTTCTGAGCAAGCTCTCTCTTCTGGCCCTATAGTAAACACAGAAGAGTAGAAGAGTACTCTTTTCTCAAAAGCAGAGTCTGTTTCTTGTAAGGCGATCCAGCGTTTATTTCCCAGTCCTAAATGGAATTGAATCACATGCAGTTTCTGGTCCTACGAGCAAGAGTTGTTTTCTGGTAAGAATTGTTACTATTGTGCTCCTATTGCCAGACACAGTGCAAATAGCGCTCGATCTGTTCCAGCAAGTACAGTGTATTGGACTGAAGAGGAGCTACTGTTCTTGTCAGTTTCCTAAGCAGAGTTGAACTAGATATGGCCGGTGTGTGTAGGAAGCACAGTTCTTTTGTTCTGAGCAAGCTCACTGTTCGGAAACCATAGGAAACACAATAGAGTAGAAGAGTGCTTTTTTCTCAAAATAGAGTGTGTTTCTTGTAAGGCAAGCTAGCGTTTGTTTCCCAGTCCTAAATGGAATTGAATCACATGCAGTTTTTTGTCCTAAGAGCAAGAGTTGTTTTCGGGTAAGGAAAGTCACTATTGTGGTCCCACTGAAATACACAGGGCAAATAGCCCTCGTGTCTGTTCACAGCAAGTACAGTGTATTGGACTAAAGAGGAGCTACTGCTCTTGTCAATTTCCTAAGTAGATTTGAACTAGATATAGGCCGTGTGTGTAGGAAGCACAGTTCTTTGCTTCTGAGCAAGCTCACTGTTCGGACCCCATAGGAAACACAGTAGAGTAGAAGAGTGCTCTTTTCTCAAAAGCAGAGTGTGTTTCTTGTAAGGCAAGCTAGTGTTTGTTTCCCAGTCCTAAATGGAGTGGAATCCCATGCAGTTTCTGGTCCTACGAGCAAGAGTTGTTTTCTGGTAATAAGAGTCACGATTGCGCTCCCATTGTCATTCACAGGGCAAATAGCACTGTCGTCTGTTCCCAGCATGTACATTGTATTGGACGGAAGAGGATCTACTGTTCTTGTCAGTTTCCTAAGCAAAATTGAACTAGATATGGCTGTGTGTGTAGGAAGCACAGTTTTTTTGTTCTGAGCAAGCTCACTGTTCTGTCCCTATAGGAAACACAGTAGAGTAGAAGAGTGCTATTTTCTCAAAAGCGGAGTGTGTTTCTTGTAAGGCGAGCTAGCATTTGTTTCCCAGTCCTAAATAGAGTTGAATCACTTGCAGTTTCTGGTCCTATGACCAAGAGTTGTTTTCTGGTAAGGAAAGTCACTATTGCGCTCCCATTGCCATACACAGTGCAAATAGCACTCGCGTCTTTTCCCAGCAAGTAGAGTGTATTGGACTGAATTGGAGCTACAGTTCTTGTCAGTTTCCAAAGCAGAGTTGAACTAGATATGGCCCATGTGTGTAGGAAGCACAGTTCTTGTGTTCTGAGCAAGCTAATTGTTCAGACCCCATAGGAAACACAGTAGAGTAGGAGAGTGCTCTTTTCTCTAAACCAGATTGTGTTTCTTGTAAGGCGACCTAGTGTTGGTTTCCCAGTCCTAAATGGAGTTGAATCACGTGCAGTTTCTGGTCCTATGAGCAAGAGTTGTTTTCTTGTAAGAAGACTCACTATTGGGTTCCCATTGTGATACACAGGGCAAATAGCACTGGCGTCTGTTCTCAGCATGTACAGTGTATTGGACTGAAGAGGATCTACTGTTCTTGTCAGTTTCCTAAGCAGAATTGAACTAGATATGGCCGTGTGTAGGAAGCACAGTTCTTTTGTTCTGAGCATGCTCACTGTTCGGACCTCAAACGAAACACAGTAGAGTAGAAGAGTGCTCTTTTCTCAAAAGCAGAGTGTGTTTCTTGTAAGGCAAGCTAGCGTTTGTTTCCCAGTCCTAAATGGAATTGAATCACATGCAGTTTTTGGTCCTAAGAGCAAGAGTTGTTTTCTGGTAAGGAAAGTCACTATTGCGCTCCCACTGCCATACACAGGGCAAATAGCACTCGCGTCTGTTCACAGCAAGTACAGTGTATTGGACTAAAGAGGAGCTACTGCTCTTGTCAATTTCCTAAGTAGAGTTGAACTAGATATGGCCCGTGTGTGTAGGAAACACAGTTCTTTTGTTCTGAGCAAGCTCACTGTTCGGACCCCATAGGAAACACAGTAGTGTAGAAGAGTGCTCATTTCGCAAAAGCAGAGTGTGTTTCTTGTAGGCGAGCTACCGTTTGTTTCCCAGTACTAAGTGGAGTTGAATCACATGCAGTTTCTGGTCCTACGAGCAAGAGTTGTTTAGTGGTAAGAAGAGTCACTATTGCGTTCCCATTTTAATACACACGGCAAATAGCACTGGCGTCTGTTCCCAGCATGTACAGTGTATTGGACTGAAGAGGATCTACTGTTCTTGTCAGTTTCCTAAGCAGTGTTGAACTAGATATAGCCCGTGTGTGTAGGAAGCACAGTTCTTTGGTTCTGAGCAAGCTCACTGTTCTGGCCCTATAGGAAACACATTAGAGTAAAAGTGTGCTCTTTTCTCAAAAGCAGAGAATGTTCCTTGTAAGGCGAGCTACCATTTGTTTCCCATTCCTAAATGGAGTTGAATCACATGCAGTTTCTGGTCCTACGTGCAAGAGTTGTTTGGTGGTAAGAAGAGTCACTATAGCGCACCCATTTGCCCAGAGGACAAATAGCACTGGCGTCTGTTCCCAGCAAGTACAGTGTATTGGACTGAAGAGGATCTACTGTTCTTGTCAGTTTCCTAAGCAGAATTGAACTAGATATGGCCGTGTGTATAGGAAGCACAGTTCTTCTGTTCTGAGCAAGCTCACTGTTCTGGCCCTCTAGGAAACACACTAGAGTAGAAGAGTGCTGTTTTCTCAAAAGCAGAGTGTGTTTCTTGTAAGGCAAGCTAGCGTTTGTTTCCCAGTCCTAAATGGAATTGAATCACATGCAGTTTTTGTTTCTAAGAGCAAGAGTTGTTTTCTGGTAAGGAAAGTCACTATTGTGCTCCCACTGCCATACACAGGGCAAAAAGCACTCGCGTCTGTTCACAGCAACTACAGTGTATTGGACTGAAGAGGAGCTACTGCTCTTGTCAGTTTCCTAAGTAGAGTTGAACTAGATATGGCCTGTGTGTGTAGGAAACACAGTTCTTTTGTTCTGAGCAAGCTCACTGTTCGGACACCATAGGAAACACAGTAGAGTAGAAGAGTGCTCTTTTCTCAAAAGCAGAGTGTGTTTCTTGTAGGCGAGCTACCATTTGTTTCCCAGTCCTAAATGGATTTGAATCACATGCAGTTTCTGGTCCTACGAGCAAGAATTGTTTAGTGGTAAGAAGAGTCACTATTGCGCACACCATTTGCCCAGAGGGCAAATAGCACTGGCGTCTGTTCCCAGCATGTACAGTGTATTGGACTGAAGAGGATCTACTGTTCTTGTCAGATTCCTAAGCAGTGTTGAACTAGATATAGCCCGTGTGTGTAGGAAGCACAGTTCTTTGGTTCTGAGCAAGCTCACTGTTCTGGCCCTATAGGAAACACATTAGAGTAAAAGTGTGCTCTTTTCTCAAAAGCAGATTGTGTTTCTTGTAAGGCGAGCTAGCATTTGTTTCCCAGTCCTAAATGGAGTTGAATCACATGCAGTTTCTGGTCTTACGAGCAAGAGTTGTTTTCTGGTAAGAAGAGTCACTATTGCGCTCCCATTTTCACACAGGGCAAGTAGCACTGGCGTCTGTTCTCAACATGTACATTGTATTGGACAGAAGAGGATCTACTGTTCTTGTCAGTTTCCTAAGCAAAATTAAACTAGATATGGCCGTGTGTATAGGAAGCACAGTTCTTTGATTCTGAGCAAGCTCACTGTTCTGGCCCTATAGGAAACACAGAGTAAAAGTGTGCTCTTTTCTCAAAAGCAGAGTGTGTTTCTTGTAAGGCGAGCTAGCGTTTGTTTCCCAGTCCTAATTGGAGTTTAATCCCATGCAGTTTCTGGTCCTACGAGCAAGAGTTTTTTTCTGGTAAGAAGAGTCACGATTGCGCTCCCATTGTCATTCACAGGGCAAATAGCACTGTCGTCTGTTCCCAGCATGTACAATGTATTGAACTGAAGAGGATCTACTGTTCTTGTCAGTTTTCTAAGCAGAATTGAACTAGATATGGCCGTGTGTATAGGAAGCACAGTTCTTTTGTTCTGAGCAAGCTCACTGTTCTGGCACTATAGGAAACACAGTAGAGTAGTAGAGTGCTCTTTTCTCAAAAGCAGATTGTGTTTCTTTTAAGGCAACCTAGCGTTTGTTTCCCAGTCCTAAATGGAGTTGAATCACCTGCAGTTTCTGGTCCTAAGATCAAGAGTTGTTTTCTGGTAAGGAAAGTCACTATTGCGCTCCCATTGCCATACACAGGGCAAATAGCACTCACATCTGTTCCCAGCAAGTACAGTGTATTGGACTGAAGAGGAGGTACTGTTCTTGTCAATTTCCAAAGCAGAGTTGAACTAGATAAAGCCCGTGTGTGTAGGAAGCACAGTTCTTTTGTTCTGAGCAAGCTCACTGTTCGGACCTCTTAGGAAACACAGTGGAGTAGAAGAGTGCTTTTTTCTCAAAAGCAGAGTGTGTTTCTGGTAAGGCAAGCTAGCGTTTGTTTCCCAGTCCTAAATGGAGTTGAATCCCATGCAGTTTCTGGTCCTACGAGCAAGAGTTGTTTTCAGGTAAGAAGAGTCACTATTGCGTTCCCATTGTAATACTCACGGCAAATAGCACGGGCGTCTGTTCCCAGCATGTACAGTGTATTGGACTGAAGAGGATCTACTGTTCTTGTCAGTTTCCTAAGCAGTGTTGAACTAGATATAGCCCGTGTGTGTAGGAAGCACAGTTCTTTGGTTCTGAGCAAGCTCACTGTTCTGGCCCTATAGGAAACACATTAGAGTAAAAGTGTGCTCTTTTCTCAAAAGCAGAGAATGTTCCTTGTAAGGCGATCTACCATTTGTTTCCCATTCCTAAATGGAGTTGAATCACATGCAGTTTCTGGTCCTACATGCAAGAGTTGTTTGGTGGTAAGAAGAGTCACTATAGCGCACCCATTTGCCCAGAGGACAAATAGCACTGGCGTCTGTTCCCAGCAAGTACAGTGTATTGGACTGAAGAGGATCTACTGTTCTTGTCAGTTTCCTAAGCAGAATTGAACTAGATATGGCCGTGTGTATAGGAAGCACAGTTCTTCTGTTCTGAGCAAGCTCACTGTTCTGGCCCTCTAGGAAACACACTAGAGTAGAAGAGTGCTGTTTTCTCAAAAGCAGAGTGTGTTTCTTGTAAGGCAAGCTAGCGTTTGTTTCCCAGTCCTAAATGGAATTGAATCACATGCAGTTTTTGTTCCTAAGAGCAAGAGTTGTTTTCTGGTAAGGAAAGTCACTATTGTGCTCCCACTGCCATACACAGGGCAAAAAGCACTCGCGTCTGTTCACAGCAAGTACAGTGTATTGGACTGAAGAGGAGCTGCTGTTCTTGTCAGTTTTCTAAGCAGAGTTGAACTAGATATGGCCGTGTCTGTAGGAAGCACAGTTCTTTTCTTCTGAGCAAGCAAACTGTTCGGACCCCATAGGAAACACAGTAGAGTAGAAGAGTGCTCTTTCTCAAAAGCAGAGTGTGTTTCTTGTAAGGCAAGTTGTGTTTGTTTCCAAGTCAGAAATTGAGTTGAATCCCATGCAGTTTCTGGTCCTATGAGCAAGAGTTGTTTTCTGGTAAGAAAAGTCACTATTGCGCTCCCTTTGTCATACACAGTGCAAATAGCACTCACGTCTGTTCCCAGCAAGTACAGTGTATTGGACTGAAGAGGAGATACTGTTCTTGTCAGTTTCCTAAGCAGAGTTGAACTAGATATGGCCGTGTGTGTAGGAAGCACAGTTCTTTTGTTCTGAGCAAGCTCTCTCTTCTGGCCCTATAGTAAACACAGAAGAGTAGAAGAGTACTCTTTTCTCAAAAGCAGAGTCTGTTTCTTGTAAGGCGATCCAGCGTTTATTTCCCAGTCCTAAATGGAATTGAATCACATGCAGTTTCTGGTCCTACGAGCAAGAGTTGTTTTCTGGTAAGAATTGTTACTATTGTGCTCCTATTGCCAGACACAGTGCAAATAGCGCTCGATCTGTTCCAGCAAGTACAGTGTATTGGACTGAAGAGGAGCTACTGTTCTTGTCAGTTTCCTAAGCAGAGTTGAACTAGATATGGCCGGTGTGTGTAGGAAGCACAGTTCTTTTGTTCTGAGCAAGCTCACTGTTCGGAAACCATAGGAAACACAATAGAGTAGAAGAGTGCTTTTTTCTCAAAATAGAGTGTGTTTCTTGTAAGGCAAGCTAGCGTTTGTTTCCCAGTCCTAAATGGAATTGAATCACATGCAGTTTTTTGTCCTAAGAGCAAGAGTTGTTTTCGGGTAAGGAAAGTCACTATTGTGGTCCCACTGAAATACACAGGGCAAATAGCCCTCGTGTCTGTTCACAGCAAGTACAGTGTATTGGACTAAAGAGGAGCTACTGCTCTTGTCAATTTCCTAAGTAGATTTGAACTAGATATAGGCCGTGTGTGTAGGAAGCACAGTTCTTTGCTTCTGAGCAAGCTCACTGTTCGGACCCCATAGGAAACACAGTAGAGTAGAAGAGTGCTCTTTTCTCAAAAGCAGAGTGTGTTTCTTGTAAGGCAAGCTAGTGTTTGTTTCCCAGTCCTAAATGGAGTGGAATCCCATGCAGTTTCTGGTCCTACGAGCAAGAGTTGTTTTCTGGTAATAAGAGTCACGATTGCGCTCCCATTGTCATTCACAGGGCAAATAGCACTGTCGTCTGTTCCCAGCATGTACATTGTATTGGACGGAAGAGGATCTACTGTTCTTGTCAGTTTCCTAAGCAAAATTGAACTAGATATGGCTGTGTGTGTAGGAAGCACAGTTTTTTTGTTCTGAGCAAGCTCACTGTTCTGTCCCTATAGGAAACACAGTAGAGTAGAAGAGTGCTATTTTCTCAAAAGCGGAGTGTGTTTCTTGTAAGGCGAGCTAGCATTTGTTTCCCAGTCCTAAATAGAGTTGAATCACTTGCAGTTTCTGGTCCTACGACCAAGAGTTGTTTTCTGGTAAGGAAAGTCACTATTGCGCTCCCATTGCCATACACAGTGCAAATAGCACTCGCGTCTTTTCCCAGCAAGTAGAGTGTATTGGACTGAATTGGAGCTACAGTTCTTGTCAGTTTCCAAAGCAGAGTTGAACTAGATATGGCCCATGTGTGTAGGAAGCACAGTTCTTGTGTTCTGAGCAAGCTAATTGTTCAGACCCCATAGGAAACACAGTAGAGTAGGAGAGTGCTCTTTTCTCTAAACCAGATTGTGTTTCTTGTAAGGCGACCTAGTGTTGGTTTCCCAGTCCTAAATGGAGTTGAATCACGTGCAGTTTCTGGTCCTATGAGCAAGAGTTGTTTTCTTGTAAGAAGACTCACTATTGGGTTCCCATTGTGATACACAGGGCAAATAGCACTGGCGTCTGTTCTCAGCATGTACAGTGTATTGGACTGAAGAGGATCTACTGTTCTTGTCAGTTTCCTAAGCAGAATTGAACTAGATATGGCCGTGTGTAGGAAGCACAGTTCTTTTGTTCTGAGCATGCTCACTGTTCGGACCTCAAACGAAACACAGTAGAGTAGAAGAGTGCTCTTTTCTCAAAAGCAGAGTGTGTTTCTTGTAAGGCAAGCTAGCGTTTGTTTCCCAGTCCTAAATGGAATTGAATCACATGCAGTTTTTGGTCCTAAGAGCAAGAGTTGTTTTCTGGTAAGGAAAGTCACTATTGCGCTCCCACTGCCATACACAGGGCAAATAGCACTCGCGTCTGTTCACAGCAAGTACAGTGTATTGGACTAAAGAGGAGCTACTGCTCTTGTCAATTTCCTAAGTAGAGTTGAACTAGATATGGCCCGTGTGTGTAGGAAACACAGTTCTTTTGTTCTGAGCAAGCTCACTGTTCGGACCCCATAGGAAACACAGTAGTGTAGAAGAGTGCTCATTTCGCAAAAGCAGAGTGTGTTTCTTGTAGGCGAGCTACCGTTTGTTTCCCAGTACTAAGTGGAGTTGAATCACATGCAGTTTCTGGTCCTACGAGCAAGAGTTGTTTAGTGGTAAGAAGAGTCACTATTGCGTTCCCATTTTAATACACACGGCAAATAGCACTGGCGTCTGTTCCCAGCATGTACAGTGTATTGGACTGAAGAGGATCTACTGTTCTTGTCAGTTTCCTAAGCAGTGTTGAACTAGATATAGCCCGTGTGTGTAGGAAGCACAGTTCTTTGGTTCTGAGCAAGCTCACTGTTCTGGCCCTATAGGAAACACATTAGAGTAAAAGTGTGCTCTTTTCTCAAAAGCAGAGAATGTTCCTTGTAAGGCGAGCTACCATTTGTTTCCCATTCCTAAATGGAGTTGAATCACATGCAGTTTCTGGTCCTACGTGCAAGAGTTGTTTGGTGGTAAGAAGAGTCACTATAGCGCACCCATTTGCCCAGAGGACAAATAGCACTGGCGTCTGTTCCCAGCAAGTACAGTGTATTGGACTGAAGAGGATCTACTGTTCTTGTCAGTTTCCTAAGCAGAATTGAACTAGATATGGCCGTGTGTATAGGAAGCACAGTTCTTCTGTTCTGAGCAAGCTCACTGTTCTGGCCCTCTAGGAAACACACTAGAGTAGAAGAGTGCTGTTTTCTCAAAAGCAGAGTGTGTTTCTTGTAAGGCAAGCTAGCGTTTGTTTCCCAGTCCTAAATGGAATTGAATCACATGCAGTTTTTGTTTCTAAGAGCAAGAGTTGTTTTCTGGTAAGGAAAGTCACTATTGTGCTCCCACTGCCATACACAGGGCAAAAAGCACTCGCGTCTGTTCACAGCAACTACAGTGTATTGGACTGAAGAGGAGCTACTGCTCTTGTCAGTTTCCTAAGTAGAGTTGAACTAGATATGGCCTGTGTGTGTAGGAAACACAGTTCTTTTGTTCTGAGCAAGCTCACTGTTCGGACACCATAGGAAACACAGTAGAGTAGAAGAGTGCTCTTTTCTCAAAAGCAGAGTGTGTTTCTTGTAGGCGAGCTACCATTTGTTTCCCAGTCCTAAATGGATTTGAATCACATGCAGTTTCTGGTCCTACGAGCAAGAATTGTTTAGTGGTAAGAAGAGTCACTATTGCGCACCCATTTGCCCAGAGGGCAAATAGCACTGGCGTCTGTTCCCAGCATGTACAGTGTATTGGACTGAAGAGGATCTACTGTTCTTGTCAGATTCCTAAGCAGTGTTGAACTAGATATAGCCCGTGTGTGTAGGAAGCACAGTTCTTTGGTTCTGAGCAAGCTCACTGTTCTGGCCCTATAGGAAACACATTAGAGTAAAAGTGTGCTCTTTTCTCAAAAGCAGATTGTGTTTCTTGTAAGGCGAGCTAGCATTTGTTTCCCAGTCCTAAATGGAGTTGAATCACATGCAGTTTCTGGTCTTACGAGCAAGAGTTGTTTTCTGGTAAGAAGAGTCACTATTGCGCTCCCATTTTCACACAGGGCAAGTAGCACTGGCGTCTGTTCTCAACATGTACATTGTATTGGACAGAAGAGGATCTACTGTTCTTGTCAGTTTCCTAAGCAAAATTAAACTAGATATGGCCGTGTGTATAGGAAGCACAGTTCTTTGATTCTGAGCAAGCTCACTGTTCTGGCCCTATAGGAAACACAGAGTAAAAGTGTGCTCTTTTCTCAAAAGCAGAGTGTGTTTCTTGTAAGGCGAGCTAGCGTTTGTTTCCCAGTCCTAATTGGAGTTTAATCCCATGCAGTTTCTGGTCCTACGAGCAAGAGTTTTTTTCTGGTAAGAAGAGTCACGATTGCGCTCCCATTGTCATTCACAGGGCAAATAGCACTGTCGTCTGTTCCCAGCATGTACAATGTATTGAACTGAAGAGGATCTACTGTTCTTGTCAGTTTTCTAAGCAGAATTGAACTAGATATGGCCGTGTGTATAGGAAGCACAGTTCTTTTGTTCTGAGCAAGCTCACTGTTCTGGCACTATAGGAAACACAGTAGAGTAGTAGAGTGCTCTTTTCTCAAAAGCAGATTGTGTTTCTTTTAAGGCAACCTAGCGTTTGTTTCCCAGTCCTAAATGGAGTTGAATCACCTGCAGTTTCTGGTCCTAAGATCAAGAGTTGTTTTCTGGTAAGGAAAGTCACTATTGCGCTCCCATTGCCATACACAGGGCAAATAGCACTCACATCTGTTCCCAGCAAGTACAGTGTATTGGACTGAAGAGGAGGTACTGTTCTTGTCAATTTCCAAAGCAGAGTTGAACTAGATAAAGCCCGTGTGTGTAGGAAGCACAGTTCTTTTGTTCTGAGCAAGCTCACTGTTCGGACCTCTTAGGAAACACAGTGGAGTAGAAGAGTGCTTTTTTCTCAAAAGCAGAGTGTGTTTCTGGTAAGGCAAGCTAGCGTTTGTTTCCCAGTCCTAAATGGAGTTGAATCCCATGCAGTTTCTGGTCCTACGAGCAAGAGTTGTTTTCAGGTAAGAAGAGTCACTATTGCGTTCCCATTGTAATACTCACGGCAAATAGCACGGGCGTCTGTTCCCAGCATGTACAGTGTATTGGACTGAAGAGGATCTACTGTTCTTGTCAGTTTCCTAAGCAGTGTTGAACTAGATATAGCCCGTGTGTGTAGGAAGCACAGTTCTTTGGTTCTGAGCAAGCTCACTGTTCTGGCCCTATAGGAAACACATTAGAGTAAAAGTGTGCTCTTTTCTCAAAAGCAGAGAATGTTCCTTGTAAGGCGATCTACCATTTGTTTCCCATTCCTAAATGGAGTTGAATCACATGCAGTTTCTGGTCCTACATGCAAGAGTTGTTTGGTGGTAAGAAGAGTCACTATAGCGCACCCATTTGCCCAGAGGACAAATAGCACTGGCGTCTGTTCCCAGCAAGTACAGTGTATTGGACTGAAGAGGATCTACTGTTCTTGTCAGTTTCCTAAGCAGAATTGAACTAGATATGGCCGTGTGTATAGGAAGCACAGTTCTTCTGTTCTGAGCAAGCTCACTGTTCTGGCCCTCTAGGAAACACACTAGAGTAGAAGAGTGCTGTTTTCTCAAAAGCAGAGTGTGTTTCTTGTAAGGCAAGCTAGCGTTTGTTTCCCAGTCCTAAATGGAATTGAATCACATGCAGTTTTTGTTCCTAAGAGCAAGAGTTGTTTTCTGGTAAGGAAAGTCACTATTGTGCTCCCACTGCCATACACAGGGCAAAAAGCACTCGCGTCTGTTCACAGCAACTACAGTGTATTGGACTGAAGAGGAGCTACTGCTCTTGTCAGTTTCCTAAGTAGAGTTGAACTAGATATGGCCCGTGTGTGTAGGAAACACAGTTCTTTTGTTCTGAGCAAGCTCACTGTTCGGACACCATAGGAAACGCAGTAGAGTAGAAGAGTGCTCTTTTCTCAAAAGCAGAGTGTGTTTCTTGTAGGCGAGCTACCATTTGTTTCCCAGTCCTAAATGGATTTGAATCACATGCAGTTTCTGGTCCTACGAGCAAGAATTGTTTAGTGGTAAGAAGAGTCACTATTGCGCACCCATTTGCCCAGAGGGCAAATAGCACTGGCGTCTGTTCCCAGCATGTACAGTGTATTGGACTGAAGAGGATCTACTGTTCTTGTCAGATTCCTAAGCAGTGTTGAACTAGATATAGCCCGTGTGTGTAGGAAGCACAGTTCTTTGGTTCTGAGCAAGCTCACTGTTCTGGCCCTATAGGAAACACATTAGAGTAAAAGTGTGCTCTTTTCTCAAAAGCAGATTGTGTTTCTTGTAAGGCGAGCTAGCATTTGTTTCCCAGTCCTAAATGGAGTTGAATCACATGCAGTTTCTGGTCCTACGAGCAAGAGTTGTTTTCTGGTAAGAAGAGTCACTATTGCGCTCCCATTTTCATACAGGGCAAGTAGCACTGGCGTCTGTTCTCAACATGTACATTGTATTGGACGGAAGAGGATCTACTGTTCTTGTCAGTTTCCTAAGCAAAATTAAACTAGATATGGCCGTGTGTATAGGAAGCACAGTTCTTTGATTCTGAGCAAGCTCACTGTTCTGGCCCTATAGGAAACACATTAGAGTAAAAGTGTGCTCTTTTATCAAAAGCAGAGTGTGTTTCTTGTAAGGCGAGCTAGCGTTTGTTTCCCAGTCCTAAATGGAGTTGAATCCCATGCAGTTTCTGGTCCTACGAGCAAGAGTTTTTTTCTGGTAAGAAGAGTCACGATTGCGCTCCCATTGTCATTCACAGGGCAAATAGCACTGTCGTCTGTTCCCAGCATGTACAATGTATTGAACTGAAGAGGATCTACTGTTCTTGTCAGTTTTCTAAGCAGAATTGAACTAGATATGGCCGTGTGTATAGGAAGCACAGTTCTTTTGTTCTGAGCAAGCTCACTGTTCTGGCACTATAGGAAACACAGTAGAGTAGTAGAGTGCTCTTTTCTCAAAAGCAGATTGTGTTTCTTTTAAGGCAACCTAGCGTTTGTTTCCCAGTCCTAAATGGAGTTGAATCACCTGCAGTTTCTGGTCCTAAGATCAAGAGTTGTTTTCTGGTAAGGAAAGCCACTATTGCGCTCCCATTGCCATACACAGGGCAAATAGCACTCACATCTGTTCCCAGCAAGTACAGTGTATTGGACTGAAGAGGAGGTACTGTTCTTGTCAATTTCCAAAGCAGAGTTGAACTAGATAAGGCCCGTGTGTGTAGGAAGCACAGTTCTTTGGTTCTGAGCAAGCTCACTGTTCGGACCTCTTAGGAAACACAGTGGAGTAGAAGAGTGCTTTTTTCTCAAAAGCAGAGTGTGTTTCTGGTAAGGCAAGCTAGCGTTTGTTTCCCAGTCCTAAATGGAGTTGAATCCCATGCAGTTTCTGGTCCTACGAGCAAGAGTTGTTTTCAGGTAAGAAGAGTCACTATTGCGTTCCCATTGTAATACTCACGGCAAATAGCACGGGCGTCTGTTCCCAGCATGTACAGTGTATTGGACTGAAGAGGATCTACTGTTCTTGTCAGTTTCCTAAGCAGTGTTGAACTAGATACAGCCCGTGTGTGTAGGAAGCACAGTTCTTTGGTTCTGAGCAAGCTCACTGTTCTGGCCCTATAGGAAACACATTAGAGTATATGTGTGCTCTTTTCTCAAAAGCAGAGTGTGTTTCTTGTAAGGCGAGCTAGCGTTTGTTTCCCATTCCTAAATGGAGTTGAATCACATGCAGTTTCTGGTCCTACGAGCAAGAGTTGTTTTCTGGTAAGAAGAGTCACTATTGCGCTCCCATTTTCACACAGGGCAAGTAGCACTGGCGTCTGTTCCCAACATGTACATTGTATTGGACGGAAGAGGATCTACTGTTCTTGTCAGTTTCCTAAGCAAAATTGAACTAGATATGGCTGTGTGTGTAGGAAGCACAGTTTTTTTGTTCTGAGCAAGCTCACTGTTCTGTCCCTATAGGAAACACAGTAGAGTAGAAGAGTGCTATTTTCTCAAAAGCGGTGTGTGTTTCTTGTAAGGCGAGCTAGCATTTGTTTCCCAGTCCTAAATGGAGTTGAATCACCTGCAGTTTCTGGTCCTACGACCAAGAGTTGTTTTCTGGTAAGGAAAGTCACTATTGCACTCCCATTGCCATACACAATGCAAATAGCACTCGCGTCTGTTCCCAGCAAGTAGAGTGTATTGGACTGAATTGGAGGTACAGTTCTTGTCAGTTTCCAAAGCAGAGTTGAACTAAATATGGCCCATGTGTGTAGGAAGCACAGTTCTTTTCTTCTGAGCAAGCTAATTGTTCGGACCCCATAGGAAACACAGTAGAGTAGGAGAGTGCTCTTTTCTCTAAACCAGATTGTGTTTCTTGTAAGGCGACCTAGCCTTGGTTTCCCAGTCCTAAATGGAATTGAATCACCTACAGTTTCTGGTCCTATGAGCAAGAGTTGTTTTCTTGTAAGAAGACTCACTATTGCGTTCCCATTGTGATACACAGGGCAAATAGCACTGGCGTCTGTTCTCAGCATGTACAGTGTATTGGACTGAAGAGGATCTACTGTTCTTGTCAGTTTCCTAAGCAGAATTGAACTAGATATGGCCCATGTGTGTAGGAAACACAGTTCTTTTGTTCTGAGCAAGCTCACTGTTCGGACCCCATAGGAAACACAGTAGAGTAGAAGAGTGCTCTTTTCTCAAAAGCAGAGTGTGTTTCTTGTAGGCGAGCTACCGTTTGTTTCCCAGTCCTAAATGGAGTTCAATCACATGCAGTTTCTGGTCCTACGAGCAAGAGTTGTTTAGTGGTAAGAAGAGTCACTATTGCGCTCCCATTGTCATACACAGGGCAAATAGCACTGGCGTCTGTTCCCAGCATGCACAGTGTATTGGGCTGAAGAGGATCTACTGTTCTTGTCAGTTTCCTAAGCAGAATTGAACTAGATATGGCCATGTGTATAGGAAGCACAGTTCTTTTGTTCTGAGCAAGCTCACTGTTCTGGCCCTATAGGAAACACAGTAGAGTAGAAGAGTGCTCTTTTCTCAAAAGCAGAGTGTGTTTCTTGCAAGGCGACCTAGCATTTGTTTCCCAGTCCTAAATGGAGTTGAATCACCTGCAGTTTCTCGTCCTACGACCAAGAGTTGTTTTCTGGTAAGGAAAGTCACTATTGCGCTCCCATTAACATAAACAGTGCAAATAGCACTGGCGACTGTTCCCAGCAAGTACAGTGTATTGGACTGAAGAGGATCTACTGTTCTTGTCAGTTTCCAAAGCAGAGTTGAACTAGATATGGCCCGTGTGTGTAGGAAGCACAGTTCTTTGGTTCTGAGCAAGCTCACTGTTCAGAGCTCATAGGAAACACAGTAGAGTAGAAGAGTGCTCTTTTCTCATAAGCAGAGTGTGTTTCTTGTAAGGCAAGCTAGCGTTTGTTTCCCAGTCCTAAATGGAGTTGAATCCCATGCAGGTTCTGGTCCTACGAGCAAGAGTTGTTTTCTGGTAAGAAGAGACACTATTCCGTTCCCATTGTAATATACACGGCAAAGAGCACTGGCGTCTGTTCCCAGCATGTACAGTGTATTGGACTGAAGAGGATCTACTGTTCTTGTCAGATTCCTAAGCAGTGTTGAACTAGATATAGCCCGTGTGTGTAGGAAGCACAGTTCTTTGGTTCTGAGCAAGCTCACTGTTCTGGCCCTATAGGAAACACATTAGAGTAAAAGTGTGCTCTTTTCTCAAAAGCAGATTGTGTTTCTTGTAAGGCGAGCTAGCATTTGTTTCCCAGTCCTAAATGGAGTTGAATCACATGCAGTTTCTGGTCCTACGAGCAAGAGTTGTTTTCTGGTAAGAAGAGTCACTATTGTGCTCCCATTTTCACACAGGGCAAGTAGCACTGGCGTCTGTTCTCAACATGTACATTGTATTGGACGGAAGAGGATCTACTGTTCTTGTCAGTTTCCTAAGCAAAATTAAACTAGATATGGCCGTGTGTGTAGGAAGCACAGTTCTTTGGTTCTGAGCAAGCTCACTGTTCTGGCCCTATAGGAAACACATTAGAGTAAAAGTGTGCTCTTTTCTCAAAAGCAGAGTGTGTTTCTTGTAAGGCGAGCTAGCGTTTGTTTCCCAGTCCTAAATAGAGTTGAATCCCATGCAGTTTCCCGTCCTAGGAGCAAGAGTTGATTTCTGGTTAGAAGAGTCACTATTGTGCTCCCATTGTCATACACAGGGCAAATAGCACTGGCGTCTGTTCCCAGCATGCACAGTGTAATGGACTGAAGAGGATCTACTGTTCTTGTCAGTTTCCTAAGCAGAATTGAGCTAGATATGGCCGTGTGTAGGAAGCACAGTTTTTTTTTTCTGAGCAAGCTCACTGTTCTGGCCCTATAGGAAACACAGTAGAGTAGAAGAGTGCTGTTTTCTCAAAAGCAGAGTGTGTTTCTTGTAAGGCAAGCTAGCGTTTGTTTCCCAGTCCTAAATGGAATTGAATCCCATGCAGTTTTTTGTCCTAAGAGCAAGAGTTGTTTTCTGGTAAAGAAAGTCACTATTGTGCTCCCACTGCCATACACAGGGCAAATAGCACTCGCGTCTGTTCACAGCAAGTACAGTGTATTGGACTGAAGAGGAGCTACTGCTCTTGTCAGTTTCCTAAGTAGAGTTGAACTAGATATGGCCCGTGTGTGTAGGAAACACAGTTCTTTTGTTCTGAGCAAGCTCACTGTTCTGGCCCTATAGGAAACACATTAGAGTAGAAGAGTGCTCTTTTCTCAAAAGCAGAGTGTGTTTCTTGCAAGGCGACCTAGCGTTTGTTTCCCAGTCCTAATTGGAATTGAATCACATGCAGTTTTTTGTCCTACGAGCAAGAGTTGTTTTCTGGTAAGGAAAGTCACTTTTGCGCTCCCATTGCCATACACAGTGCAAATAGCACTCGCATCTGTTCCCAGCAAGTACAGTGTATTGGACTGAAGAGGAGCTACTGTTCTTGTCAATTTCCAAAGCAGAGTTGAACTAGATATGGCCCGTGTGTGTAGGAAGCACAGTTCTTTGCTTCTGAGCAAGCTCACTGTTCGGACCCCTAGGAAACACAGTAGAGTAGAAGAGTGCTCTTTTCTCAAAAGCAGAGTGTGTTTCTTGTAAGGCAAGCTAGTGTTTGTTTCCCAGTCCTAAATGGAGTGGAATCCCATGCAGTTTCTGGTCCTACGAGCAAGAGTTGTTTTCTGGTAAGAAGAGTCACGATTGCGCTCCCATTGTCATTCACAGGGCAAATAGCACTGTCGTCTGTTCCCAGCATGTACATTGTATTGAACTGAAGAGGATCTACTGTTCTTGTCAGTTTTCTAAGCAGAATTGAACTAGATATGGCCGTGTGTATAGGAAGCACAGTTCTTTTGTTCTGAGCAAGCTCACTGTTCTGGCACTATAGGAAACACAGTAGAGTAGTAGAGTGCTCTTTTCTCAAAAGCAGATTGTGTTTCTTGTAAGGCAACCTAGCGTTTGTTTCCCAGTCCTAAATGGAGTTGAATCACCTGCAGTTTCTGGTCCTAAGATCAAGAGTTGTTTTCTGGTAAGGAAAGTCACTATTGCGCTCCCATTGCCATACACAGGGCAAATAGCACTCACATCTGTTCCCAGCAAGTACAGTGTATTGGACTGAAGAGGAGGTACTGTTCTTGTCAATTTCCAAAGCAGAGTTGAACTAGATAAGGCCCGTGTGTGTAGGAAGCACAGTTCTTTGGTTCTGAGCAAGCTCACTGTTCGGACCTCTTAGGAAACACAGTGGAGTAGAAGAGTGCTTTTTTCTCAAAAGCAGAGTGTGTTTCTGGTAAGGCAAGCTAGCGTTTGTTTCCCAGTCCTAAATGGAGTTGAATCCCATGCAGTTTCTGGTCCTACGAGCAAGAGTTGTTTTCTGGTAAGAAGAGTCACTATTGCGTTCCCATTGTAATACTCACGGCAAATAGCACGGGCGTCTGTTCCCAGCATATACAGTGTATTGGACTGAAGAGGATCTACTGTTCTTGTCAGTTTCCGAAACAGTGTTGAACTAGATATAGCCCGTGTGTGTAGGAAGCACAGTTCTTTGGTTCTGAGCAAGCTCACTGTTCTGGCCCTATAATAAACACATTAGAGTAAAAGTGTGCTCTTTTCTCAAAAGCAGAGTGTGTTTCTTGTAAGGCAAGCTAGCGTTTGTTTCCCAGTCCTAAATGGAGTTGAATCACATGCAGTTTCTGGTCCTACGAGCAAGAGTTGTTTTCTGGTAAGAAGAGTCACTATTGCGCTCCCATTTTCACACAGGGCAAGTAGCACTGGCGTCTGTTCCCAACATGTACATTGTATTGGACGGAAGAGGATCTACTGTTCTTGTCAGTTTCCTAAACAAAATTGAACTAGATATGGCTGTGTGTGTAGGAAGCACAGTTTTTTTGTTCTGAGCAAGCTCACTGTTCTGTCCCTATAGGAAACACAGTAGAGTAGAAGAGTGCTATTTTCTCAAAAGCGGTGTGTGTTTCTTGTAAGGCAAGCTAGCATTTGTTTCCCAGTCCTAAATGGAGTTGAATCACCTGCAGTTTCTGGTCCTACGACCAAGAGTTGTTTTCTGGTAAGGAAAGTCACTATTGCACTCCCATTGCCATACAGAATGCAAATAGCACTCGCGTCTGTTCCCAGCAAGTAGAGTGTATTGGACTGAATTGGAGGTACAGTTCTTGTCAGTTTCCAAAGCAGAGTTGAACTAAATATGGCCCATGTGTGTAGGAAGCACAGTTCTTGTGTTCTGAGCAAGCTAATTGTTCGGACCCCATAGGAAACACAGTAGAGTAGGAGAGTGCTCTTTTCTCTAAACCAGATTGTGTTTCTTGTAAGGCGACCTAGCCTTGGTTTCCCAGTCCTAAATGGAGTTGAATCACCTACAGTTTCTGGTTCTATGAGCAAGAGTTGTTTTCTTGTAAGAAGACTCACTATTGCGTTCCCATTGTGATACACAGGGCAAATAGCACTGGCGTCTGTTCTCAGCATGTACAGTGTATTGGACTGAAGAGGATCTACTGTTCTTGTCAGTTTCCTAAGCAGAATTGAACTAGATATGGCCGTGTGTAGGAAGCACAGTTCTTTTGTTCTGAGCATGCTCACTGTTCGGACCTCAAACGAAACACAGTAGAGTAGAAGAGTGCTCTTTTCTCAAAAGCAGAGTGTGTTTCTTGTAAGGCAAGCTAGCGTTTGTTTCCCAGTCCTAAATGGAATTGAATCACATGCAGTTTTTGGTCCTAAGAGCAAGAGTTGTTTTCTGGTAAGGAAAGGCACTATTGCGCTCCCACTGCCATACACAGGGCAAATAGCACTCGCGTCTGTTCACAGCAAGTACAGTGTATTGGACTAAAGAGGAGCTACTGCTCTTGTCAATTTCCTAAGTAGAGTTGAACTAGATATGGCTCATGTGTGTAGGAAACACAGTTCTTTTGTTCTGAGCAAGCTCACTGTTCGGACCCCATAGGAAACACAGTAGAGTAGAAGAGTGCTCTTTTCTCAAAAGCAGAGTGTGTTTCTTGTAGGCGAGCTACCGTTTGTTTCCCAGTCCTAAATGGAGTTCAATCACATGCAGTTTCTGGTCCTACGAGCAAGAGTTGTTTAGTGGTAAGAAGAGTCACTATTGCGCTCCCATTGTCATACACAGGGCAAATAGCACTGGCGTCTGTTCCCAGCATGCACAGTGTATTGGGCTGAAGAGGATCTACTGTTCTTGTCAGTTTCCTAAGCAGAATTGAACTAGATATGGCCATGTGTATAGGAAGCACAGTTCTTTTGTTCTGAGCAAGCTCACTGTTCTGGCCCTATAGGAAACACAGTAGAGTAGAAGAGTGCTCTTTTCTCAAAAGCAGAGTGTGTTTCTTGCAAGGCGACCTAGCATTTGTTTCCCAGTCCTAAATGGAGTTGAATCACCTGCAGTTTCTCGTCCTACGACCAAGAGTTGTTTTCTGGTAAGGAAAGTCACTATTGCGCTCCCATTAACATAAACAGTGCAAATAGCACTTGCGTCTGTTCCCAGCAAGTACAGTGTATTGGACTGAAGAGGAGCTACTGTTCTTGTCAGTTTCCAAAGCAGAGTTGAACTAGATATGGCCCGTGTGTGTAGGAAGCACAGTTCTTTGGTTCTGAGCAAGCTCACTGTTCAGAGCTCATAGGAAACACAGTAGAGTAGAAGAGTGCTCTTTTCTCATAAGCAGAGTGTGTTTCTTGTAAGGCAAGCTAGCGTTTGTTTCCCAGTCCTAAATGGAGTTGAATCCCATGCAGGTTCTGGTCCTACGAGCAAGAGTTGTTTTCTGGTAAGAAGAGACACTATTCCGTTCCCATTGTAATATACACGGCAAAGAGCACTGGCGTCTGTTCCCAGCATGTACAGTGTATTGGACTGAAGAGGATCTACTGTTCTTGTCAGATTCCTAAGCAGTGTTGAACTAGATATAGCCCGTGTGTGTAGGAAGCACAGTTCATTGGTTCTGAGCAAGCTCACTGTTCTGGACCTTTAGGAAACACAGTAGAGTAGAAGAGTGCTCTTTTCTCAAAAGCAGAGTGTGTTTCTTGTAAGGCAAGCTAGCGTTTGTTTCCCAGTCCTAAATGGAATTTAATCACATGCAGTTTTTGGTCCTAAGAGCAAGAGTTGTTTTCTGGTAAGGAAAGTCACTATTGTGCCATACACAGGGCAAATAGCACTCGCGTCTGTTCACAGCAAGTACAGTGTATTGGACTGAAGAGGAGCTACTGCTCTTGTCAGTTTCCTAAGTAGAGTTGAACTACATATGGCCCGTGTGTGTAGGAAACACAGTTCTTTTGTTCTGAGCAAGCTCACTGTTCGGACACCATAGGAAACACAGTAGAGTAGAAGAGTGCTCTTTTCTCAAAAGCAGAGTGTGTTTCTTGTAGGCGAGCTACCATTTGTTTCCCAGTCCTAAATGGATTTGAATCACATGCAGTTTCTGGTCCTACGAGCAAGAATTGCTTAGTGGTAAGAAGAGTCACTATTGCGCACCCATTTGCCCAGAGGGCAAATAGCACTGGCGTCTGTTCCCAGCATGTACAGTGTATTGGACTGAAGAGGATCTACTGTTCTTGTCAGATTCCTAAGCAGTGTTGAACTAGATATAGCCCGTGTGTGTAGGAAGCACAGTTCTTTGGTTCTGAGCAAGCTCACTGTTCTGGCCCTATAGGAAACACATTAGAGTAAAAGTGTGCTCTTTTCTCAAAAGCAGAGTGTGTTTCTTTTTAAGGCGAGCTAGCATTTGTTTCCCAGTCCTAAATGGAGTTGAATCACATGCAGTTTCTGGTCCTACGAGCAAGAGTTGTTTTCTGGTAAAAAGAGTCACTATTGCGCTCCCATTTTCACACAGGGCAAGTAGCACTGGCGTCTCTTCCCAACATGTACATTGTATTGGACGGAAGAGGATCTACTGTTCTTGTCAGTTTCCTAAGCAAAATTGAACTAGATATGGCCGTGTGTGTAGGAAGCACAGATCTTTGGTTCTGAGCAAGCTCACTGTTCTGGCCGTATAGGAAACACATTAGAGTAAAAGTGTGCTCTTTTCTCAAAAGCAGAGTGTGTTTCTTGTAAGGCGAGCTAGCGTTTGTTTCCCAGTCCTAAATGGAGTTGAATCCCATGCAGTTTCCCGTCCTAGGAGCAAGAGTTGATTTCTGGTTAGAAGAGTCACTATTGCGCTCCCATTGTCATACACAGGGCAAATAGCACTGGCGTCTGTTCCCAGCATGCACAGTGTAATGGACTGAAGAGGATCTACTGTTCTTGTCAGTTTCCTAAGCAGAATTGAGCTAGATATGGCCGTGTGTAGGAAGCACAGTTTTTTTTTTCTGAGCAAGCTCACTGTTCTGGCCCTATAGGAAACACAGTAGAGTAGAAGAGTGCTGTTTTCTCAAAAGCAGAGTGTGTTTCTTGTAAGGCAAGCTAGCGTTTGTTTCCCAGTTCTAAATGGAATTGAATCACATGCAGTTTTTAGTCCTAAGAGCAAGAGTTGTTTTCTGGTAAGGAAAGTCACTATTGTGCTCCCACTGCCATACACAGGGCAAATAGCACTCGCGTCTGTTCACAGCAAGTACAGTGTATTGGACTGAAGAGGAGCTACTGCTCTTGTCAGTTTCCTAAGTAGAGTTGAACTAGATATGGCCCGTGTGTGTAGGAAACACAGTTCATTTGTTCTGAGCAAGCTCACTGTTCTGGCCCTATAGGAAACACAGTAGAGTAGAAGAGTGCTCTTTTCTCAAAAGCAGAGTGTGTTTCTTGCAAGGCGACCTAGCGTTTGTTTCCCAGTCCTAAATGGAGTTGAATCACCTGCAGTTTCTGGTCCTACTACCAAGAGTTGTTTTCTGCTAAGGAAAGTCACTTTTGCGCTCCCATTGCCATACACAGTGCAAATAGCACTCGCGTCTTTTCCCAGCAAGTAGAGTGTATTGGACTGAATTGGAGCTACAGTTCTTGTCAGTTTCCAAAGCAGAGTTGAACTAAATATGGCCCATTTGTGTAGGAAGCACAGTTCTTGTGTTCTGAGCAAGCTAATTGTTCGGACCCCATAGGAAACACAGTAGAGTAGGAGAGTGCTCTTTTCTCTAAACCAGATTGTGTTTCTTGTAAGGCGACCTAGTGTTGGTTTCCCAGTCCTAAATGGAGTTGAATCACCTGCAGTTTCTGGTCCTATGAGCAAGAGTTGTTTTCTTGTAAGAAGACTCACTATTGCGTTCCCATTGTGATACACAGGGCAAATAGCACTGGCGTCTGTTCTCAGCATGTACAGTGTATTGGACTGAAGAGGATCTACTGTTCTTGTCAGTTTCCTAAGCAGAATTGAACTAGATATGGCCGTGTGTAGGAAGCACAGTTCTTTTGTTCTGAGCATGCTCACTGTTCGGACCTCAAACGAAACACAGTAGAGTAGAAGAGTGCTCTTTTCTCAAAAGCAGAGTGTGTTTCTTGTAAGGCAAGCTAGCGTTTGTTTCCCAGTCCTAAATGGAATTGAATCACATGCAGTTTTTGGTCCTAAGAGCAAGAGTTGTTTTCTGGTAAGGAAAGTCACTATTGCGCTCCCACTGCCATACACAGGGCAAATAGCACTCGCGTCTGTTCACAGCAAGTACAGTGTATTGGACTAAAGAGGAGCTACTGCTCTTGTCAATTTCCTAAGTAGAGTTGAACTAGATATGGCCCGTGTGTGTAGGAAACACAGTTCTTTTGTTCTGAGCAAGCTCACTGTTCGGACCCCATAGGAAACACAGTAGTGTAGAAGAGTGCTCATTTCTCAAAAGCAGAGTGTGTTTCTTGTAGGCGAGCTACCGTTTGTTTCCCAGTCCTAAGTGGAGTTGAATCACATGCAGTTTCTGGTCCTACGAGCAAGAGTTGTTTAGTGGTAAGAAGAGTCACTATTGCGTTCCCATTTTAATACACACGGCAAATAGCACTGGCGTCTGTTCCCAGCATGTACAGTGTATTGGACTGAAGAGGATCTACTGTTCTTGTCAGTTTCCTAAGCAGTGTTGAACTAGATATAGCCCGTGTGTGTAGGAAGCACAGTTCTTTGGTTCTGAGCAAGCTCACTGTTCTGGCCCTATAGGAAACACATTAGAGTAAAAGTGTGCTCTTTTCTCAAAAGCAGAGAGTGTTCCTTGTAAGGCAAGCTACCATTTGTTTCCCAATCCTAAATGGAGTTGAATCACATGCAGTTTCTGGTCCTACGTGCAAGAGTTGTTTGGTGGTAAGAAGAGTCACTATAGCGCACCCATTTGCCCAGAGGACAAATAGCACTGGCGTCTGTTCTCAGCAAGTACAGTGTATTGGACTGAAGAGGATCTACTGTTCTTGTCAGTTTCCTAAGCAGACTTGAACTAGATATGGCCGTGTGTATAGGAAGCACAGTTCTTTTGTTCTGAGCAAGCTCACTGTTCTGGCCCTATAGGAAACACACTAGAGTAGAAGAGTGCTGTTTTCTCAAAAGCAGAGTGTGTTTCTTGTAAGGCAAGCTAGCATTTGTTTCCCAGTCCTAAATGGAATTGAATCACATGCAGTTTTTGGTCCTAAGAGCAAGAGTTGTTTTCTGGTAAGGAAAGTCACTATTGTGCTCCCACTGCCATACACAGGGCAAATAGCACTCGCGTCTGTTCACAGCAAGTACAGTGTATTGGACTGAAGAGGAGCTACTGCTCTTGTCAGTTTCCTAAGTAGAGTTGAACTAGATATGGCCCGTGTGTGTAGGAAACACAGTTCTTTTGTTCTGAGCAAGCTCACTGTTCGGACACCATAGGAAACACAGTAGAGTAGAAGAGTGCTCTTTTCTCAAAAGCAGAGTGTGTTTCTTGTAGGCGAGCTACCATTTGTTTCCCAGTCCTAAATGGATTTGAATCACATGCAGTTTCTGGTCCTACGAGCAAGAATTGTTTAGTGGTAAGAAGAGTCACTATTGCGCACCCATTTGCCCAGAGGGCAAATAGCACTGGCGTCTGTTCCCAGCATGTACAGTGTATTGGACTGAAGAGGATCTACTGTTCTTGTCAGATTCCTAAGCAGTGTTGAACTAGATATAGCCCGTGTGTGTAGGAAGCACAGTTCTTTGGTTCTGAGCAAGCTCACTGTTCTGGCCCTATAGGAAACACATTAGAGTAAAAGTGTGCTCTTTTCTCAAAAGCAGATTGTGTTTCTTGTAAGGCGAGCTAGCATTTGTTTCCCAGTCCTAAATGGAGTTGAATCACATGCAGTTTCTGGTCCTACGAGCAAGAGATGTTTTCTGGTAAGAAGAGTCACTATTGCGCTCCCATTTTCACACAGGGCAAGTAGCACTGGCGTCTGTTCCCAACATGTACATTGTATTGGACGGAAGAGGATCTACTGTTCTTGTCAGTTTCCTAAGCAAAATTGAACTAGATATGGCCGTGTGTGTAGGAAGCACAGATCTTTGGTTCTGAGCAAGCTCACTGTTCTGGCCGTATAGGAAACACATTAGAGTAAAAGTGTGCTCTTTTCTCAAAAGCAGAGTGTGTTTCTTGTAAGGCGAGCTAGCGTTTGTTTCCCAGTCCTAAATGGAGTTGAATCCCATGCAGTTTCCCGTCCTAGGAGCAAGAGTTGATTTCTGGTTAGAAGAGTCACTATTGCGCTCCCATTGTCATACACAGGGCAAATAGCACTGGCGTCTGTTCCCAGCATGCACAGTGTAATGGACTGAAGAGGATCTACTGTACTTGTCAGTTTCCTAAGCAGAATTGAGCTAGATATGGCCGTGTGTAGGAAGCACAGTTTTTTTTTTCTGAGCAAGCTCACTGTTCTGGCCCTATAGGAAACACAGTAGAGTAGAAGAGTGCTGTTTTCTCAAAAGCAGAGTGTGTTTCTTGTAAGGCAAGCTAGCGTTTGTTTCCCAGTCCTAAATGGAATTGAATCACATGCAATTTTTAGTCCTAAGAGCAAGAGTTGTTTTCTGGTAAGGAAAGTCACTATTGTGCTCCCACTGCCATACACAGGGCAAATAGCACTCGCGTCTGTTCACAGCAAGTACAGTGTATTGGACTGAAGAGGAGCTACTGCTCTTGTCAGTTTCCTAAGTAGAGTTGAACTAGATATGGCCCGTGTGTGTAGCAAACACAATTCTTTTGTTCTGAGCAAGCTCACTGTTCTGGCCCTATAGGAAACACAGTAGAGTAGAAGAGTGCTCTTTTCTCAAAAGCAGAGTGTGTTTCTTGCAAGGCGACCTAGCGTTTGTTTCCCAGTCCTAAATGGAGTTGAATCACCTGCAGTTTCTGGTCCTACTACCAAGAGTTGTTTTCTGCTAAGGAAAGTCACTTTTGCGCTCCCATTGCCATACACAGTGCAAATAGCACTCGCGTCTTTTCCCAGCAAGTAGAGTGTATTGGACTGAATTGGAGCTACAGTTCTTGTCAGTTTCCAAAGCAGAGTTGAACTAAATATGGCCCATTTGTGTAGGAAGCACAGTTCTTGTGTTCTGAGCAAGCTACTTGTTCGGACCCCATAGGAAACACAGTAGAGTAGGAGAGTGCTCTTTTCTCTAAACCAGATTGTGTTTCTTGTAAGGCGACCTAGTGTTGGTTTCCCAGTCCTAAATGGAGTTGAATCACCTGCAGTTTCTGGTCCTATGAGCAAGAGTTGTTTTCTTGTAAGAAGACTCACTATTGCGTTCCCATTGTGATACACAGGGCAAATAGCACTGGCGTCTGTTCTCAGCATGTACAGTGTATTGGACTGAAGAGGATCTACTGTTCTTGTCAATTTCCAAAGCAGAGTTGAACTAGATATGGCCCGTGTGTGTAGGAAGCACAGTTCTTTGTTTCTGAGCAAGCTCACTGTTCGGACCCCATAGGAAACACAGTAGAGTAGAAGAGTGCTCTTTTCTCAAAAGCAGAGTGTGTTTCTTGTAAGGCAAGCTAGTGTTTGTTTCCCAGTCCTAAATGGAGTGGAATCCCATGCAGTTTCTGGTCATACGAGCAAGAGTTGTTTTCTGGTAAGAAGAGTCACGATTGCGCTCCCATTGTCATTCACAGGGCAAATAGCACTGTCGTCTGTTCCCAGCATGTTCATTGTATTGAACTGAAGAGGATCTACTGTTCTTGTCAGTTTTCTAAGCAGAATTGAACTAGATATGGCCGTGTGTATAGGAAGCACAGTTCTTTTGTTCTGAGCAAGCTCACTGTTCTGGCCCTATAGGAAACACAGTAGAGTAGTAGAGTGCTCTTTTCTCAAAAGCAGATTGTGTTTCTTGTAAGGCAACCTAGCGTTTGTTTCCCAGTCCTAAATGGAGTTGAATCACCTGCAGTTTCTGGTCCTAAGATCAAGAGTTGTTTTCTGGTAAGGAAAGTCACTATTGCGCTCCCATTGCCATACACAGGGCAAATAGCACTCACATCTGTTCCCATCAAGTACAGTGTATTGGACTGAAGAGGAGGTACTGTTCTTGTCAATTTCCAAAGCAGAGTTGAACTAGATAAGGCCCGTGTGTGTAGGAAGCACAGTTCTTTGGTTCTGAGCAAGCTCACTGTTCGGACCTCTTAGGAAACACAGTGGAGTAGAAGAGTGCTTTTTTCTCAAAAGCAGAGTGTGTTTCTGGTAAGGCAAGCTAGCGTTTGTTTCCCAGTCCTAAATGGAGTTGAATCCCATGCAGTTTCTGGTCCTATGAGCAAGAGTTGTTTTCTGGTAAGAAGAGTCACTATTGCGTTCCCATTGTAATACTCAAGGCAAATAGCACGGGCGTCTGTTCCCAGCATGTACAGTGTATTGGACTGAAGAGGATCTACTGTTCTTGTCAGTTTCCTAAGCAGTGTTGAACTAGATATAGCCCGTGTGTGTAGGAAGCACAGTTCTTTGGTTCTGAGCAAGCTCACTGTTCTGGCCCTATAGGAAACACATTAGAGTAAAAGTGTGCTCTTTTCTCAAAAGCAGAGTGTGTTTCTTGTAAGGCGAGCTAGCGTTTGTTTCCCAGTCCTAAATGGAGTTGAATCACATGCAGTTTCTGGTCCTACGAGCAAGAGTTGTTTTCTGGTAAGAAGAGTCACTATTGCGCTCCCATTTTCACACAGGGCAAGTAGCACTGGCGTCTGTTCCCAACATGTACATTGTATTGGACAGAAGAGGATCTACTGTTCTTGTCAGTTTCCTAAGCAAAATTGAACTAGATATGGCTGTGTGTGTAGGAAGCACAGTTTTTTTGTTCTGAGCAAGCTCACTGTTCTGTCCCTATAGGAAACACAGTAGAGTAGAAGAGTGCTATTTTCTCAAAAGCGGTGTGTGTTTCTTGTAAGGCGAGCTAGCATTTGTTTCCCAGTCCTAAATGGAGTTGAATCACCTGCAGTTTCTGGTCCTACGACCAAGAGTTGTTTTCTGGTAAGGAAAGTCACTATTGCGCTCCCATTGCCATACACAATGCAAATAGCACTCGCGTCTGTTCCCAGCAAGTAGAGTGTATTGGACTGAATTGGAGCTACAATTCTTGTCAGTTTCCAAAGCAGAGTTGAACTAAATATGGCCCATGTGTGTAGGAAGCACAGTTCTTGTGTTCTGAGCAAGCTAATTGTTCGGACACCATAGGAAACACAGTAGAGTAGGAGAATGCTCTTTTCTCTAAACCAGATTGTGTTTCTTGTAAGGCGACCTAGCCTTGGTTTCCCAGTCCTAAATGGAGTTGAATCACCTGCAGTTTCTGGTCCTATGAGCAAGAGTTGTTTTCTTGTAAGAAGACTCACTATTGCGTTCCCATTGTGATACACAGGGCAAATAGCACTGGCGTCTGTTCTCAGCATGTACAGTGTATTGGACTGAAGAGGATCTACTGTTCTTGTCAGTTTCCTAAGCAGAATTGAACTAGATATGGCCGTGGGTAGGAAGCACAGTTCTTTTGTTCTGAGCATGCTCACTGTTCGGACCTCAAACGAAACACAGTAGAGTAGAAGAGTGCTCTTTTCTCAAAAGCAGAGTGTGTTTCTTGTAAGGCAAGCTAGCGTTTGTTTCCCAGTCCTAAATGGAATTGAATCACATGCAGTTTTTGGTCCTAAGAGCAAGAGTTGTTTTCTGGTAAGGAAAGTCACTATTGTGCTCCCACTGCCATACACAGGGCAAATAGCACTCGCGTCTGTTCACAGCAAGTACAGTGTATTGGACTGAAGAGGAGCTACTGCTCTTGTCAGTTTCCTAAGTAGAGTTGAACTAGATATGGCCCGTGTGTGTTGGAAACACAGTTCTTTTGTTCTGAGCAAGCTCACTGTTCTGGCCCTATAGAAAAACACAGTAGAGTAGAAGAGTGCTCTTTTCTCAAAAGCAGAGTGTGTTTCTTGCAAGGCGACCTAGCTTTTGTTTCCCAGTCCTAAATGGAGTTGAACCACCTGCAGTTTCTGGTCCTATGACCAAGAGTTGTTTTCTGGTAAGGAAAGTCACTTTTGCGCTCCCATTGCCATACACAGTGCAAATAGCACTCGCATCTGTTCCCAGCAAGTACAGTGTATTGGACTGAAGAGGAGCTACTGTTCTTGTCAATTTCCAAAGCAGAGTTGAACTAGATATGGCCCGTGTGTGTAGGAAGCACAGTTCTTTGCTTCTGAGCAAGCTCACTGTTCGGACCTCTTAGGAAACACAGTGGAGTAGAAGAGTGCTTTTTTCTCAAAATAGAGTGTGTTTCTTGTAAGGCAAGCTAGCGTTTGTTTCCCATTCCTAAATGGAATTGAATCACATGCAGTTTTTTGTCCTACGAGCAAGAGTTGTTTTCTGGTAAGGAAAGTCACTATTGTGGTCCCACTGAAATACACAGGGCAAATAGCACTCGCGTCTGTTCACAGCAAGTACAGTGTATTGGACTAAAGAGGAGCTACTGCTCTTGTCAATTTCCTAAGTAGATTTGAACTAGATATAGCCCGTGTGTGTAGGAAGCACAGTTCTTTGCTTCTGAGCAAGCTCACTGTTCGGACCCCATAGGAAACACAGTAGAGTAGAAGAGTGCTCTTTTCTCAAAAGCAGAGTGTGTTTCTTGTAAGGCAAGCTAGTGTTTGTTTCCCAGTCCTAAATGGAGTGGAATCCCATGCAGTTTCTGGTCCTACGAGCAAGAGTTGTTTTCTGGTAAGAAGAGTCACGATTGCGCTCCCATTGTCATTCACAGGGCAAATAGCACTGTCGTCTGTTCCCAGCATGTACATTGTATTGGACGGAAAAGGATCTACTGTTCTTGTCAGTTTCCTAAGCAAAATTGAACTAGATATGGCTGTGTGTGTAGGAAGCACAGTTTTTTTGTTCTGAGCAAGCTCACTGTTCTGTCCCTATAGGAAACACAGTAGAGTAGAAGAGTGCTATTTTCTCAAAAGCGGAGTGTGTTTCTTGTAAGGCGAGCTAGCATTTGCTTCCCAGTCCTAAATAGAGTTGAATCACCTGCAGTTTCTGGTCCTACGACCAAGAGTTGTTTTCTGGTAAGGAAAGTCACTATTGCGCTCCCATTGCCATACACAGTGCAAATAGCACTCGCGTCTTTTCCCAGCAAGTAGAGTGTATTGGACTGAATTGGAGCTACAGTTCTTGTCAGTTTCCAAAGCAGAGTTGAACTAGATATGGCCCATGTGTGTAGGAAGCACAGTTCTTGTGTTCTGAGCAAGCTAATTGTTCGGACCCCATAGGAAACACAGTAGAGTAGGAGAGTGCTCTTTTCTCTAAACCAGATTGTGTTTCTTGTAAGGCGACCTAGTGTTGGTTTCCCAGTCCTAAATGGAGTTGAATCACCTGCAGTTTCTGGTCCTATGAGCAAGAGTTGTTTTCTTGTAAGAAGACTCACTATTGCGTTCCCATTGTGATACACAGGGCAAATAGCACTGGCGTCTGTTCTCAGCATGTACAGTGTATTGGACTGAAGAGGATCTACTGTTCTTGTCAGTTTCCTAAGCAGAATTGAACTAGATATGGCCGTGTGTAGGAAGCACAGTTCTTTTGTTCTGAGCATGCTCACTGTTCGGACCTCAAACGAAACACAGTAGAGTAGAAGAGTGCTCTTTTCTCAAAAGCAGAGTGTGTTTCTTGTAAGGCAGGCTAGCGTTTGTTTCCCAGTCCTAAATGGAATTGAATCACATGCAGTTTTTGGTCCTAAGAGCAAGAGTTGTTTTCTGGTAAGGAAAGTCACTATTGCGCTCCCACTGCCATACACAGGGCAAATAGCACTCGCGTCTGTTCATAGCAAGTACAGTGTATTGGACTAAAGAGGAGCTACTGCTCTTGTCAATTTCCTAAGTAGAGTTGAACTAGATATGGCCCGTGTGTGTAGGAAACACAGTTCTTTTGTTCTGAGCAAGCTCACTGTTCAGACCCCATAGGAAACACAGTAGTGTAGAAGAGTGCTCATTTCTCAAAAGCAGAGTGTGTTTCTTGTAGGCGAGCTACCGTTTGTTTCCCAGTCCTAAGTGGAGTTGAATCACATGCAGTTTCTGGTCCTACGAGCAAGAGTTGTTTAGTGGTAAGAAGAGTCACTATTGCGTTCCCATTTTAATACACACGGCAAATAGCACTGGCGTCTGTTCCCAGCATGTACAGTGTATTGGACTGAAGAGGATCTACTGTTCTTGTCAGTTTCCTAAGCAGTGTTGAACTAGATATAGCCCGTGTGTGTAGGAAGCACAGTTCTTTGGTTCTGAGCAAGCTCACTGTTCTGGCCCTATAGGAAACACATTAGAGTAAAAGTGTGCTCTTTTCTCAAAAGCAGAGAGTGTTCCTTGTAAGGCGAGCTACCATTTGTTTCCCATTCCTAAGTGGAGTTGAATCACATGCAGTTTCTGGTCCTACGTGCAAGAGTTGTTTGGTGGTAAGAAGAGTCACTATAGCGCACCCATTTGCCCAGAGGACAAATAGCACTGGCGTCTGTTCCCAGCAAGTACAGTGTATTGGACTGAAGAGGATATACTGTTCTTGTCAGTTTCCTAAGCAGAATTGAACTAGATATGGCCGTGTGTATAGGAAGCACAGTTCTTTTGTTCTGAGCAAGCTCACTGTTCTGGCCCTATAGGAAACACACTAGAGTAGAAGAGTGCTGTTTTCTCAAAAGCAGAGTGTGTTTCTTGTAAGGCAAGCTAGCGTTTGTTTCCCAGTCCTAAATGGAATTGAATCACATGCAGTTTTTGGTCCTAAGAGCAAGAGTTGTTTTCTGGTAAGGAAAGTCACTATTGTGCTCCCACTGCCATACACAGGGCAAATAGCACTCGCGTCTGTTCACAGCAAGTACAGTGTATTGGACTGAAGAGGAGCTACTGCTCTTGTCAGTTTCCTAAGTAGAGTTGAACTAGATATGGCCCGTGTGTGTAGGAAACACAGTTCTTTTGTTCTGAGCAAGCTCACTGTTCGGACACCATAGGAAACACAGTAGAGTAGAAGAGTGCTCTTTTCTCAAAAGCAGAGTGTGTTTCTTGTAGGCGAGCTACCATTTGTTTCCCAGTCCTAAATGGATTTGAATCACATGCAGTTTCTGGTCCTACGAGCAAGAATTGTTTAGTGGTAAGAAGAGTCACTATTGCGCACCCACTTGCCCAGAGGGCAAATAGCAGTGGCGTCTGTTCCCAGCATGTACAGTGTATTGGACTGAAGAGGATCTACTGTTCTTGTCAGATTCCTAAGCAGTGTTGAACTAGATATAGCCCGTGTGTGTAGGAAGCACAGTTCTTTGGTTCTGAGCAAGCTAATTGTTCGGACCCCATAGGAAACACAGTAGAGTAGGAGAGTGCTCTTTTCACTAAACCAGATTGTGTTTCTTGTAAGGCGACCTAGTGTTGGTTTCCCAGTCCTAAATGGAGTTGAATCACATGCGTTTTCTGGTTCTATGCGCAAGAGTTGTTTTCTGGTAAGAAGAGTCACTATTGCGCTCCCATTGCCATACACAGTGCAAATAGCACTCCCGTCTGTTCCCAGCAAGTACAGTGTATTGGACTGAAGAGGAGCTACTGTTCTTGTCAGTTTTTTAAGCAGAGTTGAACTAGACATGGCCTGTGTGTGAAGGAAGCACAGTTCTTTTGTTCTGAGCAAGCTCACTGTTCTGGCGATATAGAAAACACAGTAGAGTAGAAGAGTGCTCTTTTCTCAAAAGCAGAGTGTGTTTCTTGGAAGACAAGATAGCGTTTGTTTCCCAGGCCTAAATGGAGTTGAATCACATGCAGTTTCTGGTCCTATTAGCAAGAGTTGTTTTCTAGTAAGAAGAGTCACTATTGTGCTCCCATTGTCATACACAGGGCAAATAGCACTGGCGTCTGTTCCCAACATGTACAGTGTATTGGACTGAAGAGGAGCTACTGTTCTTGTCAGTTTCCTAAGCAGAGTTGAACTAGATATGGCCCGTGTGTGTAGGAAGCACAGTTCTTTCGTTCTGAGCAAGCTCACTGTTCTGGCGCTATAGAAAACACAGTAGAGTAGAAGAGTGCTCATTTCTCAAAAGCAGAGTGTGTTTCTTGTAAGGAAAGATAGCATTTGTTTCCCAGTCCTAAATGGAGTTGAATCACATGCAGTTTCTGGTCCTACGAGCAAGAGTTTTTTTCTGATAAGAAGAGACACTATTGTGCTCCCATTGTCATACACAGGTCAAATAGCACTGGCGTCTGTTCCCAGCATGTACAGTGTATTGGACTGAAGAGGAGCTACTGTTCTTGTCAGTTTCCTAAGCAAATGCGACCTAGATATGGCCGTGTGTTTAGGAAGCACAGTTCTTTTGTTCTGAGCAAGGTCACTGTTCTGGCCCTAAGGAAACACAGTAGAGTAGAAGAGTGCTCTTTCCTCAAAAGCAGAGTGTGTTTCCTGTAAGGTGAGCTAGAGTTTGTTTCCTAGTCCTAAATGGAGTTGAATCACATGCAGTTTCTGGTCTTATGTGCAAGAGGTGTTTTCTGGTAAGAAGAGTCATTATTGTGTGCCCATTGTCATACACAGGGCAAATAGCACTGGCGTCTGTTCCCAGCAAGTACAGTGTATTGGATTGAAGACGATCTACAGTTCTTGTCAGTTTCCTAGGCAGAATTGAACTAGATATGGACCTTGTGTGTAGGAAGCACAGTTCTTCTGTTCTGAGCAACCTCAATGTTCTGGCCCTATGCGAAACACAGTAGAGTAGAAGAGTGCTCTTTTCTCAAAAGCAGAGTGTGTTTCTTATAAGGCGAGCTAGTGTTTGTTTCCCAGTCCTAAAAGGAGTTGCATCACATGCAGATTTTGGCCCTATGAACAAGAGTTGTTTTCTGTAAGGAAAGTCAGTATTGTGCTTCCATTGCCATACACAGTGCAAAGAGCACTCATGTCTGTTCCCAGCAAATACAGTGTATTGGACTGAAGAGGAGCTACTGTTCTTGTCAATTTTCTAAGCAGAGTTGAACTAGATAGGGCCCGTTTGTGTAGGAAGCACAGTTCTTTGTTCTGAGCAAGCTCACTGTTCGGACCCCATTGGAAACACAGTAGAGTAGAAGCGTGCTCTTTTCTCAAAAGTAGAGTGTGTTTCTTGTAAGATGAGCTTGTGTTTGTTTCCCAGTCCTACATGGAGTTGAATCCCATGCAGTTTCTGGTCCTACGAGCAAGAGTTGTTTTCTGGGAAGAAGATTCACTATTGAGCTCCCATTGCCATACACAATGCAAATAGCACTCGCGTCTCTTCCCAGCAAGTACAGTGTATTGGACTGAAGAGGAGCTACTGTTCTTGTCAGTTTCCTAAGCAGAGTTGAACTAGATATGGCCCGTGTGTGTAGGAAACACAGTTCTTTTGTTCTGAGCAAGCTCACTGTTCTGGCCATATAGGAAACACAGTAGAGTAGAAGAGTGCTCTTTTCTCAAAAGCAGAGTGTGTTTCTTATAATGCGATCTAGAGTTTGTTACCCAGTACTACATGGAGCTGAATCACATGCAGTTTCTGGTCCTACGAGCAAGAGTTGTTTTCTGGTAAGAAGAGTCACTATTTGGCTCCCATTGCCTTATACAGTGCAAATAGCACTCGCGTCTGTTCCTAGCAAGCACAGTGTATTGGACTGAAGAGGAGCTACTGTTCTTGTCTGTTTCCTAAGCAGAGTTGAACTAGATATGGCCCGTGTGTGTAGGAAGCACAGTTCTTTTGTTCTGAGCAAGCTCACTGTTCTGGCCCAATGGAAACACAGTAGAGTAGAGTAGAAGAGTGCTCTTTTCTCAAAAGCAGAGTGTTTTTCTTGTAAGGCGAGCTAGCGTTTGTTACCCAGTCCTACATGGAGTTGAATCCCATGCAGTTTCTGGTCCTATGAGCAAGAGTTGTTTTCTGGTAAGAAGAGTCACTATTGTGCTCCCATTGCCATACACAGTGCAAATAGCACTCGCGTCTGTTCCCAGCCAGTACAGTGTATTTGACTGAACAGGAGCTACTGTTCTTGTCAGTTCCCTAAGCAGAGTTGAACTAGATATGGCCCGTGTGTGTAGGAAACACAGTTCTTTTGTTCTGAGCAAGCTCACTGTTCGAACACCATAGGAAACACAATAGAGTAGAAGAGTGCTCTTTTCTCAAAAGCAGAGTGTGTTTCCTGTAAGGCTAGCTAGAGTTTGTTTCCCAGTCCTAAATGGAGTTGAATCACATGCAGTTTCTGGTCCTATGAGCAAGAGTTGTTTTCTGGTAAGAAGAGTCAATATTGTGTTTCCATTGTCACACACAGGGCAAATAGCACTGGCGTCTGTTCCCAGCAAGTACAGTGTATTTGACTGAAGGGGAGCTACTGTTCTTGTCAGTTTCCTAAGCAGAGTTGAACTAGATATGGCCCGTGTGGGTAGGAAGCACAGTTCTTTTTTTCTGAGCAAGCTCACTGTTCTGGCCCTATAGGAAACACAGTAGAGTAGAAGAGTGCTCTTTTCTCAAAAGCAGAGTGTGTTTCTTGTAAGGCAAGATAGCATTTGTTTCCCAGTCCTAAATGGAGTTGAATCCCATGCAGTTTCTGGTCCTATGAGCAAGAGTTGTTTTCTGATAAGAAGAGTCTCTATTGCGCTCCCATTGTCATACACAGGCCAAATAGCACTGGCGTCTGTTCCTAGCATGTACAATGTATTGGACTGAAGAGGAGCTACTGTTCTTGTCAGTTTCCTAAGCAGAGGTGAACTAAATATGGCCCGTGTGTGTAGGAAGCCCATTTCATTTGTTCTGAGCAGCTCACTGTTTGGACGACATAGGAAACACAGTAGAGAAGAAGAGTGCTTTTTTTCAAAAGCAGAGTGTGTTTCTTGTAAGGCGAGCTAGCGTTTGTTTCCCAGTCCTAAATGGAGTAGAGTCACATGCAGTTTCTGGTCCTACGAGCAAGAGTTGTTTTGTGGTAAGAAGAGTCACTATTGAGCTCCCATTTCCATACACAGTGAAAATAGCACTCGCATCTGTTCTCAGTAAGTACAGTGTATTGGACTGAAGAGGAGCTACTGTTCTTGTCAGTTTCCTAAGCAGAGTTGAACTAGATATGGTCCCTGTGTGTAGAAATCAGTTCTTTTGTTCTGAGCAAGCTCACGGTTCGGACGACATAGGAAACACAGTAGAGTAGAAGAGTGTTCTTTCCTCAAAAGCAGAGTGTGTTTCTGAAAAGGCTAGGTATCGTTTGTTTCCCAGTCCTACATGGAGTTGAATCACATGCAGTTTCTGGTCCTACGAGCAAGAGTTGTTTTCTGGTAAGAAGAGTCACTATTGCGCTCCCATTGCCATAAACAAGGCAAACAGCACTCGTGTCTGTTCCCAACATGTACAGTGTATTGGACTGAAGAGGAGCTACTTTTCTTTTCAGTTTCCTAAGCAGAGTTGAACTAGATATGGCCTGTGTGTGTAGGAAGCACAGTTTTTTTGTTCCGAGCAAGCTCACTGTTCAGGCCCTATAGGAAACACAGTAGAGTAGAAGAGTGCTCTTTTCTCAAAAGCAAAGTGTGTTTTTTGTAAGGCGAGCTATTGTTTGTTTCCCAGTCCTACATGGAGTTGAATAACATGCAGTTTCTGGTCCTACGAGCAAGAGTTGTTTTCTGGTAAGAAGAGTCACTATTGCGCTCCCATTGCCATACACATGGCAAACAGCTCTCGTGTCTGTTCCCAGCTAGTACAGTGTATTGAACTGAAGAGGATCTACTGTTCTTGTCAGTTTTTTAAGCAGAGTTGAACTAGATATGGCCCGTGAGTGTAGGAAGCACAGTTCATTGTTCTGAGCAAGCTCACTGTTCGGACCCCATTGGAAACACTGTAGAGTAGAAGAGTGCCTTTTTTTGAAAAGCAGAGTGTGTTTCTTGTAAGGCGAGCTAGCGTTTGTTTCCCAGTCCTAAATGGAGTTGAGTCACATGAAGTTTCTGTTCCTACGAGCAAGAGTTGTTTTCTGGTAAGGAAAGACACTATTGTGCTCCCATTGCCATACACAGTGCAAACAGCACTCATGTCTGTTCCCAGCAAGTACAGTGTATTGGACTGAAGAGTAGCTACTGTTCTTGTCAGTTTCCTAAGCAGAGTTGATCTATATATGGCCCGTGTGTGTAGGAAACACAGTTCTTTTGTTCTGAGCAAGCTCACTGTTCGGACATCATAGGAAACACAGTAGGGTAGAAGAGTGCTCTTTTCTCAAAAGCAGAGTGTGTTTCTTGTAAGGCGAGCTAGTGTTTTTTTCCCAGCCCTACATGGAGTTGAATCCCATGCAGTTTTTGGTCCTACCAGCAAGAGTTGTTTTCTGGTAAGGAAAGTCACTATTGTGCTCCCATTGCCAGACACAGTGCAAACAGCACTCATGTGTGTTCCCAGCAAGTACAGTGTATTGTACTGAATAGGAGCTACTGTTCTTGTCAGTTTCCTAAGCAGAGTTGAACTAGATATGGCCCGTGTGTGTAGGAAGCACAGTTCTTTAGTTCTGAGCAAACTCACTGTTCTGGAGCTATAGAAAACACAGTAGAGTAGAAGAGTGCTCGTTTCTCAAAAGCAGAGTGTGTTTCTTGTAAGGCGAGCTAGCGTTTTTTTCCCAGTCCTAAATGGAGTTGAGTCACATGCAGTTTTTGGTCCTACGAGCAAGAGTTGTTTTCTGGTAAGGAATGTCACTATTGTGCTCCCATTGCCATACACAGTGCAAACAGCACTCATGTCTGTTCCCAGCAAGTGCAGTGTATTGGACTGAAGAGGAGCTACTGTTCTTGTCAGTTTCCTAAGCAGAGTTGAACTAGATATGGCCCGTGTGTGTAGGAAGCACAGTTCTTTTGTTCTGAGCAAGCTCACTGTTCTGGCGCTATAGAAAACACAGTAGAGTAGAAGAGTGCTCTTTTCTCAAAAGCAGAGTGTGTTTCTTGTAAGGCGAGCTAGCGTTTGTTTCCCAGTGCTAAAAGGAGTTGAATCACATGCAGTTTTTGGTCCTACGAGCAAGAGTTGTTTTCTGGTAAGGAAAGTCACTATTGTGCTCCCATTGCCAGACACAGTGCAAACAGCACTCATGTCTGTTCCCAGCAAGTACAGTGTATTGGACTGAAGAGGAGCTACTGTTCTTGTCAGTTTCCTAAGCAGAGTTGAACTAGATTCGGCCGTGTGTGTAGGAAGCACAGTTCATTTGTTCTGTGCAAGCTCTCTCTTCTGGCCCTATAGGAAACACAGTAGAGTAGAAGAGTGCTCTTTTCTCAAAAGCAGAATGTGTTTCTTGTAAGGCGCGCTAGCGTTTGTTTCTCAGTCCTAAATGGAGTTGAATATCATGCAGTTTCTGGTCCTACGAGCAAGAGTTGTTTTTTGGTAAGAAGAGTCACTATTGAGCTCCCTTTGTCTTATACAGGGCAAATAGCACCTGCGTCACCTCCCAGCATGTACAGTGTATTGGACTGAACAGGAGCTACTCTTCTTGTCAGTATCCTAAGCAGAGTTGAACTAGATATGGCCCGTGTCTGTTGGAAGCTCAGTTCTTTTCTTCTGAGCAAGCTAACTGTTCGGACCCCATAAGAAACACAGTAGAGTAGAAGAGTGCTCTTTTCTCAAAAGCAGAGTGTGTTTCTTGTAAGGCGAGCTAGTGTTTGTTTCCAAGACAGAAATTGAGTTGAATCCCATGCAGTTTCTGGTCCTATGAGCAAGACTTGTTTTCTGGTAAGAAGAGTCACTATTTCACTCCCATTGACATACATAGTGCAAATAGCACTAGCGTCTGTTCCCGGCAAGTACAGTGTATTGGACTGAAGAGGAGCTACTCTTCTTGTCAGTTGCCTAAGCAGAGTTGAACTAGATATGGCCCGTTTGTGTAGGAAGCAAAGTTCTTTTGTTCTGAGCAAGCTCACTGTTCGGAAACCATAGGAAACACAATAGAGTAGAAGAGTGCTCTTTTCTCAAAAGCAGAGTGTGTTTCTTGTAAGGCGAGCTAGTGTTTGTTTCTCAGTCCTAAATGGAGTCGAATCACATGCAGTTTCTGGTTCTATGAGCAAGTTGAGTTTTCTGGTAAGACGAGTCACTATTGCGTTCCCATTGTCATACACAGGGGAAATAGCACTGGCATCTGCTCCCAGCATGTACAGTGTATTGGACTGAAGAGGATCTACTGTTCTTTTCAGTTTCCTAAGCAGAATTGGACTAGATAAGGCCCGTGTGTGTAGGAAGCACAGTTTTTTTGTTCTGAGCAAGCTCACTGTTCAGCCCTATAGGAAACAAAGTAGAGCAGAAGAGTGCTCTTTTCTCAAAAGCAGAGTGTGTTTCTTGTAAGTTGAGCTAGCATTTGTTTCTCAGTCCTAAATGGAGTTGAGTCACATGCAGTTTTTGGTCCTATGAGCAAGAGTTGTTTTCTGGTAAGAAGAGTCACTATTGCGCTCCCATTGCCATACACAGTGCAAATAGCGCTTGATCTGTTCCAGCAAGTATAGTGTATTGGACTGAAGAGGAGCTACTGTTCTTGTCAGTTTCCTAAGCAGAGTTGAACTAGATATGGCCGGTGTGTGTAGGAAGCACAGTTCTTTGGTTCTGAGCAAGCTCACTGTTCTGGCCCTATAGGAAACACAGTAGAGTAGAGGAGTACTCTTTTCTCAAAAGCAGAGTGTGTTTCTCGTAAGGCGAACTAGCGTTTGTTTTCCATTCCTAAATGGAGTTGAATCACATGCAGTTTGTGGTCCTACGAGCAAGAGTAGTTTCCTGGTAAGAAGAGTCACTATTGTGCTCCCATTGTCATACACAGGGCAAATAGCACTGGCATCTGTTCCCAGCATGTACATTGTATTGGACTGAAAAGGAGCTACTGTTCTTGTCACTTTCCTAAACTGAGTTGAACTAGAAATGGCCCATGTGTTTAGGAAGCACAGTTCTTATGTTCTGAGCAAGCTCTCTGTTCGGACCCCATAGGAAACACAGTAGAGTAGAAGAGTGCTCTTTTCTCAAAAGCAGAGTGTGTTTCTTGTAAGGCGAGCTAGTGTTTGTTTCCCAGTCCTAAATGGAGTTGAATCCCATTCAGTTTCTGGTCCTATGAGCAAGAGTTGTTTTCTGGTAAGAAGAGTCACTATTGCGCTCCCATTGCATTACACAGTGCAAATAGCACTCGCGTCTGTTCCCAGCAAGTACAGTGTATTGGACTGAAGACGAGCTACTGTTCTTGTCATTTTCCTAAGCAGAGTTGAACTAGATATGGCCCATGTGTGTAGGAAGCACAGTTCTTTTGTTCTGAGCAAGCTAACTGTTCAGACACCATAGGAAACACAGTAGAGTAGAAGAGTGCTCTTTTCTCAAAAGCAGAGTGTGTTTCTTGTAAGGCGAGCTAGTGTTTGTTTCCAAGTCAGAAATTGAGTTGAATCCCATGCAGTTTCTGGTTCTACGAGCAAGAGTTGTTTTCTGGTAAGAAGAGTCACTATTGCGCTCCCATTGAATTACACAGTGCAAATAGCACTCGCGTCTGTTCCTAGCACATACAGTGTATTGGACTGAAGAGGAGCTACCATTCATGTCAGTTTCCTAAGCAGAGTTGAACTAGATATGGCCGTGTGTGTAGGAAGCACAGTTCTTTTGTTCTGTGCAAGCTCTCTCTTCTGGCCCTATAGGAAACACAGTAGAGTAGAAGAGTGCTCTTTTCTCAAAAGCAGAATGTGTTTCTTGAAAGGCAAGCTAGCGTTTGTTTCTCAGTCCTAAATGGAATTGAATCACATGCAGTTTCTGGGTCTACGAGCAAGAGTTATTTTCTGGCAAGAAGAGTCACTATTGAGCTCCCTTTGTCATATACAGGGCAAATAGCACCTGCGTCACCTCCCAGCATGTACAGTGTATTGGACTGAACAGGAGCTACTCTTCTTGTCAGTATCCTAAGCAGAGTTGAACTAGATATGGCCCGTGTCTGTAGGAAGCACAGTTCTTTTCTTCTGAGCAAGTAAACTGTTCAGACCCCATAGGAAACACAGTAGAGTAGAAGAGTGCTCTTTTCTCAAAAGCAGAGTGTGTTTCTTGTAAGGCGAGCTAGTGTTTGTTTCCAAGACAGAAATTGAGTTGAATCCCATGCAGTTTCTGGTCCTACGAGCAAGAGTTGTTTTCTGGTAAGAAGAGTCACTATTTCATTCCCATTGACATACATAGTGCAAATAGCACTAGCGTCTGTTCCCGGCAAGTACAGTGTATTGGACTGAAGAGGAGCTACTGTTCTTGTCAGTTTCATAAGCAGAGTTGAACTAGATATGGCCCGTTTGTGTAGGAAGCAAAGTTCTTTTGTTCTGAGCAAGGTCACTGTTCGGAAACCATAGGAAACACAGTAGAGTAGAAGAGTGCTCTTTTCCCAAAAACAGAGTGTGTTTCTTGTAAGGCGAGCTAGCGTTTGTTTCCCAGTCCTAAATGTTGTTGAGTCACATCCAGTTTCTGGTCCTTCGAGCAAGAGTTGTTTTCTGGTAAGGAAAGTCACTATTGTGCTCCCATTCCATTACACAGTGCAAATAGCACTCGCGTGTGTTCCCAGCAAGTACAGTGTATTGGACTGAAGAGGAGCTACTATTCTTGTCAGTTTGCTAACCAGAGTTGAACTGGATATGGCCCGTGTGTGTAGGAAGCACAGTTCTTTTGTTCTGAGCAAGCTCACTGTTCGGACCCCATAGGAAACACAGTAGAGTAGAAGAGTGCTCTTTTCTCAAAATCCAGAGTGTGTTTCTTGTAAGGCGAGCTAGCGTTTGTTTCCCAGTCCTAAATGGGGTTGAATCACATGCAGTTTCTGGTCCTATGAGCAAGAGTTGTTTTCTGGTAAGAAGTGTCACTACTGCGCTCCCATTGTCATACACAGGGCAAATAGCACTGGCGTCTCCTCCCAGCTTGTACAGTGTATTGGACTGAAGAGGAGCTACTGTTCTTGTCACTTTCCTAAGCAGAGTTGAACTAGATATGGCCCGTGTGTGTAGGAAGCACAGTTCTTTTGTTCTGAGCAAGCTCACTGTTCTGGCCCTATAGGAAACACAGTATAGTAGAAGAGTGCTCTTTTCTCAAAAGCAGAGTGTGTTTCTTGTAAGGCGAGCTATCGTTTGTTTCCCAGTCCTAAATGGAGTTGAATCCCATGCAGTTTCTGTTCCTATAAGCAAGAGTTGTTTTCTGGTAAGGAAAGTCACTATTACGCTCCCATTGTATTACACAGTGCAAATAGCCCTCGCGTGTGTTCCCAGCAATTTCAGTGTATTGGACTGAAGAGGAGCTACTGTTCTTGTCAGTTTCCTAAGCAGAGTTGAACTAGATATGACACCTGTGTGTAGGAAGCACAGTTCGTTTGTTCTGAGCAAGCTCACTGTTCTGGCCTTATAGGAAACACAGTAGAGTAAAAGAGTGCTCTTTTCTCAAAAGCAGAGTGTGTTTCAGGTAAGGCGTGCTAGTGTTTGTTTCCCAGTCCTAAATGGAGTTGAGTCACATGCAGTTTGTGGTCCTTTGAGCAAGAGTTTTTTTCTGGTAAGAAGAGTCACTATTGAGCTCCCATTGCCATACACAGTGCAAATAGCACTCGCATCTGTTCCCAGCAATTACAGTGTATTGTACTGAAGAGGAGCTACTGTTCTTGTCAGTTTCCTAAGCAGAGTTGAACTAGATATGGCCCGTGTGTGTAGGAAGCACAGTTCTTTTGTTCTGAGCAAGGTCACTGTTCGGACCCCATAAGAAACACAGTAGAGTAGAAGAGTGCTCTTTTCTCAAAAACAGAGTGTGTTTCCCGTAAGGCGAGCCAGTGTTTGTTTCCCATCCAGAAATGGAGTTGAATCCCATGCAGTTTCTGGTACTACAAGCAAGAGTTGTTTTTTGGTAAGGAAAGACACTATTGTGCTCCCATTGCATTACACAGTGCAAACAGCACTGGCGTGTGTTCCCAGCAAGTACAGTGTATTGGACAGAAGAGGAGCTACGGTTCTTGTCAGTTTCCTAAGCAGAGTGGAACTAGATATGTCCCGTGTGTGTCGGAAGCACAGTTCTTTTGTTCTGAGCAAGCTCACTGTTCCGAACCCATAGGAAACACAATAGAGTAGAAGAGTGCTCTATTCTCAAAAGCAGAGTGTGTTTCTTGTAAGGCGAGCTAGCGTTTGTTTCCCAGTCCTAAATGGAGTTGAATCACATGCAGTTTCTGGTCCTACGAGCAAGAGGAGTTTTCTGGTAAGAAGAGTCACTATTTCGCTCCCATTGTCATACACAGGGCAAATTGCACTGGCGTCTCCTCCCAGCATGCACAGTGTATTGGACTGAAGAGGATCTACTGTTCTTTTCAGTTTCCTAAGCAGAATTCACTAGATATGGCCCGTGTGTGTAGGAATCACAGTTCTTTTCGTCTGAGCAAGCTCACTGTTCGGACCCCATTGGAAACACAGTAGAGTAGAAGAGTGCTCTTTTCTCAAAAGCAGAATGTTTTTCTTGTAATGCGAGCCAGCGTTTGTTTCCCAGTCAGAAATGGAGTTGAGTCACATGCAGTTTCTGGTCCTACAAGCAAGAGTTGTTTTCTGGTAAGGAAAGTCACTATTGCGCTCCCATTCCATTACACAGTGCAAATAGCACTCGCGTGTGTTCCCAGCAAGTACAGTGTATTGGACTGAAGAGGACCTACTGTTCTTGTCATTTTCCTAAGCAGAGTTGAACTAGATATGGCCCATGTGTGTAGGAAGCACAGTTCTTTTGTTCTGAGCAAGCTAACTTTTCGGACCGCATAGGAAACACAGTAGAGTATAGAGTGCTCTTTTCTCAAAAGCAGAGTGTGTTTCCTGTAAGCGAGCTAGTGTTTGTTTCCAAGTCAGAAATTGAGTTGAATCACATGCAGTTTGTGGTCCTATGAGCAAGAGTTGTTTTCTGGTAAGAAGAGACACTATTGCACTCCCATTGCCATACACAGTGCAAATAGCACTCGCGTCTGTTCCCATCAAGTACAGTGTATTGGACTGAAGAGGAGTTACTGTTCTTGTCAATTTCCTAAGCAGAGTTGAACTAGATATGGCCGTTTGTGTAGGAAGCACAGTTCTTTTTTTCTGAGCAAGCTCTCTCTTCTGGCCCTAATGGAAACACAGTAGAGTAGAAGAGTGCTCTTTTCTCAAAAGCAGAGTGTGTTTCTTGTAAGGCGAGCTAGTGTTTGTTTCCAAGACAGAAATTGGGTTGAATCCCATGCAGTTTCTGGTCCTACGAGCAAGAGTTGTTTTCTGGAAAGGAAAGTCACTATTGTGCTCCCATTGCATTACACACTGCAAATAGGACTCGCGTGTGTTCCCAGCAAGTACAGTGTACTGGACTGAAGAGGAGCTACTATTCTTGTCAGTTTGCTAACCAGAGTTGAACTGGATATGGCCCGTGTGTGTAGGAAGCACAGTTCTTTTGTTCTGAGCAAGCTCACTGTTCGGACCCCATAGGAAACACAGTAGAGTAGAAGAGTTCTCTTTTCTCAAAATCCAGAGTGTGTTTCTTGTAAGGCGAGCTAGCGTTTGTTTCCCAGTCCTAAATGGGGTTGAGTCACATGCAGTTTCTGGTCCTATGAGCAAGAGTTGTTTTCTGGTAAGAAGTGTCACTACTGCGCTCCCATTGTCATACACAGGGCAAATAGTACTGGCGTCTCCTCCCAGCTTGTACAGTGTATTGGACTGAAGAGGAGCTACTGTTCTTGTCACTTTCCTAAGCAGAGTTGAACTAGATATGGCCCGTGTGTGTAGGAAGCACAGTTCTTTTGTTCTGAGCAAGCTCACTGTTCTGGCCCTATAGGAAACACAGTATAGTAGAAGAGTGCTCTTTTCTCAAAAGCAGAGTGTGTTTCTTGTAAGGCGAGCTATCGTTTGTTTCCCAGTCCTAAATGGAGTTGAATCCCATGCAGTTTCTGTTCCTATAAGCAAGAGTTGTTTTCTGGTAAGGAAAGTCACTATTACGCTCCCATTGTATTACACAGTGCAAATAGCACTCGCGTGTGTTCCCAGCAATTTCAGTGTATTGGACTGAAGAGGAGCTACTGTTCTTGTCAGTTTCCTAAGCAGAGTTGAACTAGATATGACACCTGTGTGTAGGAAGCACAGTTCGTTTGTTCTGAGCAAGCTCACTGTTCTGGCCTTATAGGAAACACAGTAGAGTAAAAGAGTGCTCTTTTCTCAAAAGCAGAGTGTGTTTCAGGTAAGGCGTGCTAGTGTTTGTTTCCCAGTCCTAAATGGAGTTGAATCCCATGCAGTTTCTGGTCCTACGAGCAAGAGTTGTTTTCTGGTAGGAAGAGTCACTATTGTGCGCCCATTGCCTTACACAGTGCAAATAGTACTGGCATCTCTTCCAAGCATGTACAGTGTATTGGACTGAAGAGGAGCTATTATTCTTCTCAGTTTCCTAAGCAGAGTTGAACTGGATATGGCCCGTGTGTGTAGGAAGCACAGTTTTTTTGTTCTGAGCAAGTTCACTGTTCGGACCCCATAGGAAACACAGTAGAGTAGAAGAGTGCTCTTTTCTCAAAAGCAGAGTGTGTTTCTTGTAAGGCGAGCTAGTGTTTGTTTCCAAGACAGAAATTGAGTTGAATCCCATGCAGTTTCTGGTCCTACGAGCAAGAGTTGTTTTCTGGTAAGAAGAGTCACTATTTCGCTCCCATTGCCATACATAGTGTAAATAGCACTCGCGTCTGTTCCCAGCAAGTACAGTGTATTGGACTGAATAGGAGCTAATGTTCTTGTCAGTTTCCTAAGCCGAGTTGAACTGGATATGGCCCGTTTGTGTAGGAAGCACAGTTCTTTTGTTCTGAGCAAGCTCACTGCTCGGACCCCATAGGAAACACAGTAGAGTAGAAGAGTGCTCTTTTCCCAAAAGCAGAGTGTGTTTCTTGTAAGGCGAGCTAGCGTTTGTTTCCCAGTCCTAAATGGTGTTGAGTCACATGCAGTTTCTGGTCCTTCGAGCAAGAGTTGTTTTCTGGTAAGAAGAGGCACTATTTCGCTCGCATTGCCATACACAGTGCAAATAGCACTGGCGTCTGTTCCCAGCAAGTACAGTGTATTGGACTGAAGATGAGCTACTGTTCTTGTCATTTTCCTAAGCAGAGTTGAGCTAGATATGGCCCATGTGTGTAGGAAGCACAGTTCTTTTGTTCTGATGAAGCTCACTGTTCTGACCCCGTAGGAAACACAGTAGAGTAGAAGAGTGCTTTTTTCTCAAAAGCAGAGTGTTTTTCTTGTAAGGCGAGCTAGTGTTTGTTTCCCAGTCCTAAATGGAGTTGAATCCCATGCAGTTTCTGGTCCTACGAGCAAGAGTTGTTTTCTGGTAAGAAGAGTCACTATTGCGCTCCCATTGTCATACACAGGGCAAATAGCACTGGCGTCTCCTCCCAGCATGCACAGTGTATTGGACTGAAGAGGATCCACTGTTCTTTTCAGTTTCCTAAGCAGAATTCACTAGATATGGCCCGTGTGTGTAGGAATCACAGTTCTTTTCGTCTGAGCAAGCTCACTGTTCGGACCCCATTGGAAACACAGTAGAGTAGAAGAGTGCTCTTTTCTCAAAAGCAGAATGTTTTTCTTGTAATGCAAGCCAGCGTTTGTTTCCCAGTCTGAAATGGAGTTGAGTCACATGCAGTTTCTGGTCCTACAAGCAAGAGTTGTTTTCTGGTAAGGAAAGTCACTATTGCGCTCCCATTCCATTACACAGTGCAAATAGCACTCGCGTGTGTTCCCAGCAAGTACAGTGTATTGGACTGAAGAGGACCTACTGTTCTTGTCATTTTCCTAAGCAGAGTTGAACTAGATATGGCCCATGTGTGTAGGAAGCACAGTTCTTTTGTTCTGAGCAAGCTAACTTTTCGGACCGCATAGGAAACACAGTAGAGTATAGAGTGCTCTTTTCTCAAAAGCAGAGTGTGTTTCCTGTAAGCGAGCTAGTGTTTGTTTCCAAGTCAGAAATTGAGTTGAATCACATGCAGTTTGTGGTCCTATGAGCAAGAGTTGTTTTCTGGTAAGAAGAGACACTATTGCACTCCCATTGCCATACACAGTGCAAATAGCACTCGCATCTGTTCCCATCAAGTACAGTGTATTGGACTGAAGAGGAGTTACTGTTCTTGTCAATTTCCTAAGCAGAGTTGAACTAGATATGGCCGTTTGTGTAGGAAGCACAGTTCTTTTGTTCTGAGCAAGCTCTCTCTTCTGGCCCTATAAGAAACACAGTAGAGTAGAAGAGTGCTCTTTTCTCAAAAGCAGAGTGTGTTTCTTGTAAGGCGAGCTAGTGTTTGTTTCCAAGACAGAAATTGGGTTGAATCCCATGCAGTTTCTGGTCCTACGAGCAAGAGTTGTTTTCTGGTAAGGAAAGTCACTATTGTGCTCCCATTGCATTACACACTGCAAATAGGACTCGCGTGTGTTCCCAGCAAGTACAGTGTACTGGACTGAAGAGGAGCTACTATTCTTGTCAGTTTGCTAACCAGAGTTGAACTGGATATGGCCCGTGTGTGTAGGAAGCACAGTTCTTTTGTTCTGAGCAAGCTCACTGTTCGGACCCCATAGGAAACACAGTAGAGTAGAAGAGTGCTCTTTTCTCAAAATCCAGAGTGTGTTTCTTGTAAGGCGAGCTAGCGTTTGTTTCCCAGTCCTAAATGGGGTTGAATCACATGCAGTTTCTGGTCCTATGAGCAAGAGTTGTTTTCTGGTAAGAAGTGTCACTACTGCGCTCCCATTGTCATACACTGGGCAAATAGCACTGGCGTCTCCTCCCAGCTTGTACAGTGTATTGGACTGAAGAGGAGCTACTGTTCTTGTCACTTTCCTAAGCAGAGTTGAACTAGATATGGCCCGTGTGTGTAGGAAGCACAGTTCTTTTGTTCTGAGCAAGCTCACTGTTCTGGCCCTATAGGAAACACAGTATAGTAGAAGAGTGCTCTTTTCTCAAAAGCAGAGTGTGTTTCTTGTAAGGCGAGCTAGCGTTTGTTTCCCAGTCCTAAATGGAGTTGAATCCCATGCAGTTTCTGTTCCTATAAGCAAGAGTTGTTTTCTGGTAAGGAATTCACTATTACGCTCCCATTGTATTACACAGTGCAAATAGCACTCGCGTGTGTTCCCAGCAATTTCAGTGTATTGGACTGAAGAGGAGCTACTGTTCTTGTCAGTTTCCTAAGCAGAGTTGAACTAGATATGACACCTGTGTGTAGGAAGCACAGTTCGTTTGTTCTGAGCAAGCTCACTGTTCTGGCCTTATAGGAAACACAGTAGAGTAAAAGAGTGCTCTTTTCTCAAAAGCAGAGTGTGTTTCAGGTAAGGCGTGCTAGTGTTTGTTTCCCAGTCCTAAATGGAGTTGAGTCACATGCAGTTTGTGGTCCTTTGAGCAAGAGTTTTTTTCTGGTAAGAAGAGTCACTATTGAGCTCCCATTGCCATACACAGTGCAAATAGCACTCGCATCTGTTCCCAGCAATTACAGTGTATTGTACTGAAGAGGAGCTACTGTTCTTGTCAGTTTCCTAAGCAGAGTTGAACTAGATATGGCCCGTGTGTGTAGGAAGCACAGTTCTTTTGTTCTGAGCAAGGTCACTGTTCGGACCCCATAAGAAACACAGTAGAGTAGAAGAGTGCTCTTTTCTCAAAAACAGAGTGTGTTTCTCGTAAGGCGAGCCAGTGTTTGTTTCCCATTCAGAAATGGAGTTGAATCCCATGCAGTTTCTGGTACTACAAGCAAGAGTTGTTTTTTGGTAAGGAAAGACACTATTGTGCTCCCATTGCATTACACAGTGCAAACAGCACTGGCGTGTGTTCCCAGCAAGTACAGTGTGTTGGACAGAAGAGGAGCTACGGTTCTTGTCAGTTTCCTAAGCAGAGTTGAACTAGATATGGCCGGTGTGTGTAGGAAGCACAGTTCTTTTGTTCTGAGCAAGCTCACTGTTCGGAAACCATAGGAAACACAATAGAGTAGAAGAGTGCTCTTTTCTCAAAAGCAGAGTGTGTTTCTTGTAAGGAGAGCTAACGTTTGTTGCCCAGTCCTCAATGGAGTTGAATCACATGCAGTTTCTGGTCCTACGAGCAAGAGGAGTTTTCTGGTAAGAAGAGTCACTATTGCGCTCCCATTGTCATACACAGGGCAAATAGCACTGGCATCTGCTCCCAGCATGTACAGTGTATTGGACTGAAGAGGATCTACTGTTCTTTTCAGTTTCCTAAGCAGAATTGGACTAGATATGGCCCGTGTGTGTAGGAAGCACAGTTCTTTTTTTCTGAGCAAGCTCACTGTTCTGCCCTATAGGAAACACAGTAGAGCAGAAGAGTGCTCTTTTCTCAAAAGCAGTGTGTGTTTCTTGTAAGGCGAGCTAGCATTTGTTTCCCAGTCCTAAATGGAGTTGAGTCACATGCAGTTTGTGGTCCTATGAGCAAGAGTTGTTTTTTGGTAAGAAGAGTCACTATTGAGCTCCCATTGCCATACACAGTGCAAATAGCACTCGCGTGTGTTCCCAGCAAGTACAGTGTATTGGACTGAAGAGGAGCTACTGTTCTTGTCACTTTCCTAAGCAGAGTTGAACTAGATATGTCCCGTGTGTGTATGAAGCACAGTTCTTTTGTTCTGAGCAAGGTCACTGTTCGGACACCATAAGAAACACAGTAGAGTAGAAGAATGCTCTTTTCAAAAAGCAGAGTGTGTTTCTTGTAAGTCGAGCCATTGTTTGATTTCCAGTCAGAAATGGAGTTGAATCCCATGCAGTTTCTGGTCCTACAAGCAAGAGTTGTTTTCTGGTAAGGAAAGTCACTATTGTGCTCCCATTCCATTACACAGTGCAAATAGCACTCGCGTGTGTTCCCAGCAAGTACAGTGTATTGGACTGAAGAGGAGCTACTGCTCTTGTCAGTTCCTAAGAAGAGTTGAACTAGATATGGCCCGTGTATGTAGGAAGCACAGTTCTTTTGTTCTGAGCAAGCTAACTGCTTGGACCCCATAGGAAACACAGTAGAGTAAAAGAGTGCTCTTTTCTCAAAAGCAGAGTGTGTTTCTTGTAAGGCGAGCTAGTGTTTGTTTCCAAGTCAGAAATTGAGTTGAATCCCATGCAGTTTCTGGTCCTATGAGCAAGAGTTGTTTTCTGGTAAGAAGAGTCACTATTGAGCTCCCATGGCCATACACAGTGCAAATAGCACTCGCGTCTGTTCCCAGCAAGTACAGTGTATTGGACTGAAGAGGAGTTACTGTTCTTGTCAGTTTCCTAAGCAGAGTTGAACTAGATATGGCCGTGTGTGTAGGAAGCACAGATCTTTTGTTCTGAGCAAGCTCTCTATTCTGGCCCTATAGGAAACACAGTAGAGTAGAAGAGTGCTCTTTTATCAAAAGCAGAGTATGTTTCTTGTAAGGCCAGCTAGTGTTTGTTTCCCAGTCCTAAATGGAGTTGAGTCACATGCAGTTTCTGGTCCTAGGAGTGAGAGTTGTTATCTGGTAAGAAGAGTCACTATTGAGCTCCCATTGCCATACACAGTGCAAAGAGCACTCGCGTCTGTTCCCAGCAAGTACAGTGTATTGGACTGAAGAGGAGCTGCTGTTCTTGTCAGTTTTCTAAGCAGAGTTGAACTAGATATGGCCGTGTCTGTAGGAAGCACAGTTCTTTTCTTCTGAGCAAGCAAACTGTTCGGACCCCATAGGAAACACAGTAGAGTAGAAGAGTGCTCTTTCTCAAAAGCAGAGTGTGTTTCTTGTAAGGCAAGTTGTGTTTGTTTCCAAGTCAGAAATTGAGTTGAATCCCATGCAGTTTCTGGTCCTATGAGCAAGAGTTGTTTTCTGGTAAGAAAAGTCACTATTGCGCTCCCTTTGTCATACACAGTGCAAATAGCACTCACGTCTGTTCCCAGCAAGTACAGTGTATTGGACTGAAGAGGAGATACTGTTCTTGTCAGTTTCCTAAGCAGAGTTGAACTAGATATGGCCGTGTGTGTAGGAAGCACAGTTCTTTTGTTCTGAGCAAGCTCTCTCTTCTGGCCCTATAGTAAACACAGAAGAGTAGAAGAGTACTCTTTTCTCAAAAGCAGAGTCTGTTTCTTGTAAGGCGATCCAGCGTTTATTTCCCAGTCCTAAATGGAATTGAATCACATGCAGTTTCTGGTCCTACGAGCAAGAGTTGTTTTCTGGTAAGAATTGTTACTATTGTGCTCCTATTGCCAGACACAGTGCAAATAGCGCTCGATCTGTTCCAGCAAGTACAGTGTATTGGACTGAAGAGGAGCTACTGTTCTTGTCAGTTTCCTAAGCAGAGTTGAACTAGATATGGCCGGTGTGTGTAGGAAGCACAGTTCTTTTGTTCTGAGCAAGCTCACTGTTCGGAAACCATAGGAAACACAATAGAGTAGAAGAGTGCTTTTTTCTCAAAATAGAGTGTGTTTCTTGTAAGGCAAGCTAGCGTTTGTTTCCCAGTCCTAAATGGAATTGAATCACATGCAGTTTTTTGTCCTAAGAGCAAGAGTTGTTTTCGGGTAAGGAAAGTCACTATTGTGGTCCCACTGAAATACACAGGGCAAATAGCCCTCGTGTCTGTTCACAGCAAGTACAGTGTATTGGACTAAAGAGGAGCTACTGCTCTTGTCAATTTCCTAAGTAGATTTGAACTAGATATAGGCCGTGTGTGTAGGAAGCACAGTTCTTTGCTTCTGAGCAAGCTCACTGTTCGGACCCCATAGGAAACACAGTAGAGTAGAAGAGTGCTCTTTTCTCAAAAGCAGAGTGTGTTTCTTGTAAGGCAAGCTAGTGTTTGTTTCCCAGTCCTAAATGGAGTGGAATCCCATGCAGTTTCTGGTCCTACGAGCAAGAGTTGTTTTCTGGTAATAAGAGTCACGATTGCGCTCCCATTGTCATTCACAGGGCAAATAGCACTGTCGTCTGTTCCCAGCATGTACATTGTATTGGACGGAAGAGGATCTACTGTTCTTGTCAGTTTCCTAAGCAAAATTGAACTAGATATGGCTGTGTGTGTAGGAAGCACAGTTTTTTTGTTCTGAGCAAGCTCACTGTTCTGTCCCTATAGGAAACACAGTAGAGTAGAAGAGTGCTATTTTCTCAAAAGCGGAGTGTGTTTCTTGTAAGGCGAGCTAGCATTTGTTTCCCAGTCCTAAATAGAGTTGAATCACTTGCAGTTTCTGGTCCTACGACCAAGAGTTGTTTTCTGGTAAGGAAAGTCACTATTGCGCTCCCATTGCCATACACAGTGCAAATAGCACTCGCGTCTTTTCCCAGCAAGTAGAGTGTATTGGACTGAATTGGAGCTACAGTTCTTGTCAGTTTCCAAAGCAGAGTTGAACTAGATATGGCCCATGTGTGTAGGAAGCACAGTTCTTGTGTTCTGAGCAAGCTAATTGTTCAGACCCCATAGGAAACACAGTAGAGTAGGAGAGTGCTCTTTTCTCTAAACCAGATTGTGTTTCTTGTAAGGCGACCTAGTGTTGGTTTCCCAGTCCTAAATGGAGTTGAATCACGTGCAGTTTCTGGTCCTATGAGCAAGAGTTGTTTTCTTGTAAGAAGACTCACTATTGGGTTCCCATTGTGATACACAGGGCAAATAGCACTGGCGTCTGTTCTCAGCATGTACAGTGTATTGGACTGAAGAGGATCTACTGTTCTTGTCAGTTTCCTAAGCAGAATTGAACTAGATATGGCCGTGTGTAGGAAGCACAGTTCTTTTGTTCTGAGCATGCTCACTGTTCGGACCTCAAACGAAACACAGTAGAGTAGAAGAGTGCTCTTTTCTCAAAAGCAGAGTGTGTTTCTTGTAAGGCAAGCTAGCGTTTGTTTCCCAGTCCTAAATGGAATTGAATCACATGCAGTTTTTGGTCCTAAGAGCAAGAGTTGTTTTCTGGTAAGGAAAGTCACTATTGCGCTCCCACTGCCATACACAGGGCAAATAGCACTCGCGTCTGTTCACAGCAAGTACAGTGTATTGGACTAAAGAGGAGCTACTGCTCTTGTCAATTTCCTAAGTAGAGTTGAACTAGATATGGCCCGTGTGTGTAGGAAACACAGTTCTTTTGTTCTGAGCAAGCTCACTGTTCGGACCCCATAGGAAACACAGTAGTGTAGAAGAGTGCTCATTTCGCAAAAGCAGAGTGTGTTTCTTGTAGGCGAGCTACCGTTTGTTTCCCAGTACTAAGTGGAGTTGAATCACATGCAGTTTCTGGTCCTACGAGCAAGAGTTGTTTAGTGGTAAGAAGAGTCACTATTGCGTTCCCATTTTAATACACACGGCAAATAGCACTGGCGTCTGTTCCCAGCATGTACAGTGTATTGGACTGAAGAGGATCTACTGTTCTTGTCAGTTTCCTAAGCAGTGTTGAACTAGATATAGCCCGTGTGTGTAGGAAGCACAGTTCTTTGGTTCTGAGCAAGCTCACTGTTCTGGCCCTATAGGAAACACATTAGAGTAAAAGTGTGCTCTTTTCTCAAAAGCAGAGAATGTTCCTTGTAAGGCGAGCTACCATTTGTTTCCCATTCCTAAATGGAGTTGAATCACATGCAGTTTCTGGTCCTACGTGCAAGAGTTGTTTGGTGGTAAGAAGAGTCACTATAGCGCACCCATTTGCCCAGAGGACAAATAGCACTGGCGTCTGTTCCCAGCAAGTACAGTGTATTGGACTGAAGAGGATCTACTGTTCTTGTCAGTTTCCTAAGCAGAATTGAACTAGATATGGCCGTGTGTATAGGAAGCACAGTTCTTCTGTTCTGAGCAAGCTCACTGTTCTGGCCCTCTAGGAAACACACTAGAGTAGAAGAGTGCTGTTTTCTCAAAAGCAGAGTGTGTTTCTTGTAAGGCAAGCTAGCGTTTGTTTCCCAGTCCTAAATGGAATTGAATCACATGCAGTTTTTGTTTCTAAGAGCAAGAGTTGTTTTCTGGTAAGGAAAGTCACTATTGTGCTCCCACTGCCATACACAGGGCAAAAAGCACTCGCGTCTGTTCACAGCAACTACAGTGTATTGGACTGAAGAGGAGCTACTGCTCTTGTCAGTTTCCTAAGTAGAGTTGAACTAGATATGGCCTGTGTGTGTAGGAAACACAGTTCTTTTGTTCTGAGCAAGCTCACTGTTCGGACACCATAGGAAACACAGTAGAGTAGAAGAGTGCTCTTTTCTCAAATGCAGAGTGTGTTTCTTGTAGGCGAGCTACCATTTGTTTCCCAGTCCTAAATGGATTTGAATCACATGCAGTTTCTGGTCCTACGAGCAAGAATTGTTTAGTGGTAAGAAGAGTCACTATTGCGCACCCATTTGCCCAGAGGGCAAATAGCACTGGCGTCTGTTCCCAGCATGTACAGTGTATTGGACTGAAGAGGATCTACTGTTCTTGTCAGATTCCTAAGCAGTGTTGAACTAGATATAGCCCGTGTGTGTAGGAAGCACAGTTCTTTGGTTCTGAGCAAGCTCACTGTTCTGGCCCTATAGGAAACACATTAGAGTAAAAGTGTGCTCTTTTCTCAAAAGCAGATTGTGTTTCTTGTAAGGCGAGCTAGCATTTGTTTCCCAGTCCTAAATGGAGTTGAATCACATGCAGTTTCTGGTCTTACGAGCAAGAGTTGTTTTCTGGTAAGAAGAGTCACTATTGCGCTCCCATTTTCACACAGGGCAAGTAGCACTGGCGTCTGTTCTCAACATGTACATTGTATTGGACAGAAGAGGATCTACTGTTCTTGTCAGTTTCCTAAGCAAAATTAAACTAGATATGGCCGTGTGTATAGGAAGCACAGTTCTTTGATTCTGAGCAAGCTCACTGTTCTGGCCCTATAGGAAACACAGAGTAAAAGTGTGCTCTTTTCTCAAAAGCAGAGTGTGTTTCTTGTAAGGCGAGCTAGCGTTTGTTTCCCAGTCCTAATTGGAGTTTAATCCCATGCAGTTTCTGGTCCTACGAGCAAGAGTTTTTTTCTGGTAAGAAGAGTCACGATTGCGCTCCCATTGTCATTCACAGGGCAAATAGCACTGTCGTCTGTTCCCAGCATGTACAATGTATTGAACTGAAGAGGATCTACTGTTCTTGTCAGTTTTCTAAGCAGAATTGAACTAGATATGGCCGTGTGTATAGGAAGCACAGTTCTTTTGTTCTGAGCAAGCTCACTGTTCTGGCACTATAGGAAACTCAGTAGAGTAGTAGAGTGCTCTTTTCTCAAAAGCAGATTGTGTTTCTTTTAAGGCAACCTAGCGTTTGTTTCCCAGTCCTAAATGGAGTTGAATCACCTGCAGTTTCTGGTCCTAAGATCAAGAGTTGTTTTCTGGTAAGGAAAGTCACTATTGCGCTCCCATTGCCATACACAGGGCAAATAGCACTCACATCTGTTCCCAGCAAGTACAGTGTATTGGACTGAAGAGGAGGTACTGTTCTTGTCAATTTCCAAAGCAGAGTTGAACTAGATAAAGCCCGTGTGTGTAGGAAGCACAGTTCTTTTGTTCTGAGCAAGCTCACTGTTCGGACCTCTTAGGAAACACAGTGGAGTAGAAGAGTGCTTTTTTCTCAAAAGCAGAGTGTGTTTCTGGTAAGGCAAGCTAGCGTTTGTTTCCCAGTCCTAAATGGAGTTGAATCCCATGCAGTTTCTGGTCCTACGAGCAAGAGTTGTTTTCAGGTAAGAAGAGTCACTATTGCGTTCCCATTGTAATACTCACGGCAAATAGCACGGGCGTCTGTTCCCAGCATGTACAGTGTATTGGACTGAAGAGGATCTACTGTTCTTGTCAGTTTCCTAAGCAGTGTTGAACTAGATATAGCCCGTGTGTGTAGGAAGCACAGTTCTTTGGTTCTGAGCAAGCTCACTGTTCTGGCCCTATAGGAAACACATTAGAGTAAAAGTGTGCTCTTTTCTCAAAAGCAGAGAATGTTCCTTGTAAGGCGAGCTACCATTTGTTTCCCATTCCTAAATGGAGTTGAATCACATGCAGTTTCTGGTCCTACATGCAAGAGTTGTTTGGTGGTAAGAAGAGTCACTATAGCGCACCCATTTGCCCAGAGGACAAATAGCACTGGCGTCTGTTCCCAGCAAGTACAGTGTATTGGACTGAAGAGGATCTACTGTTCTTGTCAGTTTCCTAAGCAGAATTGAACTAGATATGGCCGTGTGTATAGGAAGCACAGTTCTTCTGTTCTGAGCAAGCTCACTGTTCTGGCCCTCTAGGAAACACACTAGAGTAGAAGAGTGCTGTTTTCTCAAAAGCAGAGTGTGTTTCTTGTAAGGCAAGCTAGCGTTTGTTTCCCAGTCCTAAATGGAATTGAATCACATGCAGTTTTTGTTCCTAAGAGCAAGAGTTGTTTTCTGGTAAGGAAAGTCACTATTGTGCTCCCACTGCCATACACAGGGCAAAAAGCACTCGCGTCTGTTCACAGCAACTACAGTGTATTGGACTGAAGAGGAGCTACTGCTCTTGTCAGTTTCCTAAGTAGAGTTGAACTAGATATGGCCCGTGTGTGTAGGAAACACAGTTCTTTTGTTCTGAGCAAGCTCACTGTTCGGACACCATAGGAAACGCAGTAGAGTAGAAGAGTGCTCTTTTCTCAAAAGCAGAGTGTGTTTCTTGTAGGCGAGCTACCATTTGTTTCCCAGTCCTAAATGGATTTGAATCACATGCAGTTTCTGGTCCTACGAGCAAGAATTGTTTAGTGGTAAGAAGAGTCACTATTGCGCACCCATTTGCCCAGAGGGCAAATAGCACTGGCGTCTGTTCCCAGCATGTACAGTGTATTGGACTGAAGAGGATCTACTGTTCTTGTCAGATTCCTAAGCAGTGTTGAACTAGATATAGCCCGTGTGTGTAGGAAGCACAGTTCTTTGGTTCTGAGCAAGGTCACTGTTCTGGCCCTATAGGAAACACATTAGAGTAAAAGTGTGCTCTTTTCTCAAAAGCAGATTGTGTTTCTTGTAAGGCGAGCTAGCATTTGTTTCCCAGTCCTAAATGGAGTTGAATCACATGCAGTTTCTGGTCCTACGAGCAAGAGTTGTTTTCTGGTAAGAAGAGTCACTATTGCGCTCCCATTTTCACACAGGGCAAGTAGCACTGGCGTCTGTTCTCAACATGTACATTGTATTGGACGGAAGAGGATCTACTGTTCTTGTCAGTTTCCTAAGCAAAATTAAACTAGATATGGCCGTGTGTATAGGAAGCACAGTTCTTTGATTCTGAGCAAGCTCACTGTTCTGGCCCTATAGGAAACACATTAGAGTAAAAGTGTGCTCTTTTATCAAAAGCAGAGTGTGTTTCTTGTAAGGCGAGCTAGCGTTTGTTTCCCAGTCCTAAATGGAGTTGAATCCCATGCAGTTTCTGGTCCTACGAGCAAGAGTTTTTTTCTGGTAAGAAGAGTCACGATTGCGCTCCCATTGTCATTCACAGGGCAAATAGCACTGTCGTCTGTTCCCAGCATGTACAATGTATTGAACTGAAGAGGATCTACTGTTCTTGTCAGTTTTCTAAGCAGAATTGAACTAGATATGGCCGTGTGTATAGGAAGCACAGTTCTTTTGTTCTGAGCAAGCTCACTGTTCTGGCACTATAGGAAACACAGTAGAGTAGTAGAGTGCTCTTTTCTCAAAAGCAGATTGTGTTTCTTTTAAGGCAACCTAGCGTTTGTTTCCCAGTCCTAAATGGAGTTGAATCACCTGCAGTTTCTGGTCCTAAGATCAAGAGTTGTTTTCTGGTAAGGAAAGTCACTATTGCGCTCCCATTGCCATACACAGGGCAAATAGCACTCACATCTGTTCCCAGCAAGTACAGTGTATTGGACTGAAGAGGAGGTACTGTTCTTGTCAATTTCCAAAGCAGAGTTGAACTAGATAAGGCCCGTGTGTGTAGGAAGCACAGTTCTTTGGTTCTGAGCAAGCTCACTGTTCGGACCTCTTAGGAAACACAGTGGAGTAGAAGAGTGCTTTTTTCTCAAAAGCAGAGTGTGTTTCTGGTAAGGCAAGCTAGCGTTTGTTTCCCAGTCCTAAATGGAGTTGAATCCCATGCAGTTTCTGGTCCTACGAGCAAGAGTTGTTTTCAGGTAAGAAGAGTCACTATTGCGTTCCCATTGTAATACTCACGGCAAATAGCACGGGCGTCTGTTCCCAGCATGTACAGTGTATTGGACTGAAGAGGATCTACTGTTCTTGTCAGTTTCCTAAGCAGTGTTGAACTAGATATAGCCCGTGTGTGTAGGAAGCACAGTTCTTTGGTTCTGAGCAAGCTCACTGTTCTGGCCCTATAGGAAACACATTAGAGTATATGTGTGCTCTTTTCTCAAAAGCAGAGTGTGTTTCTTGTAAGGCGAGCTAGCGTTTGTTTCCCAATCCTAAATGGAGTTGAATCACATGCAGTTTCTGGTCCTACGAGCAAGAGTTGTTTTCTGGTAAGAAGAGTCACTATTGCGCTCCCATTTTCACACAGGGCAAGTAGCACTGGCGTCTGTTCCCAACATGTACATTGTATTGGACGGAAGAGGATCTACTGTTCTTGTCAGTTTCCTAAGCAAAATTGAACTAGATATGGCTGTGTGTGTAGGAAGCACAGTTTTTTTGTTCTGAGCAAGCTCACTGTTCTGTCCCTATAGGAAACACAGTAGAGTAGAAGAGTGCTATTTTCTCAAAAGCGGTGTGTGTTTCTTGTAAGGCGAGCTAGCATTTGTTTCCCAGTCCTAAATGGAGTTGAATCACCTGCAGTTTCTGGTCCTAAGACCAAGAGTTGTTTTCTGGTAAGGAAAGTCACTATTGCACTCCCATTGCCATACACAATGCAAATAGCACTCGCGTCTGTTCCCAGCAAGTAGAGTGTATTGGACTGAATTGGAGGTACAGTTCTTGTCAGTTTCCAAAGCAGAGTTGAACTAAATATGGCCCATGTGTGTAGGAAGCACAGTTCTTTTCTTCTGAGCAAGCTAATTGTTCGGACCCCATAGGAAACACAGTAGAGTAGGAGAGTGCTCTTTTCTCTAAACCAGATTGTGTTTCTTGTAAGGCGACCTAGCCTTGGTTTCCCAGTCCTAAATGGAATTGAATCACCTACAGTTTCTGGTCCTATGAGCAAGAGTTGTTTTCTTGTAAGAAGACTCACTATTGCGTTCCCATTGTGATACACAGGGCAAATAGCACTGGCGTCTGTTCTCAGCATGTACAGTGTATTGGACTGAAGAGGATCTACTGTTCTTGTCAGTTTCCTAAGCAGAATTGAACTAGATATGGCCCATGTGTGTAGGAAACACAGTTCTTTTGTTCTGAGCAAGCTCACTGTTCGGACCCCATAGGAAACACAGTAGAGTAGAAGAGTGCTCTTTTCTCAAAAGCAGAGTGTGTTTCTTGTAGGCGAGCTACCGTTTGTTTCCCAGTCCTAAATGGAGTTCAATCACATGCAGTTTCTGGTCCTACGAGCAAGAGTTGTTTAGTGGTAAGAAGAGTCACTATTGCGCTCCCATTGTCATACACAGGGCAAATAGCACTGGCGTCTGTTCCCAGCATGCACAGTGTATTGGGCTGAAGAGGATCTACTGTTCTTGTCAGTTTCCTAAGCAGAATTGAACTAGATATGGCCATGTGTATAGGAAGCACAGTTCTTTTGTTCTGAGCAAGCTCACTGTTCTGGCCCTATAGGAAACACAGTAGAGTAGAAGAGTGCTCTTTTCTCAAAAGCAGAGTGTGTTTCTTGCAAGGCGACCTAGCATTTGTTTCCCAGTCCTAAATGGAGTTGAATCACCTGCAGTTTCTCGTCCTACGACCAAGAGTTGTTTTCTGGTAAGGAAAGTCACTATTGCGCTCCCATTAACATAAACAGTGCAAATAGCACTGGCGACTGTTCCCAGCAAGTACAGTGTATTGGACTGAAGAGGATCTACTGTTCTTGTCAGTTTCCAAAGCAGAGTTGAACTAGATATGGCCCGTGTGTGTAGGAAGCACAGTTCTTTGGTTCTGAGCAAGCTCACTGTTCAGAGCTCATAGGAAACACAGTAGAGTAGAAGAGTGCTCTTTTCTCATAAGCAGAGTGTGTTTCTTGTAAGGCAAGCTAGCGTTTGTTTCCCAGTCCTAAATGGAGTTGAATCCCATGCAGGTTCTGGTCCTACGAGCAAGAGTTGTTTTCTGGTAAGAAGAGACACTATTCCGTTCCCATTGTAATATACACGGCAAAGAGCACTGGCGTCTGTTCCCAGCATGTACAGTGTATTGGACTGAAGAGGATCTACTGTTCTTGTCAGATTCCTAAGCAGTGTTGAACTAGATATAGCCCGTGTGTGTAGGAAGCACAGTTCTTTGGTTCTGAGCAAGCTCACTGTTCTGGCCCTATAGGAAACACATTAGAGTAAAAGTGTGCTCTTTTCTCAAAAGCAGAGTGTGTTTCTTGTAAGGCGAGCTAGCGTTTGTTTCCCAGTCCTAAATAGAGTTGAATCCCATGCAGTTTCCCGTCCTAGGAGCAAGAGTTGATTTCTGGTTAGAAGAGTCACTATTGTGCTCCCATTGTCATACACAGGGCAAATAGCACTGGCGTCTGTTCCCAGCATGCACAGTGTAATGGACTGAAGAGGATCTACTGTTCTTGTCAGTTTCCTAAGCAGAATTGAGCTAGATATGGCCGTGTGTAGGAAGCACAGTTTTTTTTTTCTGAGCAAGCTCACTGTTCTGGCCCTATAGGAAACACAGTAGAGTAGAAGAGTGCTGTTTTCTCAAAAGCAGATTGTGTTTCTTGTAAGGCGAGCTAGCATTTGTTTCCCAGTCCTAAATGGAGTTGAATCACATGCAGTTTCTGGTCCTACGAGCAAGAGTTGTTTTCTGGTAAGAAGAGTCACTATTGTGCTCCCATTTTCACACAGGGCAAGTAGCACTGGCGTCTGTTCTCAACATGTACATTGTATTGGACGGAAGAGGATCTACTGTTCTTGTCAGTTTCCTAAGCAAAATTAAACTAGATATGGCCGTGTGTGTAGGAAGCACAGTTCTTTGGTTCTGAGCAAGCTCACTGTTCTGGCCCTATAGGAAACACATTAGAGTAAAAGTGTGCTCTTTTCTCAAAAGCAGAGTGTGTTTCTTGTAAGGCGAGCTAGCGTTTGTTTCCCAGTCCTAAATAGAGTTGAATCCCATGCAGTTTCCCGTCCTAGGAGCAAGAGTTGATTTCTGGTTAGAAGAGTCACTATTGTGCTCCCATTGTCATACACAGGGCAAATAGCACTGGCGTCTGTTCCCAGCATGCACAGTGTAATGGACTGAAGAGGATCTACTGTTCTTGTCAGTTTCCTAAGCAGAATTGAGCTAGATATGGCCGTGTGTAGGAAGCACAGTTTTTTTTTTCTGAGCAAGCTCACTGTTCTGGCCCTATAGGAAACACAGTAGAGTAGAAGAGTGCTGTTTTCTCAAAAGCAGAGTGTGTTTCTTGTAAGGCAAGCTAGCGTTTGTTTCCCAGTCCTAAATGGAATTGAATCCCATGCAGTTTTTTGTCCTAAGAGCAAGAGTTGTTTTCTGGTAAAGAAAGTCACTATTGTGCTCCCACTGCCATACACAGGGCAAATAGCACTCGCGTCTGTTCACAGCAAGTACAGTGTATTGGACTGAAGAGGAGCTACTGCTCTTGTCAGTTTCCTAAGTAGAGTTGAACTAGATATGGCCCGTGTGTGTAGGAAACACAGTTCTTTTGTTCTGAGCAAGCTCACTGTTCTGGCCCTATAGGAAACACATTAGAGTAGAAGAGTGCTCTTTTCTCAAAAGCAGAGTGTGTTTCTTGCAAGGCGACCTAGCGTTTGTTTCCCAGTCCTAATTGGAATTGAATCACATGCAGTTTTTTGTCCTACGAGCAAGAGTTGTTTTCTGGTAAGGAAAGTCACTTTTGCGCTCCCATTGCCATACACAGTGCAAATAGCACTCGCATCTGTTCCCAGCAAGTACAGTGTATTGGACTGAAGAGGAGCTACTGTTCTTGTCAATTTCCAAAGCAGAGTTGAACTAGATATGGCCCGTGTGTGTAGGAAGCACAGTTCTTTGCTTCTGAGCAAGCTCACTGTTCGGACCCCTAGGAAACACAGTAGAGTAGAAGAGTGCTCTTTTCTCAAAAGCAGAGTGTGTTTCTTGTAAGGCAAGCTAGTGTTTGTTTCCCAGTCCTAAATGGAGTGGAATCCCATGCAGTTTCTGGTCCTACGAGCAAGAGTTGTTTTCTGGTAAGAAGAGTCACGATTGCGCTCCCATTGTCATTCACAGGGCAAATAGCACTGTCGTCTGTTCCCAGCATGTACATTGTATTGAACTGAAGAGGATCTACTGTTCTTGTCAGTTTTCTAAGCAGAATTGAACTAGATATGGCCGTGTGTATAGGAAGCACAGTTCTTTTGTTCTGAGCAAGCTCACTGTTCTGGCACTATAGGAAACACAGTAGAGTAGTAGAGTGCTCTTTTCTCAAAAGCAGATTGTGTTTCTTGTAAGGCAACCTAGCGTTTGTTTCCCAGTCCTAAATGGAGTTGAATCACCTGCAGTTTCTGGTCCTAAGATCAAGAGTTGTTTTCTGGTAAGGAAAGTCACTATTGCGCTCCCATTGCCATACACAGGGCAAATAGCACTCACATCTGTTCCCAGCAAGTACAGTGTATTGGACTGAAGAGGAGGTACTGTTCTTGTCAATTTCCAAAGCAGAGTTGAACTAGATAAGGCCCGTGTGTGTAGGAAGCACAGTTCTTTGGTTCTGAGCAAGCTCACTGTTCGGACCTCTTAGGAAACACAGTGGAGTAGAAGAGTGCTTTTTTCTCAAAAGCAGAGTGTGTTTCTGGTAAGGCAAGCTAGCGTTTGTTTCCCAGTCCTAAATGGAGTTGAATCCCATGCAGTTTCTGGTCCTACGAGCAAGAGTTGTTTTCTGGTAAGAAGAGTCACTATTGCGTTCCCATTGTAATACTCACGGCAAATAGCACGGGCGTCTGTTCCCAGCATATACAGTGTATTGGACTGAAGAGGATCTACTGTTCTTGTCAGTTTCCGAAACAGTGTTGAACTAGATATAGCCCGTGTGTGTAGGAAGCACAGTTCTTTGGTTCTGAGCAAGCTCACTGTTCTGGCCCTATAATAAACACATTAGAGTAAAAGTGTGCTCTTTTCTCAAAAGCAGAGTGTGTTTCTTGTAAGGCAAGCTAGCGTTTGTTTCCCAGTCCTAAATGGAGTTGAATCACATGCAGTTTCTGGTCCTACGAGCAAGAGTTGTTTTCTGGTAAGAAGAGTCACTATTGCGCTCCCATTTTCACACAGGGCAAGTAGCACTGGCGTCTGTTCCCAACATGTACATTGTATTGGACGGAAGAGGATCTACTGTTCTTGTCAGTTTCCTAAACAAAATTGAACTAGATATGGCTGTGTGTGTAGGAAGCACAGTTTTTTTGTTCTGAGCAAGCTCACTGTTCTGTCCCTATAGGAAACACAGTAGAGTAGAAGAGTGCTATTTTCTCAAAAGCGGTGTGTGTTTCTTGTAAGGCAAGCTAGCATTTGTTTCCCAGTCCTAAATGGAGTTGAATCACCTGCAGTTTCTGGTCCTACGACCAAGAGTTGTTTTCTGGTAAGGAAAGTCACTATTGCACTCCCATTGCCATACAGAATGCAAATAGCACTCGCGTCTGTTCCCAGCAAGTAGAGTGTATTGGACTGAATTGGAGGTACAGTTCTTGTCAGTTTCCAAAGCAGAGTTGAACTAAATATGGCCCATGTGTGTAGGAAGCACAGTTCTTGTGTTCTGAGCAAGCTAATTGTTCGGACCCCATAGGAAACACAGTAGAGTAGGAGAGTGCTCTTTTCTCTAAACCAGATTGTGTTTCTTGTAAGGCGACCTAGCCTTGGTTTCCCAGTCCTAAATGGAGTTGAATCACCTACAGTTTCTGGTTCTATGAGCAAGAGTTGTTTTCTTGTAAGAAGACTCACTATTGCGTTCCCATTGTGATACACAGGGCAAATAGCACTGGCGTCTGTTCTCAGCATGTACAGTGTATTGGACTGAAGAGGATCTACTGTTCTTGTCAGTTTCCTAAGCAGAATTGAACTAGATATGGCCGTGTGTAGGAAGCACAGTTCTTTTGTTCTGAGCATGCTCACTGTTCGGACCTCAAACGAAACACAGTAGAGTAGAAGAGTGCTCTTTTCTCAAAAGCAGAGTGTGTTTCTTGTAAGGCAAGCTAGCGTTTGTTTCCCAGTCCTAAATGGAATTGAATCACATGCAGTTTTTGGTCCTAAGAGCAAGAGTTGTTTTCTGGTAAGGAAAGGCACTATTGCGCTCCCACTGCCATACACAGGGCAAATAGCACTCGCGTCTGTTCACAGCAAGTACAGTGTATTGGACTAAAGAGGAGCTACTGCTCTTGTCAATTTCCTAAGTAGAGTTGAACTAGATATGGCTCATGTGTGTAGGAAACACAGTTCTTTTGTTCTGAGCAAGCTCACTGTTCGGACCCCATAGGAAACACAGTAGAGTAGAAGAGTGCTCTTTTCTCAAAAGCAGAGTGTGTTTCTTGTAGGCGAGCTACCGTTTGTTTCCCAGTCCTAAATGGAGTTCAATCACATGCAGTTTCTGGTCCTACGAGCAAGAGTTGTTTAGTGGTAAGAAGAGTCACTATTGCGCTCCCATTGTCATACACAGGGCAAATAGCACTGGCGTCTGTTCCCAGCATGCACAGTGTATTGGGCTGAAGAGGATCTACTGTTCTTGTCAGTTTCCTAAGCAGAATTGAACTAGATATGGCCATGTGTATAGGAAGCACAGTTCTTTTGTTCTGAGCAAGCTCACTGTTCTGGCCCTATAGGAAACACAGTAGAGTAGAAGAGTGCTCTTTTCTCAAAAGCAGAGTGTGTTTCTTGCAAGGCGACCTAGCATTTGTTTCCCAGTCCTAAATGGAGTTGAATCACCTGCAGTTTCTCGTCCTACGACCAAGAGTTGTTTTCTGGTAAGGAAAGTCACTATTGCGCTCCCATTAACATAAACAGTGCAAATAGCACTTGCGTCTGTTCCCAGCAAGTACAGTGTATTGGACTGAAGAGGAGCTACTGTTCTTGTCAGTTTCCAAAGCAGAGTTGAACTAGATATGGCCCGTGTGTGTAGGAAGCACAGTTCTTTGGTTCTGAGCAAGCTCACTGTTCAGAGCTCATAGGAAACACAGTAGAGTAGAAGAGTGCTCTTTTCTCATAAGCAGAGTGTGTTTCTTGTAAGGCAAGCTAGCGTTTGTTTCCCAGTCCTAAATGGAGTTGAATCCCATGCAGGTTCTGGTCCTACGAGCAAGAGTTGTTTTCTGGTAAGAAGAGACACTATTCCGTTCCCATTGTAATATACACGGCAAAGAGCACTGGCGTCTGTTCCCAGCATGTACAGTGTATTGGACTGAAGAGGATCTACTGTTCTTGTCAGATTCCTAAGCAGTGTTGAACTAGATATAGCCCGTGTGTGTAGGAAGCACAGTTCATTGGTTCTGAGCAAGCTCACTGTTCTGGACCTTTAGGAAACACAGTAGAGTAGAAGAGTGCTCTTTTCTCAAAAGCAGAGTGTGTTTCTTGTAAGGCAAGCTAGCGTTTGTTTCCCAGTCCTAAATGGAATTTAATCACATGCAGTTTTTGGTCCTAAGAGCAAGAGTTGTTTTCTGGTAAGGAAAGTCACTATTGTGCCATACACAGGGCAAATAGCACTCGCGTCTGTTCACAGCAAGTACAGTGTATTGGACTGAAGAGGAGCTACTGCTCTTGTCAGTTTCCTAAGTAGAGTTGAACTACATATGGCCCGTGTGTGTAGGAAACACAGTTCTTTTGTTCTGAGCAAGCTCACTGTTCAGACACCATAGGAAACACAGTAGAGTAGAAGAGTGCTCTTTTCTCAAAAGCAGAGTGTGTTTCTTGTAGGCGAGCTACCATTTGTTTCCCAGTCCTAAATGGATTTGAATCACATGCAGTTTCTGGTCCTACGAGCAAGAATTGCTTAGTGGTAAGAAGAGTCACTATTGCGCACCCATTTGCCCAGAGGGCAAATAGCACTGGCGTCTGTTCCCAGCATGTACAGTGTATTGGACTGAAGAGGATCTACTGTTCTTGTCAGATTCCTAAGCAGTGTTGAACTAGATATAGCCCGTGTGTGTAGGAAGCACAGTTCTTTGGTTCTGAGCAAGCTCACTGTTCTGGCCCTATAGGAAACACATTAGAGTAAAAGTGTGCTCTTTTCTCAAAAGCAGAGTGTGTTTCTTTTTAAGGCGAGCTAGCATTTGTTTCCCAGTCCTAAATGGAGTTGAATCACATGCAGTTTCTGGTCCTACGAGCAAGAGTTGTTTTCTGGTAAAAAGAGTCACTATTGCGCTCCCATTTTCACACAGGGCAAGTAGCACTGGCGTCTCTTCCCAACATGTACATTGTATTGGACGGAAGAGGATCTACTGTTCTTGTCAGTTTCCTAAGCAAAATTGAACTAGATATGGCCGTGTGTGTAGGAAGCACAGATCTTTGGTTCTGAGCAAGCTCACTGTTCTGGCCGTATAGGAAACACATTAGAGTAAAAGTGTGCTCTTTTCTCAAAAGCAGAGTGTGTTTCTTGTAAGGCGAGCTAGCGTTTGTTTCCCAGTCCTAAATGGAGTTGAATCCCATGCAGTTTCCCGTCCTAGGAGCAAGAGTTGATTTCTGGTTAGAAGAGTCACTATTGCGCTCCCATTGTCATACACAGGGCAAATAGCACTGGCGTCTGTTCCCAGCATGCACAGTGTAATGGACTGAAGAGGATCTACTGTTCTTGTCAGTTTCCTAAGCAGAATTGAGCTAGATATGGCCGTGTGTAGGAAGCACAGTTTTTTTTTTCTGAGCAAGCTCACTGTTCTGGCCCTATAGGAAACACAGTAGAGTAGAAGAGTGCTGTTTTCTCAAAAGCAGAGTGTGTTTCTTGTAAGGCAAGCTAGCGTTTGTTTCCCAGTTCTAAATGGAATTGAATCACATGCAGTTTTTAGTCCTAAGAGCAAGAGTTGTTTTCTGGTAAGGAAAGTCACTATTGTGCTCCCACTGCCATACACAGGGCAAATAGCACTCGCGTCTGTTCACAGCAAGTACAGTGTATTGGACTGAAGAGGAGCTACTGCTCTTGTCAGTTTCCTAAGTAGAGTTGAACTAGATATGGCCCGTGTGTGTAGGAAACACAGTTCATTTGTTCTGAGCAAGCTCACTGTTCTGGCCCTATAGGAAACACAGTAGAGTAGAAGAGTGCTCTTTTCTCAAAAGCAGAGTGTGTTTCTTGCAAGGCGACCTAGCGTTTGTTTCCCAGTCCTAAATGGAGTTGAATCACCTGCAGTTTCTGGTCCTACTACCAAGAGTTGTTTTCTGCTAAGGAAAGTCACTTTTGCGCTCCCATTGCCATACACAGTGCAAATAGCACTCGCGTCTTTTCCCAGCAAGTAGAGTGTATTGGACTGAATTGGAGCTACAGTTCTTGTCAGTTTCCAAAGCAGAGTTGAACTAAATATGGCCCATTTGTGTAGGAAGCACAGTTCTTGTGTTCTGAGCAAGCTAATTGTTCGGACCCCATAGGAAACACAGTAGAGTAGGAGAGTGCTCTTTTCTCTAAACCAGATTGTGTTTCTTGTAAGGCGACCTAGTGTTGGTTTCCCAGTCCTAAATGGAGTTGAATCACCTGCAGTTTCTGGTCCTATGAGCAAGAGTTGTTTTCTTGTAAGAAGACTCACTATTGCGTTCCCATTGTGATACACAGGGCAAATAGCACTGGCGTCTGTTCTCAGCATGTACAGTGTATTGGACTGAAGAGGATCTACTGTTCTTGTCAGTTTCCTAAGCAGAATTGAACTAGATATGGCCGTGTGTAGGAAGCACAGTTCTTTTGTTCTGAGCATGCTCACTGTTCGGACCTCAAACGAAACACAGTAGAGTAGAAGAGTGCTCTTTTCTCAAAAGCAGAGTGTGTTTCTTGTAAGGCAAGCTAGCGTTTGTTTCCCAGTCCTAAATGGAATTGAATCACATGCAGTTTTTGGTCCTAAGAGCAAGAGTTGTTTTCTGGTAAGGAAAGTCACTATTGCGCTCCCACTGCCATACACAGGGCAAATAGCACTCGCGTCTGTTCACAGCAAGTACAGTGTATTGGACTAAAGAGGAGCTACTGCTCTTGTCAATTTCCTAAGTAGAGTTGAACTAGATATGGCCCGTGTGTGTAGGAAACACAGTTCTTTTGTTCTGAGCAAGCTCACTGTTCGGACCCCATAGGAAACACAGTAGTGTAGAAGAGTGCTCATTTCTCAAAAGCAGAGTGTGTTTCTTGTAGGCGAGCTACCGTTTGTTTCCCAGTCCTAAGTGGAGTTGAATCACATGCAGTTTCTGGTCCTACGAGCAAGAGTTGTTTAGTGGTAAGAAGAGTCACTATTGCGTTCCCATTTTAATACACACGGCAAATAGCACTGGCGTCTGTTCCCAGCATGTACAGTGTATTGGACTGAAGAGGATCTACTGTTCTTGTCAGTTTCCTAAGCAGTGTTGAACTAGATATAGCCCGTGTGTGTAGGAAGCACAGTTCTTTGGTTCTGAGCAAGCTCACTGTTCTGGCCCTATAGGAAACACATTAGAGTAAAAGTGTGCTCTTTTCTCAAAAGCAGAGAGTGTTCCTTGTAAGGCAAGCTACCATTTGTTTCCCAATCCTAAATGGAGTTGAATCACATGCAGTTTCTGGTCCTACGTGCAAGAGTTGTTTGGTGGTAAGAAGAGTCACTATAGCGCACCCATTTGCCCAGAGGACAAATAGCACTGGCGTCTGTTCTCAGCAAGTACAGTGTATTGGACTGAAGAGGATCTACTGTTCTTGTCAGTTTCCTAAGCAGACTTGAACTAGATATGGCCGTGTGTATAGGAAGCACAGTTCTTTTGTTCTGAGCAAGCTCACTGTTCTGGCCCTATAGGAAACACACTAGAGTAGAAGAGTGCTGTTTTCTCAAAAGCAGAGTGTGTTTCTTGTAAGGCAAGCTAGCATTTGTTTCCCAGTCCTAAATGGAATTGAATCACATGCAGTTTTTGGTCCTAAGAGCAAGAGTTGTTTTCTGGTAAGGAAAGTCACTATTGTGCTCCCACTGCCATACACAGGGCAAATAGCACTCGCGTCTGTTCACAGCAAGTACAGTGTATTGGACTGAAGAGGAGCTACTGCTCTTGTCAGTTTCCTAAGTAGAGTTGAACTAGATATGGCCCGTGTGTGTAGGAAACACAGTTCTTTTGTTCTGAGCAAGCTCACTGTTCGGACACCATAGGAAACACAGTAGAGTAGAAGAGTGCTCTTTTCTCAAAAGCAGAGTGTGTTTCTTGTAGGCGAGCTACCATTTGTTTCCCAGTCCTAAATGGATTTGAATCACATGCAGTTTCTGGTCCTACGAGCAAGAATTGTTTAGTGGTAAGAAGAGTCACTATTGCGCACCCATTTGCCCAGAGGGCAAATAGCACTGGCGTCTGTTCCCAGCATGTACAGTGTATTGGACTGAAGAGGATCTACTGTTCTTGTCAGATTCCTAAGCAGTGTTGAACTAGATATAGCCCGTGTGTGTAGGAAGCACAGTTCTTTGGTTCTGAGCAAGCTCACTGTTCTGGCCCTATAGGAAACACATTAGAGTAAAAGTGTGCTCTTTTCTCAAAAGCAGATTGTGTTTCTTGTAAGGCGAGCTAGCATTTGTTTCCCAGTCCTAAATGGAGTTGAATCACATGCAGTTTCTGGTCCTACGAGCAAGAGATGTTTTCTGGTAAGAAGAGTCACTATTGCGCTCCCATTTTCACACAGGGCAAGTAGCACTGGCGTCTGTTCCCAACATGTACATTGTATTGGACGGAAGAGGATCTACTGTTCTTGTCAGTTTCCTAAGCAAAATTGAACTAGATATGGCCGTGTGTGTAGGAAGCACAGATCTTTGGTTCTGAGCAAGCTCACTGTTCTGGCCGTATAGGAAACACATTAGAGTAAAAGTGTGCTCTTTTCTCAAAAGCAGAGTGTGTTTCTTGTAAGGCGAGCTAGCGTTTGTTTCCCAGTCCTAAATGGAGTTGAATCCCATGCAGTTTCCCGTCCTAGGAGCAAGAGTTGATTTCTGGTTAGAAGAGTCACTATTGCGCTCCCATTGTCATACACAGGGCAAATAGCACTGGCGTCTGTTCCCAGCATGCACAGTGTAATGGACTGAAGAGGATCTACTGTACTTGTCAGTTTCCTAAGCAGAATTGAGCTAGATATGGCCGTGTGTAGGAAGCACAGTTTTTTTTTTCTGAGCAAGCTCACTGTTCTGGCCCTATAGGAAACACAGTAGAGTAGAAGAGTGCTGTTTTCTCAAAAGCAGAGTGTGTTTCTTGTAAGGCAAGCTAGCGTTTGTTTCCCAGTCCTAAATGGAATTGAATCACATGCAATTTTTAGTCCTAAGAGCAAGAGTTGTTTTCTGGTAAGGAAAGTCACTATTGTGCTCCCACTGCCATACACAGGGCAAATAGCACTCGCGTCTGTTCACAGCAAGTACAGTGTATTGGACTGAAGAGGAGCTACTGCTCTTGTCAGTTTCCTAAGTAGAGTTGAACTAGATATGGCCCGTGTGTGTAGCAAACACAATTCTTTTGTTCTGAGCAAGCTCACTGTTCTGGCCCTATAGGAAACACAGTAGAGTAGAAGAGTGCTCTTTTCTCAAAAGCAGAGTGTGTTTCTTGCAAGGCGACCTAGCGTTTGTTTCCCAGTCCTAAATGGAGTTGAATCACCTGCAGTTTCTGGTCCTACTACCAAGAGTTGTTTTCTGCTAAGGAAAGTCACTTTTGCGCTCCCATTGCCATACACAGTGCAAATAGCACTCGCGTCTTTTCCCAGCAAGTAGAGTGTATTGGACTGAATTGGAGCTACAGTTCTTGTCAGTTTCCAAAGCAGAGTTGAACTAAATATGGCCCATTTGTGTAGGAAGCACAGTTCTTGTGTTCTGAGCAAGCTACTTGTTCGGACCCCATAGGAAACACAGTAGAGTAGGAGAGTGCTCTTTTCTCTAAACCAGATTGTGTTTCTTGTAAGGCGACCTAGTGTTGGTTTCCCAGTCCTAAATGGAGTTGAATCACCTGCAGTTTCTGGTCCTATGAGCAAGAGTTGTTTTCTTGTAAGAAGACTCACTATTGCGTTCCCATTGTGATACACAGGGCAAATAGCACTGGCGTCTGTTCTCAGCATGTACAGTGTATTGGACTGAAGAGGATCTACTGTTCTTGTCAATTTCCAAAGCAGAGTTGAACTAGATATGGCCCGTGTGTGTAGGAAGCACAGTTCTTTGTTTCTGAGCAAGCTCACTGTTCGGACCCCATAGGAAACACAGTAGAGTAGAAGAGTGCTCTTTTCTCAAAAGCAGAGTGTGTTTCTTGTAAGGCAAGCTAGTGTTTGTTTCCCAGTCCTAAATGGAGTGGAATCCCATGCAGTTTCTGGTCATACGAGCAAGAGTTGTTTTCTGGTAAGAAGAGTCACGATTGCGCTCCCATTGTCATTCACAGGGCAAATAGCACTGTCGTCTGTTCCCAGCATGTTCATTGTATTGAACTGAAGAGGATCTACTGTTCTTGTCAGTTTTCTAAGCAGAATTGAACTAGATATGGCCGTGTGTATAGGAAGCACAGTTCTTTTGTTCTGAGCAAGCTCACTGTTCTGGCCCTATAGGAAACACAGTAGAGTAGTAGAGTGCTCTTTTCTCAAAAGCAGATTGTGTTTCTTGTAAGGCAACCTAGCGTTTGTTTCCCAGTCCTAAATGGAGTTGAATCACCTGCAGTTTCTGGTCCTAAGATCAAGAGTTGTTTTCTGGTAAGGAAAGTCACTATTGCGCTCCCATTGCCATACACAGGGCAAATAGCACTCACATCTGTTCCCATCAAGTACAGTGTATTGGACTGAAGAGGAGGTACTGTTCTTGTCAATTTCCAAAGCAGAGTTGAACTAGATAAGGCCCGTGTGTGTAGGAAGCACAGTTCTTTGGTTCTGAGCAAGCTCACTGTTCGGACCTCTTAGGAAACACAGTGGAGTAGAAGAGTGCTTTTTTCTCAAAAGCAGAGTGTGTTTCTGGTAAGGCAAGCTAGCGTTTGTTTCCCAGTCCTAAATGGAGTTGAATCCCATGCAGTTTCTGGTCCTATGAGCAAGAGTTGTTTTCTGGTAAGAAGAGTCACTATTGCGTTCCCATTGTAATACTCAAGGCAAATAGCACGGGCGTCTGTTCCCAGCATGTACAGTGTATTGGACTGAAGAGGATCTACTGTTCTTGTCAGTTTCCTAAGCAGTGTTGAACTAGATATAGCCCGTGTGTGTAGGAAGCACAGTTCTTTGGTTCTGAGCAAGCTCACTGTTCTGGCCCTATAGGAAACACATTAGAGTAAAAGTGTGCTCTTTTCTCAAAAGCAGAGTGTGTTTCTTGTAAGGCGAGCTAGCGTTTGTTTCCCAGTCCTAAATGGAGTTGAATCACATGCAGTTTCTGGTCCTACGAGCAAGAGTTGTTTTCTGGTAAGAAGAGTCACTATTGCGCTCCCATTTTCACACAGGGCAAGTAGCACTGGCGTCTGTTCCCAACATGTACATTGTATTGGACAGAAGAGGATCTACTGTTCTTGTCAGTTTCCTAAGCAAAATTGAACTAGATATGGCTGTGTGTGTAGGAAGCACAGTTTTTTTGTTCTGAGCAAGCTCACTGTTCTGTCCCTATAGGAAACACAGTAGAGTAGAAGAGTGCTATTTTCTCAAAAGCGGTGTGTGTTTCTTGTAAGGCGAGCTAGCATTTGTTTCCCAGTCCTAAATGGAGTTGAATCACCTGCAGTTTCTGGTCCTACGACCAAGAGTTGTTTTCTGGTAAGGAAAGTCACTATTGCGCTCCCATTGCCATACACAATGCAAATAGCACTCGCGTCTGTTCCCAGCAAGTAGAGTGTATTGGACTGAATTGGAGCTACAGTTCTTGTCAGTTTCCAAAGCAGAGTTGAACTAAATATGGCCCATGTGTGTAGGAAGCACAGTTCTTGTGTTCTGAGCAAGCTAATTGTTCGGACACCATAGGAAACACAGTAGAGTAGGAGAATGCTCTTTTCTCTAAACCAGATTGTGTTTCTTGTAAGGCGACCTAGCCTTGGTTTCCCAGTCCTAAATGGAGTTGAATCACCTGCAGTTTCTGGTCCTATGAGCAAGAGTTGTTTTCTTGTAAGAAGACTCACTATTGCGTTCCCATTGTGATACACAGGGCAAATAGCACTGGCGTCTGTTCTCAGCATGTACAGTGTATTGGACTGAAGAGGATCTACTGTTCTTGTCAGTTTCCTAAGCAGAATTGAACTAGATATGGCCGTGGGTAGGAAGCACAGTTCTTTTGTTCTGAGCATGCTCACTGTTCGGACCTCAAACGAAACACAGTAGAGTAGAAGAGTGCTCTTTTCTCAAAAGCAGAGTGTGTTTCTTGTAAGGCAAGCTAGCGTTTGTTTCCCAGTCCTAAATGGAATTGAATCACATGCAGTTTTTGGTCCTAAGAGCAAGAGTTGTTTTCTGGTAAGGAAAGTCACTATTGTGCTCCCACTGCCATACACAGGGCAAATAGCACTCGCGTCTGTTCACAGCAAGTACAGTGTATTGGACTGAAGAGGAGCTACTGCTCTTGTCAGTTTCCTAAGTAGAGTTGAACTAGATATGGCCCGTGTGTGTTGGAAACACAGTTCTTTTGTTCTGAGCAAGCTCACTGTTCTGGCCCTATAGAAAAACACAGTAGAGTAGAAGAGTGCTCTTTTCTCAAAAGCAGAGTGTGTTTCTTGCAAGGCGACCTAGCTTTTGTTTCCCAGTCCTAAATGGAGTTGAACCACCTGCAGTTTCTGGTCCTATGACCAAGAGTTGTTTTCTGGTAAGGAAAGTCACTTTTGCGCTCCCATTGCCATACACAGTGCAAATAGCACTCGCATCTGTTCCCAGCAAGTACAGTGTATTGGACTGAAGAGGAGCTACTGTTCTTGTCAATTTCCAAAGCAGAGTTGAACTAGATATGGCCCGTGTGTGTAGGAAGCACAGTTCTTTGCTTCTGAGCAAGCTCACTGTTCGGACCTCTTAGGAAACACAGTGGAGTAGAAGAGTGCTTTTTTCTCAAAATAGAGTGTGTTTCTTGTAAGGCAAGCTAGCGTTTGTTTCCCATTCCTAAATGGAATTGAATCACATGCAGTTTTTTGTCCTAGGAGCAAGAGTTGTTTTCTGGTAAGGAAAGTCACTATTGTGGTCCCACTGAAATACACAGGGCAAATAGCACTCGCGTCTGTTCACAGCAAGTACAGTGTATTGGACTAAAGAGGAGCTACTGCTCTTGTCAATTTCCTAAGTAGATTTGAACTAGATATAGCCCGTGTGTGTAGGAAGCACAGTTCTTTGCTTCTGAGCAAGCTCACTGTTCGGACCCCATAGGAAACACAGTAGAGTAGAAGAGTGCTCTTTTCTCAAAAGCAGAGTGTGTTTCTTGTAAGGCAAGCTAGTGTTTGTTTCCCAGTCCTAAATGGAGTGGAATCCCATGCAGTTTCTGGTCCTACGAGCAAGAGTTGTTTTCTGGTAAGAAGAGTCACGATTGCGCTCCCATTGTCATTCACAGGGCAAATAGCACTGTCGTCTGTTCCCAGCATGTACATTGTATTGGACGGAAGAGGATCTACTGTTCTTGTCAGTTTCCTAAGCAAAATTGAACTAGATATGGCTGTGTGTGTAGGAAGCACAGTTTTTTTGTTCTGAGCAAGCTCACTGTTCTGTCCCTATAGGAAACACAGTAGAGTAGAAGAGTGCTATTTTCTCAAAAGCGGAGTGTGTTTCTTGTAAGGCGAGCTAGCATTTGCTTCCCAGTCCTAAATAGAGTTGAATCACCTGCAGTTTCTGGTCCTACGACCAAGAGTTGTTTTCTGGTAAGGAAAGTCACTATTGCGCTCCCATTGCCATACACAGTGCAAATAGCACTCGCGTCTTTTCCCAGCAAGTAGAGTGTATTGGACTGAATTGGAGCTACAGTTCTTGTCAGTTTCCAAAGCAGAGTTGAACTAGATATGGCCCATGTGTGTAGGAAGCACAGTTCTTGTGTTCTGAGCAAGCTAATTGTTCGGACCCCATAGGAAACACAGTAGAGTAGGAGAGTGCTCTTTTCTCTAAACCAGATTGTGTTTCTTGTAAGGCGACCTAGTGTTGGTTTCCCAGTCCTAAATGGAGTTGAATCACCTGCAGTTTCTGGTCCTATGAGCAAGAGTTGTTTTCTTGTAAGAAGACTCACTATTGCGTTCCCATTGTGATACACAGGGCAAATAGCACTGGCGTCTGTTCTCAGCATGTACAGTGTATTGGACTGAAGAGGATCTACTGTTCTTGTCAGTTTCCTAAGCAGAATTGAACTAGATATGGCCGTGTGTAGGAAGCACAGTTCTTTTGTTCTGAGCATGCTCACTGTTCGGACCTCAAACGAAACACAGTAGAGTAGAAGAGTGCTCTTTTCTCAAAAGCAGAGTGTGTTTCTTGTAAGGCAGGCTAGCGTTTGTTTCCCAGTCCTAAATGGAATTGAATCACATGCAGTTTTTGGTCCTAAGAGCAAGAGTTGTTTTCTGGTAAGGAAAGTCACTATTGCGCTCCCACTGCCATACACAGGGCAAATAGCACTCGCGTCTGTTCATAGCAAGTACAGTGTATTGGACTAAAGAGGAGCTACTGCTCTTGTCAATTTCCTAAGTAGAGTTGAACTAGATATGGCCCGTGTGTGTAGGAAACACAGTTCTTTTGTTCTGAGCAAGCTCACTGTTCAGACCCCATAGGAAACACAGTAGTGTAGAAGAGTGCTCATTTCTCAAAAGCAGAGTGTGTTTCTTGTAGGCGAGCTACCGTTTGTTTCCCAGTCCTAAGTGGAGTTGAATCACATGCAGTTTCTGGTCCTACGAGCAAGAGTTGTTTAGTGGTAAGAAGAGTCACTATTGCGTTCCCATTTTAATACACACGGCAAATAGCACTGGCGTCTGTTCCCAGCATGTACAGTGTATTGGACTGAAGAGGATCTACTGTTCTTGTCAGTTTCCTAAGCAGTGTTGAACTAGATATAGCCCGTGTGTGTAGGAAGCACAGTTCTTTGGTTCTGAGCAAGCTCACTGTTCTGGCCCTATAGGAAACACATTAGAGTAAAAGTGTGCTCTTTTCTCAAAAGCAGAGAGTGTTCCTTGTAAGGCGAGCTACCATTTGTTTCCCATTCCTAAGTGGAGTTGAATCACATGCAGTTTCTGGTCCTACGTGCAAGAGTTGTTTGGTGGTAAGAAGAGTCACTATAGCGCACCCATTTGCCCAGAGGACAAATAGCACTGGCGTCTGTTCCCAGCAAGTACAGTGTATTGGACTGAAGAGGATATACTGTTCTTGTCAGTTTCCTAAGCAGAATTGAACTAGATATGGCCGTGTGTATAGGAAGCACAGTTCTTTTGTTCTGAGCAAGCTCACTGTTCTGGCCCTATAGGAAACACACTAGAGTAGAAGAGTGCTGTTTTCTCAAAAGCAGAGTGTGTTTCTTGTAAGGCAAGCTAGCGTTTGTTTCCCAGTCCTAAATGGAATTGAATCACATGCAGTTTTTGGTCCTAAGAGCAAGAGTTGTTTTCTGGTAAGGAAAGTCACTATTGTGCTCCCACTGCCATACACAGGGCAAATAGCACTCGCGTCTGTTCACAGCAAGTACAGTGTATTGGACTGAAGAGGAGCTACTGCTCTTGTCAGTTTCCTAAGTAGAGTTGAACTAGATATGGCCCGTGTGTGTAGGAAACACAGTTCTTTTGTTCTGAGCAAGCTCACTGTTCGGACACCATAGGAAACACAGTAGAGTAGAAGAGTGCTCTTTTCTCAAAAGCAGAGTGTGTTTCTTGTAGGCGAGCTACCATTTGTTTCCCAGTCCTAAATGGATTTGAATCACATGCAGTTTCTGGTCCTACGAGCAAGAATTGTTTAGTGGTAAGAAGAGTCACTATTGCGCACCCACTTGCCCAGAGGGCAAATAGCAGTGGCGTCTGTTCCCAGCATGTACAGTGTATTGGACTGAAGAGGATCTACTGTTCTTGTCAGATTCCTAAGCAGTGTTGAACTAGATATAGCCCGTGTGTGTAGGAAGCACAGTTCTTTGGTTCTGAGCAAGCTAATTGTTCGGACCCCATAGGAAACACAGTAGAGTAGGAGAGTGCTCTTTTCACTAAACCAGATTGTGTTTCTTGTAAGGCGACCTAGTGTTGGTTTCCCAGTCCTAAATGGAGTTGAATCACATGCGTTTTCTGGTTCTATGCGCAAGAGTTGTTTTCTGGTAAGAAGAGTCACTATTGCGCTCCCATTGCCATACACAGTGCAAATAGCACTCCCGTCTGTTCCCAGCAAGTACAGTGTATTGGACTGAAGAGGAGCTACTGTTCTTGTCAGTTTTTTAAGCAGAGTTGAACTAGACATGGCCTGTGTGTGAAGGAAGCACAGTTCTTTTGTTCTGAGCAAGCTCACTGTTCTGGCGATATAGAAAACACAGTAGAGTAGAAGAGTGCTCTTTTCTCAAAAGCAGAGTGTGTTTCTTGGAAGACAAGATAGCGTTTGTTTCCCAGGCCTAAATGGAGTTGAATCACATGCAGTTTCTGGTCCTATTAGCAAGAGTTGTTTTCTAGTAAGAAGAGTCACTATTGTGCTCCCATTGTCATACACAGGGCAAATAGCACTGGCGTCTGTTCCCAACATGTACAGTGTATTGGACTGAAGAGGAGCTACTGTTCTTGTCAGTTTCCTAAGCAGAGTTGAACTAGATATGGCCCGTGTGTGTAGGAAGCACAGTTCTTTCGTTCTGAGCAAGCTCACTGTTCTGGCGCTATAGAAAACACAGTAGAGTAGAAGAGTGCTCATTTCTCAAAAGCAGAGTGTGTTTCTTGTAAGGAAAGATAGCATTTGTTTCCCAGTCCTAAATGGAGTTGAATCACATGCAGTTTCTGGTCCTACGAGCAAGAGTTTTTTTCTGATAAGAAGAGACACTATTGTGCTCCCATTGTCATACACAGGTCAAATAGCACTGGCGTCTGTTCCCAGCATGTACAGTGTATTGGACTGAAGAGGAGCTACTGTTCTTGTCAGTTTCCTAAGCAAATGCGACCTAGATATGGCCGTGTGTTTAGGAAGCACAGTTCTTTTGTTCTGAGCAAGGTCACTGTTCTGGCCCTAAGGAAACACAGTAGAGTAGAAGAGTGCTCTTTCCTCAAAAGCAGAGTGTGTTTCCTGTAAGGTGAGCTAGAGTTTGTTTCCTAGTCCTAAATGGAGTTGAATCACATGCAGTTTCTGGTCTTATGTGCAAGAGGTGTTTTCTGGTAAGAAGAGTCATTATTGTGTGCCCATTGTCATACACAGGGCAAATAGCACTGGCGTCTGTTCCCAGCAAGTACAGTGTATTGGATTGAAGACGATCTACAGTTCTTGTCAGTTTCCTAGGCAGAATTGAACTAGATATGGACCTTGTGTGTAGGAAGCACAGTTCTTCTGTTCTGAGCAACCTCAATGTTCTGGCCCTATGCGAAACACAGTAGAGTAGAAGAGTGCTCTTTTCTCAAAAGCAGAGTGTGTTTCTTATAAGGCGAGCTAGTGTTTGTTTCCCAGTCCTAAAAGGAGTTGCATCACATGCAGATTTTGGCCCTATGAACAAGAGTTGTTTTCTGTAAGGAAAGTCAGTATTGTGCTTCCATTGCCATACACAGTGCAAAGAGCACTCATGTCTGTTCCCAGCAAATACAGTGTATTGGACTGAAGAGGAGCTACTGTTCTTGTCAATTTTCTAAGCAGAGTTGAACTAGATAGGGCCCGTTTGTGTAGGAAGCACAGTTCTTTGTTCTGAGCAAGCTCACTGTTCGGACCCCATTGGAAACACAGTAGAGTAGAAGCGTGCTCTTTTCTCAAAAGTAGAGTGTGTTTCTTGTAAGATGAGCTTGTGTTTGTTTCCCAGTCCTACATGGAGTTGAATCCCATGCAGTTTCTGGTCCTACGAGCAAGAGTTGTTTTCTGGGAAGAAGATTCACTATTGAGCTCCCATTGCCATACACAATGCAAATAGCACTCGCGTCTCTTCCCAGCAAGTACAGTGTATTGGACTGAAGAGGAGCTACTGTTCTTGTCAGTTTCCTAAGCAGAGTTGAACTAGATATGGCCCGTGTGTGTAGGAAACACAGTTCTTTTGTTCTGAGCAAGCTCACTGTTCTGGCCATATAGGAAACACAGTAGAGTAGAAGAGTGCTCTTTTCTCAAAAGCAGAGTGTGTTTCTTATAATGCGATCTAGAGTTTGTTACCCAGTACTACATGGAGCTGAATCACATGCAGTTTCTGGTCCTACGAGCAAGAGTTGTTTTCTGGTAAGAAGAGTCACTATTTGGCTCCCATTGCCTTATACAGTGCAAATAGCACTCGCGTCTGTTCCTAGCAAGCACAGTGTATTGGACTGAAGAGGAGCTACTGTTCTTGTCTGTTTCCTAAGCAGAGTTGAACTAGATATGGCCCGTGTGTGTAGGAAGCACAGTTCTTTTGTTCTGAGCAAGCTCACTGTTCTGGCCCAATGGAAACACAGTAGAGTAGAGTAGAAGAGTGCTCTTTTCTCAAAAGCAGAGTGTTTTTCTTGTAAGGCGAGCTAGCGTTTGTTACCCAGTCCTACATGGAGTTGAATCCCATGCAGTTTCTGGTCCTATGAGCAAGAGTTGTTTTCTGGTAAGAAGAGTCACTATTGTGCTCCCATTGCCATACACAGTGCAAATAGCACTCGCGTCTGTTCCCAGCCAGTACAGTGTATTTGACTGAACAGGAGCTACTGTTCTTGTCAGTTCCCTAAGCAGAGTTGAACTAGATATGGCCCGTGTGTGTAGGAAACACAGTTCTTTTGTTCTGAGCAAGCTCACTGTTCGAACACCATAGGAAACACAATAGAGTAGAAGAGTGCTCTTTTCTCAAAAGCAGAGTGTGTTTCCTGTAAGGCTAGCTAGAGTTTGTTTCCCAGTCCTAAATGGAGTTGAATCACATGCAGTTTCTGGTCCTATGAGCAAGAGTTGTTTTCTGGTAAGAAGAGTCAATATTGTGTTTCCATTGTCACACACAGGGCAAATAGCACTGGCGTCTGTTCCCAGCAAGTACAGTGTATTTGACTGAAGGGGAGCTACTGTTCTTGTCAGTTTCCTAAGCAGAGTTGAACTAGATATGGCCCGTGTGGGTAGGAAGCACAGTTCTTTTTTTCTGAGCAAGCTCACTGTTCTGGCCCTATAGGAAACACAGTAGAGTAGAAGAGTGCTCTTTTCTCAAAAGCAGAGTGTGTTTCTTGTAAGGCAAGATAGCATTTGTTTCCCAGTCCTAAATGGAGTTGAATCCCATGCAGTTTCTGGTCCTATGAGCAAGAGTTGTTTTCTGATAAGAAGAGTCTCTATTGCGCTCCCATTGTCATACACAGGCCAAATAGCACTGGCGTCTGTTCCTAGCATGTACAATGTATTGGACTGAAGAGGAGCTACTGTTCTTGTCAGTTTCCTAAGCAGAGGTGAACTAAATATGGCCCGTGTGTGTAGGAAGCCCATTTCATTTGTTCTGAGCAGCTCACTGTTTGGACGACATAGGAAACACAGTAGAGAAGAAGAGTGCTTTTTTTCAAAAGCAGAGTGTGTTTCTTGTAAGGCGAGCTAGCGTTTGTTTCCCAGTCCTAAATGGAGTAGAGTCACATGCAGTTTCTGGTCCTACGAGCAAGAGTTGTTTTGTGGTAAGAAGAGTCACTATTGAGCTCCCATTTCCATACACAGTGAAAATAGCACTCGCATCTGTTCTCAGTAAGTACAGTGTATTGGACTGAAGAGGAGCTACTGTTCTTGTCAGTTTCCTAAGCAGAGTTGAACTAGATATGGTCCCTGTGTGTAGAAATCAGTTCTTTTGTTCTGAGCAAGCTCACGGTTCGGACGACATAGGAAACACAGTAGAGTAGAAGAGTGTTCTTTCCTCAAAAGCAGAGTGTGTTTCTGAAAAGGCTAGGTATCGTTTGTTTCCCAGTCCTACATGGAGTTGAATCACATGCAGTTTCTGGTCCTACGAGCAAGAGTTGTTTTCTGGTAAGAAGAGTCACTATTGCGCTCCCATTGCCATAAACAAGGCAAACAGCACTCGTGTCTGTTCCCAACATGTACAGTGTATTGGACTGAAGAGGAGCTACTTTTCTTTTCAGTTTCCTAAGCAGAGTTGAACTAGATATGGCCTGTGTGTGTAGGAAGCACAGTTTTTTTGTTCCGAGCAAGCTCACTGTTCAGGCCCTATAGGAAACACAGTAGAGTAGAAGAGTGCTCTTTTCTCAAAAGCAAAGTGTGTTTTTTGTAAGGCGAGCTATTGTTTGTTTCCCAGTCCTACATGGAGTTGAATAACATGCAGTTTCTGGTCCTACGAGCAAGAGTTGTTTTCTGGTAAGAAGAGTCACTATTGCGCTCCCATTGCCATACACATGGCAAACAGCTCTCGTGTCTGTTCCCAGCTAGTACAGTGTATTGAACTGAAGAGGATCTACTGTTCTTGTCAGTTTTTTAAGCAGAGTTGAACTAGATATGGCCCGTGAGTGTAGGAAGCACAGTTCATTGTTCTGAGCAAGCTCACTGTTCGGACCCCATTGGAAACACTGTAGAGTAGAAGAGTGCCTTTTTTTGAAAAGCAGAGTGTGTTTCTTGTAAGGCGAGCTAGCGTTTGTTTCCCAGTCCTAAATGGAGTTGAGTCACATGAAGTTTCTGTTCCTACGAGCAAGAGTTGTTTTCTGGTAAGGAAAGACACTATTGTGCTCCCATTGCCATACACAGTGCAAACAGCACTCATGTCTGTTCCCAGCAAGTACAGTGTATTGGACTGAAGAGTAGCTACTGTTCTTGTCAGTTTCCTAAGCAGAGTTGATCTATATATGGCCCGTGTGTGTAGGAAACACAGTTCTTTTGTTCTGAGCAAGCTCACTGTTCGGACATCATAGGAAACACAGTAGGGTAGAAGAGTGCTCTTTTCTCAAAAGCAGAGTGTGTTTCTTGTAAGGCGAGCTAGTGTTTTTTTCCCAGCCCTACATGGAGTTGAATCCCATGCAGTTTTTGGTCCTACCAGCAAGAGTTGTTTTCTGGTAAGGAAAGTCACTATTGTGCTCCCATTGCCAGACACAGTGCAAACAGCACTCATGTGTGTTCCCAGCAAGTACAGTGTATTGTACTGAATAGGAGCTACTGTTCTTGTCAGTTTCCTAAGCAGAGTTGAACTAGATATGGCCCGTGTGTGTAGGAAGCACAGTTCTTTAGTTCTGAGCAAACTCACTGTTCTGGAGCTATAGAAAACACAGTAGAGTAGAAGAGTGCTCGTTTCTCAAAAGCAGAGTGTGTTTCTTGTAAGGCGAGCTAGCGTTTTTTTCCCAGTCCTAAATGGAGTTGAGTCATATGCAGTTTTTGGTCCTACGAGCAAGAGTTGTTTTCTGGTAAGGAATGTCACTATTGTGCTCCCATTGCCATACACAGTGCAAACAGCACTCATGTCTGTTCCCAGCAAGTGCAGTGTATTGGACTGAAGAGGAGCTACTGTTCTTGTCAGTTTCCTAAGCAGAGTTGAACTAGATATGGCCCGTGTGTGTAGGAAGCACAGTTCTTTTGTTCTGAGCAAGCTCACTGTTCTGGCGCTATAGAAAACACAGTAGAGTAGAAGAGTGCTCTTTTCTCAAAAGCAGAGTGTGTTTCTTGTAAGGCGAGCTAGCGTTTGTTTCCCAGTGCTAAAAGGAGTTGAATCACATGCAGTTTTTGGTCCTACGAGCAAGAGTTGTTTTCTGGTAAGGAAAGTCACTATTGTGCTCCCATTGCCAGACACAGTGCAAACAGCACTCATGTCTGTTCCCAGCAAGTACAGTGTATTGGACTGAAGAGGAGCTACTGTTCTTGTCAGTTTCCTAAGCAGAGTTGAACTAGATTCGGCCGTGTGTGTAGGAAGCACAGTTCATTTGTTCTGTGCAAGCTCTCTCTTCTGGCCCTATAGGAAACACAGTAGAGTAGAAGAGTGCTCTTTTCTCAAAAGCAGAATGTGTTTCTTGTAAGGCGAGCTAGCGTTTGTTTCTCAGTCCTAAATGGAGTTGAATATCATGCAGTTTCTGGTCCTACGAGCAAGAGTTGTTTTTTGGTAAGAAGAGTCACTATTGAGCTCCCTTTGTCTTATACAGGGCAAATAGCACCTGCGTCACCTCCCAGCATGTACAGTGTATTGGACTGAACAGGAGCTACTCTTCTTGTCAGTATCCTAAGCAGAGTTGAACTAGATGGCCCGTGTCTGTTGGAAGCTCAGTTCTTTTCTTCTGAGCAAGCTAACTGTTCGGACCCCATAAGAAACACAGTAGAGTAGAAGAGTGCTCTTTTCTCAAAAGCAGAGTGTGTTTCTTGTAAGGCGAGCTAGTGTTTGTTTCCAAGACAGAAATTGAGTTGAATCCCATGCAGTTTCTGGTCCTATGAGCAAGACTTGTTTTCTGGTAAGAAGAGTCACTATTTCACTCCCATTGACATACATAGTGCAAATAGCACTAGCGTCTGTTCCCGGCAAGTACAGTGTATTGGACTGAAGAGGAGCTACTCTTCTTGTCAGTTGCCTAAGCAGAGTTGAACTAGATATGGCCCGTTTGTGTAGGAAGCAAAGTTCTTTTGTTCTGAGCAAGCTCACTGTTCGGAAACCATAGGAAACACAATAGAGTAGAAGAGTGCTCTTTTCTCAAAAGCAGAGTGTGTTTCTTGTAAGGCGAGCTAGTGTTTGTTTCTCAGTCCTAAATGGAGTCGAATCACATGCAGTTTCTGGTTCTATGAGCAAGTTGAGTTTTCTGGTAAGACGAGTCACTATTGCGTTCCCATTGTCATACACAGGGGAAATAGCACTGGCATCTGCTCCCAGCATGTACAGTGTATTGGACTGAAGAGGATCTACTGTTCTTTTCAGTTTCCTAAGCAGAATTGGACTAGATAAGGCCCGTGTGTGTAGGAAGCACAGTTTTTTTGTTCTGAGCAAGCTCACTGTTCAGCCCTATAGGAAACAAAGTAGAGCAGAAGAGTGCTCTTTTCTCAAAAGCAGAGTGTGTTTCTTGTAAGTTGAGCTAGCATTTGTTTCTCAGTCCTAAATGGAGTTGAGTCACATGCAGTTTTTGGTCCTATGAGCAAGAGTTGTTTTCTGGTAAGAAGAGTCACTATTGCGCTCCCATTGCCATACACAGTGCAAATAGCGCTTGATCTGTTCCAGCAAGTATAGTGTATTGGACTGAAGAGGAGCTACTGTTCTTGTCAGTTTCCTAAGCAGAGTTGAACTAGATATGGCCGGTGTGTGTAGGAAGCACAGTTCTTTGGTTCTGAGCAAGCTCACTGTTCTGGCCCTATAGGAAACACAGTAGAGTAGAGGAGTACTCTTTTCTCAAAAGCAGAGTGTGTTTCTCGTAAGGCGAACTAGCGTTTGTTTTCCATTCCTAAATGGAGTTGAATCACATGCAGTTTGTGGTCCTACGAGCAAGAGTAGTTTCCTGGTAAGAAGAGTCACTATTGTGCTCCCATTGTCATACACAGGGCAAATAGCACTGGCATCTGTTCCCAGCATGTACATTGTATTGGACTGAAAAGGAGCTACTGTTCTTGTCACTTTCCTAAACTGAGTTGAACTAGAAATGGCCCATGTGTTTAGGAAGCACAGTTCTTATGTTCTGAGCAAGCTCTCTGTTCGGACCCCATAGGAAACACAGTAGAGTAGAAGAGTGCTCTTTTCTCAAAAGCAGAGTGTGTTTCTTGTAAGGCGAGCTAGTGTTTGTTTCCCAGTCCTAAATGGAGTTGAATCCCATTCAGTTTCTGGTCCTATGAGCAAGAGTTGTTTTCTGGTAAGAAGAGTCACTATTGCGCTCCCATTGCATTACACAGTGCAAATAGCACTCGCGTCTGTTCCCAGCAAGTACAGTGTATTGGACTGAAGACGAGCTACTGTTCTTGTCATTTTCCTAAGCAGAGTTGAACTAGATATGGCCCATGTGTGTAGGAAGCACAGTTCTTTTGTTCTGAGCAAGCTAACTGTTCAGACACCATAGGAAACACAGTAGAGTAGAAGAGTGCTCTTTTCTCAAAAGCAGAGTGTGTTTCTTGTAAGGCGAGCTAGTGTTTGTTTCCAAGTCAGAAATTGAGTTGAATCCCATGCAGTTTCTGGTTCTACGAGCAAGAGTTGTTTTCTGGTAAGAAGAGTCACTATTGCGCTCCCATTGAATTACACAGTGCAAATAGCACTCGCGTCTGTTCCTAGCACATACAGTGTATTGGACTGAAGAGGAGCTACCATTCATGTCAGTTTCCTAAGCAGAGTTGAACTAGATATGGCCGTGTGTGTAGGAAGCACAGTTCTTTTGTTCTGTGCAAGCTCTCTCTTCTGGCCCTATAGGAAACACAGTAGAGTAGAAGAGTGCTCTTTTCTCAAAAGCAGAATGTGTTTCTTGAAAGGCGAGCTAGCGTTTGTTTCTCAGTCCTAAATGGAATTGAATCACATGCAGTTTCTGGGTCTACGAGCAAGAGTTATTTTCTGGCAAGAAGAGTCACTATTGAGCTCCCTTTGTCATATACAGGGCAAATAGCACCTGCGTCACCTCCCAGCATGTACAGTGTATTGGACTGAACAGGAGCTACTCTTCTTGTCAGTATCCTAAGCAGAGTTGAACTAGATATGGCCCGTGTCTGTAGGAAGCACAGTTCTTTTCTTCTGAGCAAGTAAACTGTTCAGACCCCATAGGAAACACAGTAGAGTAGAAGAGTGCTCTTTTCTCAAAAGCAGAGTGTGTTTCTTGTAAGGCGAGCTAGTGTTTGTTTCCAAGACAGAAATTGAGTTGAATCCCATGCAGTTTCTGGTCCTACGAGCAAGAGTTGTTTTCTGGTAAGAAGAGTCACTATTTCATTCCCATTGACATACATAGTGCAAATAGCACTAGCGTCTGTTCCCGGCAAGTACAGTGTATTGGACTGAAGAGGAGCTACTGTTCTTGTCAGTTTCATAAGCAGAGTTGAACTAGATATGGCCCGTTTGTGTAGGAAGCAAAGTTCTTTTGTTCTGAGCAAGGTCACTGTTCGGAAACCATAGGAAACACAGTAGAGTAGAAGAGTGCTCTTTTCCCAAAAACAGAGTGTGTTTCTTGTAAGGCGAGCTAGCGTTTGTTTCCCAGTCCTAAATGTTGTTGAGTCACATCCAGTTTCTGGTCCTTCGAGCAAGAGTTGTTTTCTGGTAAGGAAAGTCACTATTGTGCTCCCATTCCATTACACAGTGCAAATAGCACTCGCGTGTGTTCCCAGCAAGTACAGTGTATTGGACTGAAGAGGAGCTACTATTCTTGTCAGTTTGCTAACCAGAGTTGAACTGGATATGGCCCGTGTGTGTAGGAAGCACAGTTCTTTTGTTCTGAGCAAGCTCACTGTTCGGACCCCATAGGAAACACAGTAGAGTAGAAGAGTGCTCTTTTCTCAAAATCCAGAGTGTGTTTCTTGTAAGGCGAGCTAGCGTTTGTTTCCCAGTCCTAAATGGGGTTGAATCACATGCAGTTTCTGGTCCTATGAGCAAGAGTTGTTTTCTGGTAAGAAGTGTCACTACTGCGCTCCCATTGTCATACACAGGGCAAATAGCACTGGCGTCTCCTCCCAGCTTGTACAGTGTATTGGACTGAAGAGGAGCTACTGTTCTTGTCACTTTCCTAAGCAGAGTTGAACTAGATATGGCCCGTGTGTGTAGGAAGCACAGTTCTTTTGTTCTGAGCAAGCTCACTGTTCTGGCCCTATAGGAAACACAGTATAGTAGAAGAGTGCTCTTTTCTCAAAAGCAGAGTGTGTTTCTTGTAAGGCGAGCTATCGTTTGTTTCCCAGTCCTAAATGGAGTTGAATCCCATGCAGTTTCTGTTCCTATAAGCAAGAGTTGTTTTCTGGTAAGGAAAGTCACTATTACGCTCCCATTGTATTACACAGTGCAAATAGCCCTCGCGTGTGTTCCCAGCAATTTCAGTGTATTGGACTGAAGAGGAGCTACTGTTCTTGTCAGTTTCCTAAGCAGAGTTGAACTAGATATGACACCTGTGTGTAGGAAGCACAGTTCGTTTGTTCTGAGCAAGCTCACTGTTCTGGCCTTATAGGAAACACAGTAGAGTAAAAGAGTGCTCTTTTCTCAAAAGCAGAGTGTGTTTCAGGTAAGGCGTGCTAGTGTTTGTTTCCCAGTCCTAAATGGAGTTGAGTCACATGCAGTTTGTGGTCCTTTGAGCAAGAGTTTTTTTCTGGTAAGAAGAGTCACTATTGAGCTCCCATTGCCATACACAGTGCAAATAGCACTCGCATCTGTTCCCAGCAATTACAGTGTATTGTACTGAAGAGGAGCTACTGTTCTTGTCAGTTTCCTAAGCAGAGTTGAACTAGATATGGCCCGTGTGTGTAGGAAGCACAGTTCTTTTGTTCTGAGCAAGGTCACTGTTCGGACCCCATAAGAAACACAGTAGAGTAGAAGAGTGCTCTTTTCTCAAAAACAGAGTGTGTTTCCCGTAAGGCGAGCCAGTGTTTGTTTCCCATCCAGAAATGGAGTTGAATCCCATGCAGTTTCTGGTACTACAAGCAAGAGTTGTTTTTTGGTAAGGAAAGACACTATTGTGCTCCCATTGCATTACACAGTGCAAACAGCACTGGCGTGTGTTCCCAGCAAGTACAGTGTATTGGACAGAAGAGGAGCTACGGTTCTTGTCAGTTTCCTAAGCAGAGTGGAACTAGATATGTCCCGTGTGTGTCGGAAGCACAGTTCTTTTGTTCTGAGCAAGCTCACTGTTCCGAACCCATAGGAAACACAATAGAGTAGAAGAGTGCTCTATTCTCAAAAGCAGAGTGTGTTTCTTGTAAGGCGAGCTAGCGTTTGTTTCCCAGTCCTAAATGGAGTTGAATCACATGCAGTTTCTGGTCCTACGAGCAAGAGGAGTTTTCTGGTAAGAAGAGTCACTATTTCGCTCCCATTGTCATACACAGGGCAAATTGCACTGGCGTCTCCTCCCAGCATGCACAGTGTATTGGACTGAAGAGGATCTACTGTTCTTTTCAGTTTCCTAAGCAGAATTCACTAGATATGGCCCGTGTGTGTAGGAATCACAGTTCTTTTCGTCTGAGCAAGCTCACTGTTCGGACCCCATTGGAAACACAGTAGAGTAGAAGAGTGCTCTTTTCTCAAAAGCAGAATGTTTTTCTTGTAATGCGAGCCAGCGTTTGTTTCCCAGTCAGAAATGGAGTTGAGTCACATGCAGTTTCTGGTCCTACAAGCAAGAGTTGTTTTCTGGTAAGGAAAGTCACTATTGCGCTCCCATTCCATTACACAGTGCAAATAGCACTCGCGTGTGTTCCCAGCAAGTACAGTGTATTGGACTGAAGAGGACCTACTGTTCTTGTCATTTTCCTAAGCAGAGTTGAACTAGATATGGCCCATGTGTGTAGGAAGCACAGTTCTTTTGTTCTGAGCAAGCTAACTTTTCGGACCGCATAGGAAACACAGTAGAGTATAGAGTGCTCTTTTCTCAAAAGCAGAGTGTGTTTCCTGTAAGCGAGCTAGTGTTTGTTTCCAAGTCAGAAATTGAGTTGAATCACATGCAGTTTGTGGTCCTATGAGCAAGAGTTGTTTTCTGGTAAGAAGAGACACTATTGCACTCCCATTGCCATACACAGTGCAAATAGCACTCGCGTCTGTTCCCATCAAGTACAGTGTATTGGACTGAAGAGGAGTTACTGTTCTTGTCAATTTCCTAAGCAGAGTTGAACTAGATATGGCCGTTTGTGTAGGAAGCACAGTTCTTTTTTTCTGAGCAAGCTCTCTCTTCTGGCCCTAATGGAAACACAGTAGAGTAGAAGAGTGCTCTTTTCTCAAAAGCAGAGTGTGTTTCTTGTAAGGCGAGCTAGTGTTTGTTTCCAAGACAGAAATTGGGTTGAATCCCATGCAGTTTCTGGTCCTACGAGCAAGAGTTGTTTTCTGGAAAGGAAAGTCACTATTGTGCTCCCATTGCATTACACACTGCAAATAGGACTCGCGTGTGTTCCCAGCAAGTACAGTGTACTGGACTGAAGAGGAGCTACTATTCTTGTCAGTTTGCTAACCAGAGTTGAACTGGATATGGCCCGTGTGTGTAGGAAGCACAGTTCTTTTGTTCTGAGCAAGCTCACTGTTCGGACCCCATAGGAAACACAGTAGAGTAGAAGAGTTCTCTTTTCTCAAAATCCAGAGTGTGTTTCTTGTAAGGCGAGCTAGCGTTTGTTTCCCAGTCCTAAATGGGGTTGAGTCACATGCAGTTTCTGGTCCTATGAGCAAGAGTTGTTTTCTGGTAAGAAGTGTCACTACTGCGCTCCCATTGTCATACACAGGGCAAATAGTACTGGCGTCTCCTCCCAGCTTGTACAGTGTATTGGACTGAAGAGGAGCTACTGTTCTTGTCACTTTCCTAAGCAGAGTTGAACTAGATATGGCCCGTGTGTGTAGGAAGCACAGTTCTTTTGTTCTGAGCAAGCTCACTGTTCTGGCCCTATAGGAAACACAGTATAGTAGAAGAGTGCTCTTTTCTCAAAAGCAGAGTGTGTTTCTTGTAAGGCGAGCTATCGTTTGTTTCCCAGTCCTAAATGGAGTTGAATCCCATGCAGTTTCTGTTCCTATAAGCAAGAGTTGTTTTCTGGTAAGGAAAGTCACTATTACGCTCCCATTGTATTACACAGTGCAAATAGCACTCGCGTGTGTTCCCAGCAATTTCAGTGTATTGGACTGAAGAGGAGCTACTGTTCTTGTCAGTTTCCTAAGCAGAGTTGAACTAGATATGACACCTGTGTGTAGGAAGCACAGTTCGTTTGTTCTGAGCAAGCTCACTGTTCTGGCCTTATAGGAAACACAGTAGAGTAAAAGAGTGCTCTTTTCTCAAAAGCAGAGTGTGTTTCAGGTAAGGCGTGCTAGTGTTTGTTTCCCAGTCCTAAATGGAGTTGAATCCCATGCAGTTTCTGGTCCTACGAGCAAGAGTTGTTTTCTGGTAGGAAGAGTCACTATTGTGCGCCCATTGCCTTACACAGTGCAAATAGTACTGGCATCTCTTCCAAGCATGTACAGTGTATTGGACTGAAGAGGAGCTATTATTCTTCTCAGTTTCCTAAGCAGAGTTGAACTGGATATGGCCCGTGTGTGTAGGAAGCACAGTTTTTTTGTTCTGAGCAAGTTCACTGTTCGGACCCCATAGGAAACACAGTAGAGTAGAAGAGTGCTCTTTTCTCAAAAGCAGAGTGTGTTTCTTGTAAGGCGAGCTAGTGTTTGTTTCCAAGACAGAAATTGAGTTGAATCCCATGCAGTTTCTGGTCCTACGAGCAAGAGTTGTTTTCTGGTAAGAAGAGTCACTATTTCGCTCCCATTGCCATACATAGTGTAAATAGCACTCGCGTCTGTTCCCAGCAAGTACAGTGTATTGGACTGAATAGGAGCTAATGTTCTTGTCAGTTTCCTAAGCCGAGTTGAACTGGATATGGCCCGTTTGTGTAGGAAGCACAGTTCTTTTGTTCTGAGCAAGCTCACTGCTCGGACCCCATAGGAAACACAGTAGAGTAGAAGAGTGCTCTTTTCCCAAAAGCAGAGTGTGTTTCTTGTAAGGCGAGCTAGCGTTTGTTTCCCAGTCCTAAATGGTGTTGAGTCACATGCAGTTTCTGGTCCTTCGAGCAAGAGTTGTTTTCTGGTAAGAAGAGGCACTATTTCGCTCGCATTGCCATACACAGTGCAAATAGCACTGGCGTCTGTTCCCAGCAAGTACAGTGTATTGGACTGAAGATGAGCTACTGTTCTTGTCATTTTCCTAAGCAGAGTTGAGCTAGATATGGCCCATGTGTGTAGGAAGCACAGTTCTTTTGTTCTGATGAAGCTCACTGTTCTGACCCCGTAGGAAACACAGTAGAGTAGAAGAGTGCTTTTTTCTCAAAAGCAGAGTGTGTTTCTTGTAAGGCGAGCTAGTGTTTGTTTCCCAGTCCTAAATGGAGTTGAATCCCATGCAGTTTCTGGTCCTACGAGCAAGAGTTGTTTTCTGGTAAGAAGAGTCACTATTGCGCTCCCATTGTCATACACAGGGCAAATAGCACTGGCGTCTCCTCCCAGCATGCACAGTGTATTGGACTGAAGAGGATCCACTGTTCTTTTCAGTTTCCTAAGCAGAATTCACTAGATATGGCCCGTGTGTGTAGGAATCACAGTTCTTTTCGTCTGAGCAAGCTCACTGTTCGGACCCCATTGGAAACACAGTAGAGTAGAAGAGTGCTCTTTTCTCAAAAGCAGAATGTTTTTCTTGTAATGCAAGCCAGCGTTTGTTTCCCAGTCTGAAATGGAGTTGAGTCACATGCAGTTTCTGGTCCTACAAGCAAGAGTTGTTTTCTGGTAAGGAAAGTCACTATTGCGCTCCCATTCCATTACACAGTGCAAATAGCACTCGCGTGTGTTCCCAGCAAGTACAGTGTATTGGACTGAAGAGGACCTACTGTTCTTGTCATTTTCCTAAGCAGAGTTGAACTAGATATGGCCCATGTGTGTAGGAAGCACAGTTCTTTTGTTCTGAGCAAGCTAACTTTTCGGACCGCATAGGAAACACAGTAGAGTATAGAGTGCTCTTTTCTCAAAAGCAGAGTGTGTTTCCTGTAAGCGAGCTAGTGTTTGTTTCCAAGTCAGAAATTGAGTTGAATCACATGCAGTTTGTGGTCCTATGAGCAAGAGTTGTTTTCTGGTAAGAAGAGACACTATTGCACTCCCATTGCCATACACAGTGCAAATAGCACTCGCATCTGTTCCCATCAAGTACAGTGTATTGGACTGAAGAGGAGTTACTGTTCTTGTCAATTTCCTAAGCAGAGTTGAACTAGATATGGCCGTTTGTGTAGGAAGCACAGTTCTTTTGTTCTGAGCAAGCTCTCTCTTCTGGCCCTATAAGAAACACAGTAGAGTAGAAGAGTGCTCTTTTCTCAAAAGCAGAGTGTGTTTCTTGTAAGGCGAGCTAGTGTTTGTTTCCAAGACAGAAATTGGGTTGAATCCCATGCAGTTTCTGGTCCTACGAGCAAGAGTTGTTTTCTGGTAAGGAAAGTCACTATTGTGCTCCCATTGCATTACACACTGCAAATAGGACTCGCGTGTGTTCCCAGCAAGTACAGTGTACTGGACTGAAGAGGAGCTACTATTCTTGTCAGTTTGCTAACCAGAGTTGAACTGGATATGGCCCGTGTGTGTAGGAAGCACAGTTCTTTTGTTCTGAGCAAGCTCACTGTTCGGACCCCATAGGAAACACAGTAGAGTAGAAGAGTGCTCTTTTCTCAAAATCCAGAGTGTGTTTCTTGTAAGGCGAGCTAGCGTTTGTTTCCCAGTCCTAAATGGGGTTGAATCACATGCAGTTTCTGGTCCTATGAGCAAGAGTTGTTTTCTGGTAAGAAGTGTCACTACTGCGCTCCCATTGTCATACACTGGGCAAATAGCACTGGCGTCTCCTCCCAGCTTGTACAGTGTATTGGACTGAAGAGGAGCTACTGTTCTTGTCACTTTCCTAAGCAGAGTTGAACTAGATATGGCCCGTGTGTGTAGGAAGCACAGTTCTTTTGTTCTGAGCAAGCTCACTGTTCTGGCCCTATAGGAAACACAGTATAGTAGAAGAGTGCTCTTTTCTCAAAAGCAGAGTGTGTTTCTTGTAAGGCGAGCTAGCGTTTGTTTCCCAGTCCTAAATGGAGTTGAATCCCATGCAGTTTCTGTTCCTATAAGCAAGAGTTGTTTTCTGGTAAGGAATTCACTATTACGCTCCCATTGTATTACACAGTGCAAATAGCACTCGCGTGTGTTCCCAGCAATTTCAGTGTATTGGACTGAAGAGGAGCTACTGTTCTTGTCAGTTTCCTAAGCAGAGTTGAACTAGATATGACACCTGTGTGTAGGAAGCACAGTTCGTTTGTTCTGAGCAAGCTCACTGTTCTGGCCTTATAGGAAACACAGTAGAGTAAAAGAGTGCTCTTTTCTCAAAAGCAGAGTGTGTTTCAGGTAAGGCGTGCTAGTGTTTGTTTCCCAGTCCTAAATGGAGTTGAGTCACATGCAGTTTGTGGTCCTTTGAGCAAGAGTTTTTTTCTGGTAAGAAGAGTCACTATTGAGCTCCCATTGCCATACACAGTGCAAATAGCACTCGCATCTGTTCCCAGCAATTACAGTGTATTGTACTGAAGAGGAGCTACTGTTCTTGTCAGTTTCCTAAGCAGAGTTGAACTAGATATGGCCCGTGTGTGTAGGAAGCACAGTTCTTTTGTTCTGAGCAAGGTCACTGTTCGGACCCCATAAGAAACACAGTAGAGTAGAAGAGTGCTCTTTTCTCAAAAACAGAGTGTGTTTCTCGTAAGGCGAGCCAGTGTTTGTTTCCCATTCAGAAATGGAGTTGAATCCCATGCAGTTTCTGGTACTACAAGCAAGAGTTGTTTTTTGGTAAGGAAAGACACTATTGTGCTCCCATTGCATTACACAGTGCAAACAGCACTGGCGTGTGTTCCCAGCAAGTACAGTGTGTTGGACAGAAGAGGAGCTACGGTTCTTGTCAGTTTCCTAAGCAGAGTGGAACTAGATATGTCCCGTGTGTGTCGGAAGCACAGTTCTTTTGTTCTGAGCAAGCTCACTGTTCCGAACCCATAGGAAACACAATAGAGTAGAAGAGTGCTCTATTCTCAAAAGCAGAGTGTGTTTCTTGTAAGGCGAGCTAGCGTTTGTTTCCCAGTCCTAAATGGAGTTGAATCACATGCAGTTTCTGGTCCTACGAGCAAGAGGAGTTTTCTGGTAAGAAGAGTCACTATTTCGCTCCCATTGTCATACACAGGGCAAATAGCACTGGCGTCTCCTCCCAGCATGCACAGTGTATTGGACTGAAGAGGATCTACTGTTCTTTTCAGTTTCCTAAGCAGAATTCACTAGATATGGCCCATGTGTGTAGGAATCACAGTTCTTTTCGTCTGAGCAAGCTCACTGTTCGGACCCCATTGGAAACACAGTAGAGTAGAAGAGTGCTCTTTTCTCAAAAGCAGAATGTTTTTCTTGTAATGCGAGCCAGCGTTTGTTTCCCAGTCAGAAATGGAGTTGAGTCACATGCAGTTTCTGGTCCTACAAGCAAGAGTTGTTTTCTGGTAAGGAAAGTCACTATTGCGCTCCCATTCCATTACACAGTGCAAATAGCACTCGCGTGTGTTCCCAGCAAGTACAGTGTATTGGACTGAAGAGGACCTACTGTTCTTGTCATTTTCCTAAGCAGAGTTGAACTAGATATGGCCCATGTGTGTAGGAAGCACAGTTCTTTTGTTCTGAGCAAGCTAACTTTTCGGACCGCATAGGAAACACAGTAGAGTATAGAGTGCTCTTTTCTCAAAAGCAGAGTGTGTTTCCTGTAAGCGAGCTAGTGTTTGTTTCCAAGTCAGAAATTGAGTTGAATCACATGCAGTTTGTGGTCCTATGAGCAAGAGTTGTTTTCTGGTAAGAAGAGACACTATTGCACTCCCATTGCCATACACAGTGCAAATAGCACTCGCGTCTGTTCCCATCAAGTACAGTGTATTGGACTGAAGAGGAGTTACTGTTCTTGTCAATTTCCTAAGCAGAGTTGAACTAGATATGGCCGTTTGTGTAGGAAGCACAGTTCTTTTTTTCTGAGCAAGCTCTCTCTTCTGGCCCTATAAGAAACACAGTAGAGTAGAAGAGTGCTCTTTTCTCAAAAGCAGAGTGTGTTTCTTGTAAGGCGAGCTAGTGTTTGTTTCCAAGACAGAAATTGGGTTGAATCCCATGCAGTTTCTGGTCCTACGAGCAAGAGTTGTTTTCTGGTAAGGAAAGTCACTATTGTGCTCCCATTGCATTACACACTGCAAATAGGACTCGCGTGTGTTCCCAGCAAGTACAGTGTACTGGACTGAAGAGGAGCTACTATTCTTGTCAGTTTGCTAACCAGAGTTGAACTGGATATGGCCCGTGTGTAGGAAGCACAGTTCTTTTGTTCTGAGCAAGCTCACTGTTCGGACCCCATAGGAAACACAGTAGAGTAGAAGAGTTCTCTTTTCTCAAAATCCAGAGTGTGTTTCTTGTAAGGCGAGCTAGGGTTTGTTTCCCAGTCCTAAATGGGGTTGAATCACATGCAGTTTCTGGTCCTATGAGCAAGAGTTGTTTTCTGGTAAGAAGTGTCACTACTGCGCTCCCATTGTCATACACAGGGCAAATAGCACTGGCGTCTCCTCCCAGCTTGTACAGTGTATTGGACTGAAGAGGAGCTACTGTTCTTGTCACTTTCCTAAGCAGAGTTGAACTAGATATGGCCCGTGTGTGTAGGAAGCACAGTTCTTTTGTTCTGAGCAAGCTCACTGTTCTGGCCCTATAGGAAACACAGTATAGTAGAAGAGTGCTCTTTTCTCAAAAGCAGAGTGTGTTTCTTGTAAGGCGAGCTATCGTTTGTTTCCCAGTCCTAAATGGAGTTGAATCCCATGCAGTTTCTGTTCCTATAAGCAAGAGTTGTTTTCTGGTAAGGAAAGTCACTATTACGCTCCCATTGTATTACACAGTGCAAATAGCACTCGCGTGTGTTCCCAGCAATTTCAGTGTATTGGACTGAAGAGGAGCTACTGTTCTTGTCAGTTTCCTAAGCAGAGTTGAACTAGATATGACACCTGTGTGTAGGAAGCACAGTTCGTTTGTTCTGAGCAAGCTCACTGTTCTGGCCTTATAGGAAACACAGTAGAGTAAAAGAGTGCTCTTTTCTCAAAAGCAGAGTGTGTTTCAGGTAAGGCGTGCTAGTGTTTGTTTCCCAGTCCTAAATGGAGTTGAATCCCATGCAGTTTCTGGTCCTACGAGCAAGAGTTGTTTTCTGGTAGGAAGAGTCACTATTGTGCGCCCATTGCCTTACACAGTGCAAATAGTACTGGCATCTCTTCCAAGCATGTACAGTGTATTGGACTGAAGAGGAGCTATTATTCTTCTCAGTTTCCTAAGCAGAGTTGAACTGGATATGGCCCGTGTGTGTAGGAAGCACAGTTTTTTTGTTCTGAGCAAGTTCACTGTTCGGACCCCATAGGAAACACAGTAGAGTAGAAGAGTGCTCTTTTCTCAAAAGCAGAGTGTGTTTCTCCTAAGGCGAGCTAGCGTTTGTTTCCCAGTCCTAAATGGAGTTGAATCCCATGCAGTTTCTGGTACTACGAGCAAGAGTTGTTTTCTGGTAAGAAGAGTCACTATTTCGCTCCCATTGCCATACATAGTGTAAATAGCACTCGCGTCTGTTCCCAGCAAGTACAGTGTATTGGACTGAATAGGAGCTAATGTTCTTGTCAGTTTCCTAAGCCGAGTTGAACTGGATATGGCCCGTTTGTGTAGGAAGCACAGTTCTTTTGTTCTGAGCAAGCTCACTGCTCGGACCCCATAGGAAACACAGTAGAGTAGAAGAGTGCTCTTTTCCCAAAAGCAGAGTGTGTTTCTTGTAAGGCGAGCTAGCGTTTGTTTCCCAGTCCTAAATGGTGTTGAGTCACATGCAGTTTCTGGTCCTTCGAGCAAGAGTTGTTTTCTGGTAAGAAGAGGCACTATTTCGCTCGCATTGCCATACACAGTGCAAATAGCACTGGCGTCTGTTCCCAGCAAGTACAGTGTATTGGACTGAAGATGAGCTACTGTTCTTGTCATTTTCCTAAGCAGAGTTGAGCTAGATATGGCCCATGTGTGTAGGAAGCACAGTTCTTTTGTTCTGATGAAGCTCACTGTTCTGACCCCGTAGGAAACACAGTAGAGTAGAAGAGTGCTTTTTTCTCAAAAGCAGAGTGTGTTTCTTGTAAGGCGAGCTAGTGTTTGTTTCCCAGTCCTAAATGGAGTTGAATCCCATGCAGTTTCTGGTCCTATGAGCAAGAGTTGTTTTCTGGTAAGAAGAGTCACTATTGCGCTCCCATTGTCATACACAGGGCAAATAGCACTGGCGTCTCCTCCCAGCATGCACAGTGTATTGGACTGAAGAGGATCCACTGTTCTTTTCAGTTTCCTAAGCAGAATTCACTAGATATGGCCCGTGTGTGTAGGAATCACAGTTCTTTTCGTCTGAGCAAGCTCACTGTTCGGACCCCATTGGAAACACAGTAGAGTAGAAGAGTGCTCTTTTCTCAAAAGCAGAATGTTTTTCTTGTAATGCGAGCCAGCGTTTGTTTCCCAGTCTGAAATGGAGTTGAGTCACATGCAGTTTCTGGTCCTACAAGCAAGAGTTGTTTTCTGGTAAGGAAAGGCACTATTGCGCTCCCATTCCATTACACAGTGCAAATAGCACTCGCGTGTGTTCCCAGCAAGTACAGTGTATTGGACTGAAGAGGACCTACTGTTCTTGTCATTTTCCTAAGCAGAGTTGAACTAGATATGGCCCATGTGTGTAGGAAGCACAGTTCTTTTGTTCTGAGCAAGCTAACTTTTCGGACCGCATAGGAAACACAGTAGAGTATAGAGTGCTCTTTTCTCAAAAGCAGAGTGTGTTTCCTGTAAGCGAGCTAGTGTTTGTTTCCAAGTCAGAAATTGAGTTGAATCACATGCAGTTTGTGGTCCTATGAGCAAGAGTTGTTTTCTGGTAAGAAGAGACACTATTGCACTCCCATTGCCATACACAGTGCAAATAGCACTCGCGTCTGTTCCCATCAAGTACAGTGTTTTGGACTGAAGAGGAGTTACTGTTCTTGTCAATTTCCTAAGCAGAGTTGAACTAGATATGGCCGTTTGTGTAGGAAGCACAGTTCTTTTGTTCTGAGCAAGTTCTCTCTTCTGGCCCTATAAGAAACACAGTAGAGTAGAAGAGTGCTCTTTTCTCAAAAGCAGAGTGTGTTTCTTGTAAGGCGAGCTAGTGTTTGTTTCCAAGACAGAAATTGGGTTGAATCCCATGCAGTTTCTGGTCCTACGAGCAAGAGTTGTTTTCTGGTAAGAAAAGTCACTATTGTGCTCCCATTGCATTACACACTGCAAATAGGACTCGCGTGTGTTCCCAGCAAGTACAGTGTACTGGACTGAAGAGGAGCTACTATTCTTGTCAGTTTGCTAACCAGAGTTGAACTGGATATGGCCCGTGTGTGTAGGAAGCACAGTTCTTTTGTTCTGAGCAAGCTCACTGTTCGGACCCCATAGGAAACACAGTAGAGTAGTAGAGTGCTCTTTTCTCAAAATCCAGAGTGTGTTTCTTGTAAGGCGAGCTAGCGTTTGTTTCCCAGTCCTAAATGGGGTTGAATCACATGCAGTTTCTGGTCCTATGAGCAAGAGTTGTTTTCTGGTAAGAAGTGTCACTACTGCGCTCCCATTGTCATACACAGGGCAAATAGCACTGGCGTCTCCTCCCAGCTTGTACAGTGTATTGGACTGAAGAGGAGCTACTGTTCTTGTCACTTTCCTAAGCAGAGTTGAACTAGATATGGCCCGTGTGTGTAGGAAGCACACTTCTTTTGTTCTGAGCAAGCTCACTGTTCTGGCCCTATAGGAAACACAGTATAGTAGAAGAGTGCTCTTTTCTCAAAAGCAGAGTGTGTTTCTTGTAAGGCGAGCTATCGTTTGTTTCCCAGTCCTAAATGGAGTTGAATCCCATGCAGTTTCTGTTCCTATAAGCAAGAGTTGTTTTCTGGTAAGGAAAGTCACTATTACGCTCCCATTGTATTACACAGTGCAAATAGCACTCGCGTGTGTTCCCAGCAATTTCAGTGTATTGGACTGAAGAGGAGCTACTGTTCTTGTCAGTTTCCTAAGCAGAGTTGAACTAGATATGACACCTGTGTGTAGGAAGCACAGTTCGTTTGTTCTGAGCAAGCTCACTGTTCTGGCCTTATAGGAAACACAGTAGAGTAAAAGAGTGCTCTTTTCTCAAAAGCAGAGTGTGTTTCAGGTAAGGCGTGCTAGTGTTTGTTTCCCAGTCCTAAATGGAGTTGAGTCACATGCAGCTTGTGGTCCTTTGAGCAAGAGTTTTTTTCTGGTAAGAAGAGTCACTATTGAGCTCCCATTGCCATACACAATGCAAATAGCACTCGCATCTGTTCCCAGCAATTACAGTGTATTGTACTGAAGAGGAGCTACTGTTCTTGTCAGTTTCCTAAGCAGAGTTGAACTAGATATGGCCCGTGTGTGTAGGAAGCACAGTTCTTTTGTTCTGAGCAAGGTCACTGTTCGGACCCCATAAGAAACACAGTAGAGTAGAAGAGTGCTTTTTTCTCAAAAACAGAGTGTGTTTCTCGTAAGGCGAGCCAGTGTTTGTTTCCCATTCAGAAATGGAGTTGAATCCCATGCAGTTTCTGGTACTACAAGCAAGAGTTGTTTTTTGGTAAGGAAAGACACTATTGTGCTCCCATTGCATTACACAGTGCAAACAGCACTGGCGTGTGTTCCCAGCAAGTACAGTGTATTGGACAGAAGAGAAGCTATGGTTCTTGTCAGTTTCCTAAGCAGAGTGGAACTAGATATGTCCGGTGTGTGTCGGAAGCACAGTTCTTTTGTTCTGAGCAAGCTCACTGTTCCGAACCCATAGGAAACACAATAGAGTAGAAGAGTGCTCTATTCTCAAAAGCAGAGTGTGTTTCTTGTAAGGCGAGCTAGCGTTTGTTTCCCAGTCCTAAATGGAGTTGAATCACATGCAGTTTCTGGTCCTACGAGCAAGAGGAGTTTTCTGGTAAGAAGAGTCACTATTTCGCTCCCATTGTCATACACAGGGCAAATAGCACTGGCATCTGTTCCCAGCATGTACAGTGTATTGGACTGAAGAGGATCTACTGTTCTTGTCAGTTTCCTAAGCAGAGTTGAACTAGATATGTCCTGTGTGTGTAGGAAGCACAGTTCTTTTGTTCTGAGCAAGGTCACTGTTCGGACCCCATAAGAAACACAGTAGAGTAGAAGAGTGCTCTTTTCTCAAAAGCAGAGTGTGTTTCTTGTAAGGCGAGTTAGTGTTTGTTTCCAAGTCAGAAATTGAGTTGAATCCCATGCAGTTTCTGGTCCTACTAGCAAGAGTTGTTTTCTGGTGAGAAGAGTCACTATTTCGCTCCCATTGCCATACACAGTGCAAATAGCACTCGCGTCTGTTCCCAGCAAGTACAGTGTATTGGACTGAACAGGAGCTACTGTTCTTGTCAGTTTCATAAGCAGAGTTGAACTAGATATGGCCTGTGTGTGTAGGAAGCACAGTTCTTTGTTCTGAGCAAGCTCACTGCTTGGACCCCATAGGAAACACAGTAGAGTAGAAGAGTGCTCTTTTCTCAAAAGCAGAGTGTGTTTCTGGTTAGTCGAGCTAGCGTTTGTTTCCCAGTCCTAAATGGAGTTGAATCATATGCAGTTTCTGGTGCTACGAGCAAGAGTTGTTTTCTGATAAGAAGAGTCACTCTTGGGCTCCCAATGTCTTACAAAGGGCAAATAGCATTGGCATCTGTTCCCTGCATGTACAGTGTATTGGACTGAAGAGGAGCTACTGTTCTTGTCAGTTTCCTAAGCAAAGGCGACCTAGATATGGCCGTGTGTGTAGGAAGCACAGTTCTTTGGTTCTGAGCAAGCTCACTGTTCTGGCCCTTCAGGAAACACATTAGAGTAAAAGAGTGCTCTTTTCTCAAAAGCTGAGTGTGTTTCTTGTAGGTGAGCTAGCGTTTGTTACCCAGTCCTAAATGGAGTTGAATCACATGCAGTTGTTGGTCAAAAGAGCAAGAGTTGTTTTCTGGTAAGGAAAGTCACTATTGTGCTCCCTTTGCCAAACACAGTGCAAATAGCGCTCGCGTCTGTTCCCAGCAAGTACAGTGTATTGGACTGAAGAGGAGCTATTGTTCTTGTCACTTTCCTAAGCAGAGTTGAACTAGATATGGCCCGTGTGTGTAGGAAGCAGAGTTCTTTTGTTCTGAGCAAGCTCACTGTTCGGACCACATAGGAAACACAGAAGAGTAGAAGAGTGCTCTTTCCTCAAAAGCAGAGTGTGTTTCTTGTAAGGCAGGCTAGCATTTGTTTCCCAGTCCTAAATGGAGTTGAATCACATGCAGTTTCTGGTCCAACGAGCAAGAGTTGTTTTCTGGTAAGAAGAGTCACTACTGAGTTCCATTTGCCCACAGGGCAAATAGCATGGCGTCTGTGCCCAGCATGCACAGTGTATTGGACTGAAGAGGATCTACTGTTCTTGTCAGTTTCTTAAGCAGAATTGAACTAGATATGGCCGTGTGTAGGAAGCACAGTCCTTTTGTGCTGAGCAAGCTCACTGTTCTGGCCCTTTAAGAAACACAGTAGAGTAGAAGAGTGATCTTCTCTCAAAAGCAGAGTGTGTTTCTTGTAAGGCGAGCTAGCATTTGTTTCCCAGTCCTAAATGGAGTTGAATCACATGCAGTTTTTGGTCCTACGAACAAGAGTTGTTTTCTGATAAAGAAAGTCACTATTGAGGTCCCATTGCCATACACAGTGCAAATAGAACTCGCGTCTGTTCCCACCAAGTACAGTGTATTGGACTGAAGAGGAGCTACTGTTCTTGTCAGTTTCCTAAGCAGAGTTGAACTAAATATGGCCGTGTGTGTAGGAAGCACAGTTCTTTTGTTCTGAGCAAGCTCACTGCTCGGACCACATAGGAAACACAGTAGAGTAGAAGAGTGCTCTTTTCTCAAAAGCAGAGTGTGTATCTTGTAAGGCGAGCTAGCGTTTGTTTCCCAGTCCTAAATGGAGTTGAATCACATGATGTTTCTGGTCCTACGAGCAAGAGTTGTTTTCTGGTAAGAAGAGTCACTATTGCGTTTTCATTGTCATACACATGCCAAATAGCACTGGTGTCTGGTCCCAGCATGTACAGTGTATTGAACTGAAGAGGATCTACTCTTCTTGTCAGTTTCCTAATCAGTGTTGAACTAGATATAGCCCGTGTGTGTAGGAAGCACAGTTCTTTTGTTCTGAGCAAGCTCACTGTTCTGGCCCTATAGGAAACACAGTAGAGTAAAAGAGTGCTCTTTTCTCAAAAGCAGAGTGTGTTTCTTGTAAGGCGAGCTAGCGTTTGTTTCCCAGTCCTAAATGGAGTTGAATCACATGCAGTTTCTGGTACTACGAGCAAGAGTTGTTTTCTAGTAAGAAGAGTCACTATTGTGCTCCCATTTGCCCACAGGGCAAAGAGCACTGGTGTCTGTTCCCAAAATGTACAGTGTATTGGACTGAAGAGGATCTACTGTTGTTGTCAGTTTCCTAAGCAGAGTTGAACTAGATGTAGCCTGTGTGTGTAGGAAGCACAGTTCTTTTGTTCTGAGCAAGCTCACTTTTCTAACCCTATAGGAAACATATTAGAGTAGAAGAGTCCTCTTTTCTCAAAAGCAGAGTGTGTTTCTTGTAAGGCGAGCTAGTGTTTGTTTTCCAGTCCTAAATGGAGTTGAATCAAATGCAGTTTCTGGTGCTACGAGTAAGAGTTGTTTTCTGATACAAAGAGTCACTATTGGGCTCCCATTGTCATACAAAGGGCAAATAGCACTGGCGTCTGTTCCCAACATGTACAGTGTATTGGACTGAAGATGATCTACTGTTCTTGTCAGTTTCCTAAGCAGAATTGAACTAGATATGGCCCGTGTGTGTAGGAAGCACAGTTCTTTTGTTCTGAGCAAGCTCACTGTTCTAGCCCTATAGGAAACACATTAGAGTAGAAGAGTGCTCTTTTCTCAAAAGCAGAGTGTGTTTCTAGTAAGGCTACCTAGTGTTTGTTGCCCAGTCCTAAATGCAGTTGAATCACATGCAGTTTCTGGTTCTACGACCAAGAGTTGTTTTCTGGCAAGAAGAGTCACTATTGCGCTCCCATTGTCATTCACAGGGCAAGTAGCACTGGCGTCTGTTCCCAGCATGTACAGTGTATTGGACTGAAGAGGATCTACTGTTCTTGTCAGTTTCCTAAACAGAGTTGAACTAGATATGGCCCGTGTGTGTAGGAAGCACAGTTCTTTGGTTCTGAGCAAACTCACTGTTCTTGCCCTACAGGAAACACATTAGAGTAAAAGAGTGCTCTTTTCTCAAAAGCAGAGTGTGTTTCTTGTAAGGCGAGCTAGTGTTTGTTTCCCAGTCCTAAATGGAGTTGAATCACCTGCAGTTTCTGGTCCTACGAGCAACAGTTGTTTTCTGGTAAGAAGAGTCACTTCTGAGTTCCATTTGCACACAGGGCAAATAGCACTGGCGTCTGTTCCCAGCATGTACAGTGTATTGGACTGAAGAGGATCTACTGTTCTTGTCAGTTTCCTAAGCAGAATAGAACTAGATATGGTCGTGTGTGTAGGAAGCACAGTTCTTTTGTTCTGAGCAAGCTCACTGTTCTGGCCCTATAGGAAACACAGTAGAGTAGAAGAGTGATCTTTTCTCAAAAGCAGAGTGTGTTTCTTGTAAGTCGAGCTCGCATTTGTTTCCCAGTCCTAAATGGAGTTGAATCACATGCAGTTTCTGGTCCTACGAGCAAGTGTTGTTTTCTGGTAAGAAGAGTCACTATTTCGTTCCCATTGCCATACACAGTGCAAATAGCACTCGTGTCTGTTCCCAGCAAGTACAGTGTATTGGACTGAAGAGGATCTACTGTTCTTGTCAGTTTCCTAAGCAGAGTTGAACTAGATATGGCCCGTGTGTGTAGGAAGCACAGTTCTTTTGTTCTGAGCAAGCTCACTGTTCGCACCCCATAGGAAACACAGTAGAGTAGAAGAGTGCTCTTTTCTCAAAAGCAGAGTGTGTTTCTTGTAAGGCAAGCTAGCGTTTGTTTCCCAGTCCTAAATGGAGTTGAATCACATGCAGTTCCTGGTCCTACGAGCAAGAGTTGTTTTCTGGTAAGAAGAGTCACTATTGCGCTCCCATTGCCATACACAGGGCAAATAGCACTGGCATCTGTTCCCAGCTTGTACAGTGTATTGGACTGAAGAGGATCTACTGTTCTTGTCAGTTTACTAAGAAGAATTGAACTAGATATGGCCGTGTGTGTAGGAATCACAGTTTTTTTGTTCTGAGCAAGCTAACTGTTCTGGCCCTATAAGAAACACAGTAGAGTAGAAGATTGCTATTTTCTCAAAAGCGAGTGTATTTTCGTAAGGCGAGCTAGCGTTTGTTTCCGAGATGGAAATGGAGTTGAATCACATGCAGTTGTTGTTCCCAAGAGCAAGAGTTGTTTTCTGGTAAGGAAAGTCACTATTGTGCTCCCTTTGCCATACACAGTGCAAATAGGACTCGCGTGTGTTCCCAGCAAGTACAGTGTATTGGACTGAAAAGGAGCTACTGTTCTTGTCAATTTCCTAAGCAGAGTTGAACTAGATATGGCCCGTGTGTGTAGGAAGCAGAGTTCTTTTGTTCTGAGCAAGCTCACTGTTCGGACACCATAGGAAACACAGTAGATTAGAAGAGTGATCTTTCTCAAAAGCAGAGTGTGTTTCTTGTAAGGCGAGCTAGCGTTTGTTTCCCAGTCTTAAATGGAGTTGAATCACATGCAGTTTCTGGTCCTACGAGCAAGAGTTGTTTTCTGGTAAGAAGAGTCACTTCTGAATTCCAATTGCACACAGGGCAAATAGAACTGGCGTCTGTTCCCAGCATGTACAGTGTATTGGACTGAAGAGGATCTAATGTTCTTGTCAGTTTCCTAAGCAGAATAGAACTAGATATGGTCGTGTGTGTAGGAAGCACAGTTCTTTTGTTCTGAGCAAGCTCACTGTTCTGGCCCTATAGGAAACACAGTAGAGTAGAAGAGTGATCTTTTCTCAAAAGCAGAGTGTGTTTCTTGTAAGTCGAGCTCGCATTTGTTTCCCAGTCCTAAATGGAGTTGAATCACATGCAGTTTCTGGTCCTACGAGCAAGAGTTGTTTTCTGGTAAGAAGAGTCACTATAGCGTTTTCATTGTCATACACAGGCCAAATAGCACTCGTGTCTGTTCCCAAAATGTACAGTGTATTGGACTGAAGAGGACCTATTGTTCTTGTTAGTTTTCTAAGCAGAGTTGAACTAGATGTAGCCCGTGTGTTTAGGAAGCATAGTTCTTTTGTTCTGAGCAAGCTCACTGTTCGAACATTATAGGAAACACATTAGAGTAGAAGAGTGCTCTTTTCTCAAAAGCAGAGTGTGTTTCTTGTAAGGCGAGCTCGCGTTAGTTTCCCAGTCCTAAATGGAGTTGAATCACATGCAGTTTCTGGTCCTACGAGCAAGTGTTGTTTTGTGGTAAGAAGAGTCACTTTTGCGCTCCCATTGCCATACACAGTGCAAATAGCACTCGCATCTGTTGCCAGCAAGTACAGTGTATTGGACTGAAGAGGATCTACTGTTCTTGTCAGTTTCCAAAGCAGAGTTGAACTAGATATGGCCCGTGTGTGTAGGAAGCACAGTTCTTTTGTTATGAGCAAGCTCACTGTTCCAAACCCATAAGAAACACAGTAGAGTAGAAGAGTGCTCTTTTCTCAAAAGCAGAGTGTGTTTCTTGTAAGGCGAGCTAGCGTTTGTTTCCCAGTCTTAATGGAGTTGAATCACATGCAGTTCCTGGTCCTACGAGCAATAGTTGTTTTCTGGTAAGAAGAGTCACAAATGCGCTCCCATTTTATTCACAGGGCAAATAGCACTGACATCTGTTCCCAGCTTGTACAGTGTATTGGACTGAAGAGGATCTACTGTTCTTGTCAGTTTCCTAAGCAGAATTGAACTAGATATGGCCGTGTGTTTAGGAAGCACAGTTCTTTTGTTCTGAGCAAGCCTACTGTTCTGGCACTATAGGAAACACAGTAGAGTAGAAGAGTGCTCTTTTCTCAAAAGCAGATTGTGTTTCTTGTAAGGCGACCTAGCGTTTGTTTCCCAGTCCTAAATGGAGTTGAATCACCTGCAGTTTCTGGTCCTACGAGCAAGAGTTGTTTCCTGGTAAGGAAAGTCACTATTGCGTTCCCATTGCCATACACAGTGCAAATAGCACTGGCGTCTGTTCCCAGCAAGTACAGTGTATTGGACTGAAGAGGAGCTACTGTTCTTGTCAGTTTCCTAAGTAGAGTTGAACTAGATATGGCCCGTGTGTGTAGGAAGCACAGTTCTTTTGTTCTGAGCAAGCTCACTGTTCGGACCTCATAGGAAAAACAGTAGAGTAGAAGAGTGCTCTTTTCTCAAAAGCAGAGTGTGTTTCTTGTAAGGCAAGCTAGCGTTTGTTTCCCAGTCCTAAATGGAGTTGAATCCCATGCAATTTCTGGTCCTACGAGCAAGAGTTGTTTTCTGGTAAGAAGAGTCACTATTGCGTTCCCATTGTAATACACAGTACAAATAGCACTGGAGTCTGTTCCCAGCAAGTATAGTGAATTGGACTGAAGAGGATCTACTGTTCTTGTCAGCTTTCTAAGCAGAATTGAACTAGGTATCCGTATGTATAGGAAGCACAGTTCTTTTGTTCTGAGCAAGCTCACTGTTCTGGCCCTATAGGAAACACAGTAGAGTAGAAGAGTGCTCTTTTCTCAAAAGCAGATTGTGTTTCTTGTAAGGGGACCTAGCGTTTGTTTCCCCATCCTAAATGGAGTTGAATCACCTGCAGTAGCTGGTCCTACGAGCAAGAGTTGTTTTCTGGTAAGGAAAGTCACTATTTCATTCCCATTGCCATACACAGTGCAAATAGCACTCGCGTCTGTTCCCAGCAAGTACAGTGTATTGGTCTGAAGAGGAGCTACTGTTCTTGTTAGTTTACTAAGTAGAGTTGAACTAGATATAGCCGGTGTGTGTAGGAAGCACAGTTGTTTGGTTCTGAGCAAGCTCAGTGTTTGGACCTCATAGGAAACACAGTAGAGCAAAAGAGTGCTCTTATCTCAAAAGCAGAGTGTGTTTCTTGTAAGGCAAGCTAGCGTTTGTTTCCCAGTTCTAAATGGAGTTGAATCACATGCAGTTTCTGGTTCTATGAGCAAGAGTTGTTTTCTGGTAAGAAGAGTCACGATTGGGCACCCATTTGCCCAGAGGGCAAATAGCACTGAAGTCTGTTCCCAGCATGTACAGTGTATTGGACTGAAGAGGAGTTACTATTCTTGTCAGTTTCCTAAGCAGAATTGAATTAGATATGGCTGTCTGTATAGGAAGCACAGTTCTTTTGTTCTGAGCAAGCTCACTGTTCTGGACCTATAGGAAACACTGTAGAGTAGAAGAGTGCTCTTTTCTCAAAAGCAAAGTGTGTTTCTTGCAAGGCGACCTAGCGTTTGTTTCCCAGTCCTAACTGGAGTTGAATCACCTGCAGTTTCTGGTCCTATGACCAAGAGTTGTTTTCTGGTAAGGAAAGTCACTATTGCGCTCCCATTGTCATACACAGTGCAAATAGAACTCGCGTCTGTTCCCAGCAAGTACAGTGTATTGGACTGAAGAGGATCTACTGTTCTTGTCAGTTTCCTAAGCAGAGTTGAACTAGATATGGCCCGTGTGTGTAGGAAGCACAGTTCTTTTGTTCTGAGCAAGCTCACTGTTCGCACCCCATAGGAAACACAGTAGAGTAGAAGAGTGCTCTTTTCTCAAAAGCAGAGTGTGTTTCTTGTAAGGCAAGCTAGCGTTTGTTTCCCAGTCCTAAATGGAGTTGAATCACATGCAGTTCCTGGTCCTACGAGCAAGAGTTGTTTTCTGGTAAGAAGAGTCACTATTGCGCTCCCATTGCCATACACAGGGCAAATAGCACTGGCATCTGTTCCCAGCTTGTACAGTGTATTGGACTGAAGAGGATCTACTGTTCTTGTCAGTTTACTAAGAAGAATTGAACTAGATATGGCCGTGTGTGTAGGAATCACAGTTTTTTTGTTCTGAGCAAGCTAACTGTTCTGGCCCTATAAGAAACACAGTAGAGTAGAAGATTGCTATTTTCTCAAAAGCGAGTGTATTTTCGTAAGGCGAGCTAGCGTTTGTTTCCCAGACGGAAATGGAGTTGAATCACATGCAGTTGTTGTTCCCAAGAGCAAGAGTTGTTTTCTTTTAAGGAAAGTCACTACTGTGCTCCCTTTGCCATACACAGTGCAAATAGGACTCGCGTGTGTTCCCAGCAAGTACAGTGTATTGGACTGAAAAGGAGCTACTGTTCTTGTCAATTTCCTAAGCAGAGTTGAACTAGATATGGCCCGTGTGTGTAGGAAGCAGAGTTCTTTTGTTCTGAGCAAGCTCACTGTTCGGACACCATAGGAAACACAGTAGAGTAGAAGAGTGATCTTTCTCAAAAGCAGAGTGTGTTTCTTGTAAGGCGAGCTAGCGTTTGTTTCCCAGTCTTAAATGGAGTTGAATCACATGCAGTTTCTGGTCCTACGAGCAAGAGTTGTTTTCTGGTAAGAAGAGTCACTTCTGAGTTCCAATTGCACACAGGGCAAATAGAACTGGCGTCTGTTCCCAGCATGTACAGTGTATTGGACTGAAGAGGATCTACTGTTCTTGTCAGTTTCCTAAGCAGAATAGAACTAGATATGGTCGTGTGTGTAGGAAGCACAATACTTTTGTTCTGAGCAAGCTCACTGTTCTGGCCCTATAGGAAACACAGTAGAGTAGAAGAGTGATCTTTTCTCAAAAGCAGAGTGGGTTTCTTGTAAGGCGATCTAGCATTTGTTTCCCAGTCCTATGTGGAGTTGAATCCCATGCAGTTTCTGGTCCTACGAGCAAGAGTTGTTTTCTGGTAAGAAGAGTCACTATAGCGTTTTCATTGTCATACACAGGCCAAATAGCACTGGTGTCTGTTCCCAAAATGTACAGTGTATTGGACTGAAGAGGACCTATTGTTCTTGTTAGTTTTCTAAGCAGAGTTGAACTAGATGTAGCCCGTGTGTTTAGGAAGCACAGTTCTTTTGTTCTGAGCAAGCTCACTGTTCGAACATTATAGGAAACACATTAGAGTAGAAGAGTGCTCTTTTCTCAAAAGCAGAGTGTGTTTCTTGTAAGGCGAGCTCGCGTTAGTTTCCCAGTCCTAAATGGAGTTGAATCACATGCAGTTTCTGGTCCTACGAGCAAGTGTTGTTTTGTGGTAAGAAGAGTCACTTTTGCGCTCCCATTGCCATACACAGTGCAAATAGCACTCGCATCTGTTGCCAGCAAGTACAGTGTATTGGACTGAAGAGGATCTACTGTTCTTGTCAGTTTCCAAAGCAGAGTTGAACTAGATATGGCCCGTGTGTGTAGGAAGCACAGTTCTTTTGTTATGAGCAAGCTCACTGTTCCAAACCCATAAGAAACACAGTAGAGTAGAAGAGTGCTCTTTTCTCAAAAGCAGAGTGTGTTTCTTGTAAGGCGAGCTAGCGTTTGTTTCCCAGTCTTAATGGAGTTGAATCACATGCAGTTCCTGGTCCTACGAGCAATAGTTGTTTTCTGGTAAGAAGAGTCACAAATGCGCTCCCATTGGATTCACAGGGCAAATAGCACTGGCATCTGTTCCCAGCTTTTACAGTGTATTGGACTGAAGAGGATCTACTGTTCTTGTCAGTTTCCTAAGCAGAATTGAACTAGATATGGCCGTGTGTTTAGGAAGCACAGTTCTTTTGTTCTGAGCAAGCCTACTGTTCTGGCACTATAGGAAACACAGTAGAGTAGAAGAGTGCTCTTTTCTCAAAAGCAGATTGTGTTTCTTGTAAGGCGACCTAGCGTTTGTTTCCCAGTCCTAAATGGAGTTGAATCACCTGCAGTTTCTGGTCCTACGAGCAAGAGTTGTTTTCTGGTAAGGAAAGTCACTATTGCGTTCCCATTGCCATACACAGTGCAAATAGCACTGGCGTCTGTTCCCAGCAAGTACAGTGTATTGGACTGAAGAGGAGCTACTGTTCTTGTCAGTTTCCTAAGTAGAGTTGAACTAGATATGGCCCGTGTGTGTAGGAAGCACAGTTCTTTTGTTCTGAGCAAGCTCACTGTTCGGACCTCATAGGAAAAACAGTAGAGTAGAAGAGTGCTCTTTTCTCAAAAGCAGAGTGTGTTTCTTGTAAGGCAAGCTAGCGTTTGTTTCCCAGTCCTAAATGGAGTTGAATCCCATGCAGTTTCTGGTCCTACGAGCAAGAGTTGTTTTCTGGTAAGAAGAGTCACTATTGCGTTCCCATTGTAATACACAGTACAAATAGCACTGGAGTCTGTTCCCAGCAAGTATAGTGAATTGGACTGAAGAGGATCTACTGTTCTTGTCAGCTTTCTAAGCAGAATTGAACTAGGTATCCGTATGTATAGGAAGCACAGTTCTTTTGTTCTGAGCAAGCTCACTGTTCTGGCCCTATAGGAAACACAGTAGAGTAGAAGAGTGCTCTTTTCTCAAAAGCAGATTGTGTTTCTTGTAAGGGGACCTAGCGTTTGTTTCCCCATCCTAAATGGAGTTGAATCACCTGCAGTAGCTGGTCCTACGAGCAAGAGTTGTTTTCTGGTAAGGAAAGTCACTATTTCATTCCCATTGCCATACACAGTGCAAATAGCACTCGCGTCTGTTCCCAGCAAGTACAGTGTATTGGTCTGAAGAGGAGCTACTGTTCTTGTTAGTTTACTAAGTAGAGTTGAACTAGATATAGCCGGTGTGTGTAGGAAGCACAGTTGTTTGGTTCTGAGCAAGCTCAGTGTTTGGACCTCATAGGAAACACAGTAGAGCAAAAGAGTGCTCTTATCTCAAAAGCAGAGTGTGTTTCTTGTAAGGCAAGCTAGCGTTTGTTTCCCAGTTCTAAATGGAGTTGAATCACATGCAGTTTCTGGTTCTATGAGCAAGAGTTGTTTTCTGGTAAGAAGAGTCACGATTGGGCACCCATTTGCCCAGAGGGCAAATAGCACTGAAGTCTGTTCCCAGCATGTACAGTGTATTGGACTGAAGAGGAGTTACTATTCTTGTCAGTTTCCTAAGCAGAATTGAATTAGATATGGCTGTCTGTATAGGAAGCACAGTTCTTTTGTTCTGAGCAAGCTCACTGTTCTGGCCCTATAGGAAACACTGTAGAGTAGAAGAGTGCTCTTTTCTCAAAAGCAAAGTGTGTTTCTTGCAAGGCGACCTAGCGTTTGTTTCCCAGTCCTAACTGGAGTTGAATCACCTGCAGTTTCTGGTCCTATGACCAAGAGTTGTTTTCTGGTAAGGAAAGTCACTATTGCGCTCCCATTGTCATACACAGTGCAAATAGAACTCGCGTCTGTTCCCAGCAAGTACAGTGTATTGGACTGAAGAGGATCTACTGTTCTTGTCAGTTTCCTAAGCAGAGTTGAACTAGATATGGCCCGTGTGTGTAGGAAGCACAGTTCTTTTGTTCTGAGCAAGCTCACTGTTCGCACCCCATAGGAAACACAGTAGAGTAGAAGAGTGCTCTTTTCTCAAAAGCAGAGTGTGTTTCTTGTAAGGCAAGCTAGCGTTTGTTTCCCAGTCCTAAATGGAGTTGAATCACATGCAGTTCCTGGTCCTACGAGCAAGAGTTGTTTTCTGGTAAGAAGAGTCACTATTGCGCTCCCATTGCCATACACAGGGCAAATAGCACTGGCATCTGTTCCCAGCTTGTACAGTGTATTGGACTGAAGAGGATCTACTGTTCTTGTCAGTTTACTAAGAAGAATTGAACTAGATATGGCCGTGTGTGTAGGAATCACAGTTTTTTTGTTCTGAGCAAGCTAACTGTTCTGGCCCTATAAGAAACACAGTAGAGTAGAAGATTGCTATTTTCTCAAAAGCGAGTGTATTTTCGTAAGGCGAGCTAGCGTTTGTTTCCCAGACGGAAATGGAGTTGAATCACATGCAGTTGTTGTTCCCAAGAGCAAGAGTTGTTTTCTTTTAAGGAAAGTCACTACTGTGCTCCCTTTGCCATACACAGTGCAAATAGGACTCGCGTGTGTTCCCAGCAAGTACAGTGTATTGGACTGAAAAGGAGCTACTGTTCTTGTCAATTTCCTAAGCAGAGTTGAACTAGATATGGCCCGTGTGTGTAGGAAGCAGAGTTCTTTTGTTCTGAGCAAGCTCACTGTTCGGACACCATAGGAAACACAGTAGAGTAGAAGAGTGATCTTTCTCAAAAGCAGAGTGTGTTTCTTGTAAGGCGAGCTAGCGTTTGTTTCCCAGTCTTAAATGGAGTTGAATCACATGCAGTTTCTGGTCCTACGAGCAAGAGTTGTTTTCTGGTAAGAAGAGTCACTTCTGAGTTCCAATTGCACACAGGGCAAATAGAACTGGCGTCTGTTCCCAGCATGTACAGTGTATTGGACTGAAGAGGATCTACTGTTCTTGTCAGTTTCCTAAGCAGAATAGAACTAGATATGGTCGTGTGTGTAGGAAGCACAATACTTTTGTTCTGAGCAAGCTCACTGTTCTGGCCCTATAGGAAACACAGTAGAGTAGAAGAGTGATCTTTTCTCAAAAGCAGAGTGGGTTTCTTGTAAGGCGATCTAGCATTTGTTTCCCAGTCCTATGTGGAGTTGAATCCCATGCAGTTTCTGGTCCTACGAGCAAGAGTTGTTTTCTGGTAAGAAGAGTCACTATAGCGTTTTCATTGTCATACACAGGCCAAATAGCACTGGTGTCTGTTCCCAAAATGTACAGTGTATTGGACTGAAGAGGACCTATTGTTCTTGTTAGTTTTCTAAGCAGAGTTGAACTAGATGTAGCCCGTGTGTTTAGGAAGCACAGTTCTTTTGTTCTGAGCAAGCTCACTGTTCGAACATTATAGGAAACACATTAGAGTAGAAGAGTGCTCTTTTCTCAAAAGCAGAGTGTGTTTCTTGTAAGGCGAGCTCGCGTTAGTTTCCCAGTCCTAAATGGAGTTGAATCACATGCAGTTTCTGGTCCTACGAGCAAGTGTTGTTTTGTGGTAAGAAGAGTCACTTTTGCGCTCCCATTGCCATACACAGTGCAAATAGCACTCGCATCTGTTGCCAGCAAGTACAGTGTATTGGACTGAAGAGGATCTACTGTTCTTGTCAGTTTCCAAAGCAGAGTTGAACTAGATATGGCCCGTGTGTGTAGGAAGCACAGTTCTTTTGTTATGAGCAAGCTCACTGTTCCAAACCCATAAGAAACACAGTAGAGTAGAAGAGTGCTCTTTTCTCAAAAGCAGAGTGTGTTTCTTGTAAGGCGAGCTAGCGTTTGTTTCCCAGTCTTAATGGAGTTGAATCACATGCAGTTCCTGGTCCTACGAGCAATAGTTGTTTTCTGGTAAGAAGAGTCACAAATGCGCTCCCATTGGATTCACAGGGCAAATAGCACTGGCATCTGTTCCCAGCTTTTACAGTGTATTGGACTGAAGAGGATCTACTGTTCTTGTCAGTTTCCTAAGCAGAATTGAACTAGATATGGCCGTGTGTTTAGGAAGCACAGTTCTTTTGTTCTGAGCAAGCCTACTGTTCTGGCACTATAGGAAACACAGTAGAGTAGAAGAGTGCTCTTTTCTCAAAAGCAGATTGTGTTTCTTGTAAGGCGACCTAGCGTTTGTTTCCCAGTCCTAAATGGAGTTGAATCACCTGCAGTTTCTGGTCCTACGAGCAAGAGTTGTTTTCTGGTAAGGAAAGTCACTATTGCGTTCCCATTGCCATACACAGTGCAAATAGCACTGGCGTCTGTTCCCAGCAAGTACAGTGTATTGGACTGAAGAGGAGCTACTGTTCTTGTCAGTTTCCTAAGTAGAGTTGAACTAGATATGGCCCGTGTGTGTAGGAAGCACAGTTCTTTTGTTCTGAGCAAGCTCACTGTTCGGACCTCATAGGAAAAACAGTAGAGTAGAAGAGTGCTCTTTTCTCAAAAGCAGAGTGTGTTTCTTGTAAGGCAAGCTAGCGTTTGTTTCCCAGTCCTAAATGGAGTTGAATCCCATGCAGTTTCTGGTCCTACGAGCAAGAGTTGTTTTCTGGTAAGAAGAGTCACTATTGCGTTCCCATTGTAATACACAGTACAAATAGCACTGGAGTCTGTTCCCAGCAAGTATAGTGAATTGGACTGAAGAGGATCTACTGTTCTTGTCAGCTTTCTAAGCAGAATTGAACTAGGTATCCGTATGTATAGGAAGCACAGTTCTTTTGTTCTGAGCAAGCTCACTGTTCTGGCCCTATAGGAAACACAGTAGAGTAGAAGAGTGCTCTTTTCTCAAAAGCAGATTGTGTTTCTTGTAAGGGGACCTAGCGTTTGTTTCCCCATCCTAAATGGAGTTGAATCACCTGCAGTAGCTGGTCCTACGAGCAAGAGTTGTTTTCTGGTAAGGAAAGTCACTATTTCATTCCCATTGCCATACACAGTGCAAATAGCACTCGCGTCTGTTCCCAGCAAGTACAGTGTATTGGTCTGAAGAGGAGCTACTGTTCTTGTTAGTTTACTAAGTAGAGTTGAACTAGATATAGCCGGTGTGTGTAGGAAGCACAGTTGTTTGGTTCTGAGCAAGCTCAGTGTTTGGACCTCATAGGAAACACAGTAGAGCAAAAGAGTGCTCTTATCTCAAAAGCAGAGTGTGTTTCTTGTAAGGCAAGCTAGCGTTTGTTTCCCAGTTCTAAATGGAGTTGAATCACATGCAGTTTCTGGTTCTATGAGCAAGAGTTGTTTTCTGGTAAGAAGAGTCACGATTGCGCACCCATTTGCCCAGAGGGCAAATAGCACTGAAGTCTGTTCCCAGCATGTACAGTGTATTGGACTGAAGAGGAGCTACTATTCTTGTCAGTTTCCTAAGCAGAATTGAATTAGATATGGCCGTCTGTATAGGAAGCACAGTTCTTTTGTTCTGAGCAAGCTCACTGTTCTGGCCCTATAGGAAACACTGTAGAGTAGAAGAGTGCTCTTTTCTCAAAAGCAGAGTGTGTTTCTTGCAAGGCGACCTAGCGTTTGTTTCCCAGTCCTAAATGGAGTTGAATCACCTGCAGTTTCTGGTCCTACGAGCAAGAGTTGTTTTCTGGTAAGGAAAGTCACTATTGCGCTCCCATTGTCATACACAGTGCAAATAGAACTCGCGTCTGTTCCCAGCAAGTACAGTGTATTGGACTGAAGAGGAGCTACTGTTCTTGTCAGTTTCCTAAGTAGCGTTGAACTAGATATGGCCCGTGTGTGTAGGAAGCACAGTTCTTTTGTTCTGAGCAAGCTCACTGTTCAGAACCCATAGCAAACACAGTAGAGTAGAAGAGTGCTCTTTTCTCAAAAGCAGAGTGTGTTTCCTGTAAGGCAAGGTATCGTTTATTTCCCAGTCCTAAATTGAGTTGAATCCCATGCAGTTTCTGGTCCTACGATCAAGAGTTGTTTTCTGGTAAGAAGAGTCACTATTGTGTTCCCATTGTAATACACAGGGCAAATAGCACTGGCGTCTTTTCCCAGCATGTACAGTGTATTGGACTGAAGAGGAGCTACTGTTCTTGTCAGTTTCCTAAGCAGCGTTGAACTAGATATATCCCGTGTGTGTAGGAAGCACAGTTCTTTTGTTCTGAGCAAGCTCACTGTTCTGGCCCTATAGGAAACACATTAGAGTAAAAGTGTGCTGTTTTCTCGAAAGCAGAGTATATTTCTTGTAAGGTGAGGTAGCATTTGTTTCCAGGTTTTAAATGGAGTTGAATCACATGCAGTTTCTGGTCCTACGAGCAAGAGTTGTTTTCTGGTAAGAAGAGTCACTATTGCTCTCCCATTTTCACACAGGGCAAGTAGCACTGGCGTCTGTTCCCAACATGTACATTGTATTGGACGAAAGAGGATCTACTGTTCTTGTCAGTTTCCTAAGAAAAATTGAACTAGATATGGCCGTGTGTGTAGGAAGCACAATTCTTTTGTTCTGAGCAAGCTCACTGTTTTGGCCCTATAGGAAACACAGTAGAGTAGAAGAGTGCTCTTTTCTCAAAAGCAGAGTGTGTTTCTTGTAAGGCGAGCTAGCGTTTGTTTACCAGTCCTAAATGGAGTTGACCCATGCAGTTTTTTGTCCTACGAGCAAGAGTGGTTTTCTCCTAAGGAAAGTCACTATTGTGCTCCCATTGCCATACACAGTGCAAATAGGACTCGCGTCTGTTCCCAGCAAGTACAGTGTATTGGACTGAATTGGAGCTACTGTTCTTGTCAGTTTCCTAAGCAGAGTTGAACTAGATATGGCCCGTGTGTGTAGAAAGCACAGTTCTTTTGTTCTGAGCAAGCTCACTGTTCTGGCCCTATAGGAAACACATTAGAGTAGAAGAGTGCTCTTTTCTCAAAAGCAGAGTGTGTTTATTGTAAGGCGATCTAGCGTTTGTTTCCCAGTCCTAAATGGAGTTGAATCCCATGGAGTTTCCGTTCCTAGGAGCAAGAGTTGATTTCTGGTTAGAAGAGTCACTATTGCGCTCCCATTGTCATACACAGGGCAAATAGCACTGGCGTCTGTTCCCAGCATGTACAGTGTATTGGACTGAAGAGGATCTACTGTTCTTGTCAGTTTCCTAAGCAGAATTGAGCTAGATATGGCCGTGTGTAGGATGCACAGTTTTTTTTTTCTGAGCAAGCTCACTGTTTTGGCCCTATAGGAAACACACTAGAGTAGAAGAGTGCTGTTTTCTCAAAAGCAGAGTGTGTTTCTTGTAAGGCAAGCTAGCGTTTGTTTCCCAGTCCTAAATGGAATTGAATCACATGCAGTTTTTGGTCCTAAGAGCAAGAGTTATTTTCTGGTAAGGAAAGTCACTATTGTGCTCCCACTGCCATACACAGGGCAAATAGCACTCGTGTCTGTTCACAGCAAGTACAGTGTATTGGACTGAAGAGGAGCTACTGCTCTTGTCAGTTTCCTAAGTAGAGTTGAACTAGATATGGCCCGTGTGTGTAGGAAACACAGTTCTTTTGTTCTGAGCAAGCTCACTGTTCGTACACCATAGGAAACACAGTAGAGTAGAAGAGTGCTCTTTTCTCAAAAGCAGAGTGTGTATCTTGTAGGCGAGCTACCATTTGTTTCCCAGTCCTAAATGGAGTTGAATCACATGCAGTTTCTGGTCCTACGAGCAAGAATTGTTTAGTGGTAATAAGAGTCACTATTGCGCACCCATTTGTCTAGAGGGCAAATAGCACTGGCGTCTGTTCCCAGCATGTACAGTGTATTGGACTGAAGAGGATCTACTGTTCTTGTCAGATTCCTAAGCAGTGTTGAACTAGATATAGCCCGTGTGTGTAGGAAGCACAATTCTTTGGTTCTGAGCAAGCTCACTGTTCTGGGCCTATAGGAAACACATTAGAGTAAAAGTGTGCTCTTTTCTCAAAAGCAGAGTGTGTTTCTTGTAAGGCGAGCTAGCATTTGTTTCCCAGTCCTAAATGGAGTTGAATCACATGCAGTTTCTGGTCCTACGAGCAAGAGTTGTTTTCTGGTAAGAAGAGTCACTATTACGCTCCCATTGTCATACACAATGCAAATAGCAGTGGCGACTGTTCCCGGCATGTACAGTGTATTGGACTGAAGAGGATCTACTGTTCTTGTTAGTTTCCTAAGAAGAGTTGAACTAGATATGGCCGTGTGTGTAGGAAGCACAGTTCTTTTGTTCTGAGCAAGCTCACTGTTCTGGACCTATAGGAAACACAGTGGAGTAGAAGAGTGCTATTTTCTCAAAAGCACAGTGTGTTTCCTATAAGGCGAGCTAGCGTTTGTCACTATTGCGCTCCCATTGCCATACACAGTGCAAATAGCACTCGCGTCTGTTCCCAGCAAGTACAGTGTATTGGATGGAAGAGGATCTACTGTTCTTGTCAGTTTCCTAAGGAGAGTTGAACTAGATATGGCCCGTGTTTGTAGGACGCACATTTTTTTTGTTCTGAGCAAGTTCACTGTTCAAACCCCATAGGAAACACAGTAGAGTAGAAGAGTGCTGTTTTCTCAAAAGCAGAGTGTGTTTCTTGTAAGGCGAGCTAGTGTTTGTTTCCCAGTCCTAAATGGAGTTGAATCCCATGCAGTTTCTGGTCCTACGAGCAAGAGTTGTTTTCTGGTAATAAGAGTCACTATTGCGCTCCTATTTCCATTCACAGGGCAAATAGCACTGGCGTCTGTTCCCAGCATGTACAGTGTATTGGACAGAAGAGGATCTACTGTTCTTGTCAGTTTCCTAAGCAGAATTGAACTAGATATGGCCGTGTGTATAGGAAGCACAGTTCTTTTGATCTGAGCAAGCCTACTGTTCTGGCCCTAAAGGAAACACAGTAGAGTAGAAGAGTGCTCTTTTCTCAAAAGCAGAGTGTGTTTCTTGTAAGGCAAGCTAGCATTTGTTTCCCAGTCTTAATGGAGTTGAATCCCATGCAGTTTCTGGTCCTACGATCAAGAGTTGTTTTCTAGTAAGAAGAGTCACTATTGCGTTCCCATTGTGATACACAGGGCAAATAGCACTGGCGTCTGTTCTCAGCATGTACAGTGTATTGGACTGAAGAGGATCTATGTTCTTGTCAGTTTCCTAAGCAAAATTGAACTAGATATGGCCGTGTGTGTAGGAAGCACAGTTCTTTTGTTCTGAGCAAGCTCACTGTTCTGGCCCTATAGGAAACACATTAGAGTAGAAGAGTGCTCTTTTCTCAAAAGCAGAGTGTGTTTCTTGTAAGGCGAGCTAGCATTTGTTTCCCAGTCCTAAATGGAGTTGAATCCCATGGAGTTTCCGGTCCTAGGAGCAAGAGTTGATTTCTGGTTAGAAGAGTCACTATTGCGCTCCCATTGTCAAACACAGGGCAAATAGTACTGGCGTCTGTTCCCAGCATGCACAGTGTATTGGGCTGAAGAGGATCTACTGTTCTTGTCAGTTTCCTAAGCAGAATTGAACTAGATATGGCCATGTGTATAGGAAGCACAGTCTTTTGTTCTGAGCAAGCTCACTGTTCTGGCCCTATAGGAAACACAGTAGAGTAGAAGAGTGCTCTTTTCTCAAAAGCAGAGTGTGTTTCTTGCAAGGTGACCTAGCATTTGTTTCCCAGTCCTAAATGGAGTTGAATCACCTGCAGTTTCTGGTCCTACGACCAAGAGTTGTTTTCTGGTAAGGAAAGTCACTATTGCGCTCCCATTGCCATACACAGTGCAAATAGCACTTGCGTCTGTTCCCAGCAAGTACAGTGTATTGTACTGAAGAGGAGCTACTGTTCTTGTCACTTTCCAAAGCAGAGTTGAACTAGATATGGCCCGTGTGTGTAGGAAGCAGAGTTCTTTGGTTCTGAGCAAGCTCACTGTTCGGAGCTCATAGGAAACACAGTAGAGTAGAAGAGTGCTCTTTTCTCATAAGCAGAGTGTGTTTCTTGTAAGGCAAGCTAGTGTTTGTTTCCCAGTCCTAAATGGAGTTGAATCCCATGCAGGTTCTGGTCCTACGAGCAAGAGTTGTTTTCTGGTAAGAAGAGACACTATTGCGTTCCCATTGTAATATACACGGCAAAGAGCACTGGCGTCTGTTCCCAGCATGTACAGTGTATTGGACTGAAGAGGATCTACTGTTCTTGTCAGATTCCTAAGCAGTGTTGAACTAGATATAGCCCATGTGTGTAGGAAGCACAGTTCTTTGGTTCTGAGCAAGCTCACTGTTCTGGACCTTTAGGAAACACAGTAGAGTAGAAGAGTGCTATTTTCTCAAAAGCATAGTGTGTTTCCTTTAAGGCGAGCTAGCGTTTGTCACTATTGCGCTCCCATTGCCATACACAGTGCAAATAGCACTCGCGTCTGTTCCCAGCAAGTACAGTGTATTGGACGGAAGAGGATCTACTGTTCTTGTCAGTTTCCTAAGGAGAGTTGAACTAGATATGGCCTGTGTTTGTAGGACGCACAGTTCTTTTGTTCTGAGCAAGTTCACTGTTCAAACCCCATAGGAAACACAGTAGAGTAGAAGAGTGCTGTTTTCTCTAAAGCAGAGTGTGTTTCTTGTAAGGCGAGCTAGTGTTTGTTTCCCAGTCCTAAATGGAGTTGAATCACATGCACTTTCTGGTCCTATGAGCAAGAGCTGTTTTCTGGTAAGAAGAGTCACTATTGCGTTCCCATTGTGATACACAGGGCAAATAGCACTGGCGTCTGTTCTCAGCATGTACAGTGTATTGGACTGAAGAGGATCTATGTTCTTGTCATTTTCCTAAGCAAAATTGAACTAGATATGGCCGTGTGTGTAGGAAGCACAATTCTTTTGTTCTGAGCAAGCTCACTGTTTTGGCCTTATAGGAAACACAGTAGAATAGAAGAGTGATCTTTTCTCAAAAGCAGATTGTGTTTCGTGTAAGATGAGCTAGCGTTTATTTCCCAGTCCTAAATGGAGTTGAATCACATGCAGTTTTTTGTCCTACGAGCAAGAGTGGTTTTCTGGTAAGGAAAGTCACTATTGTGCTCCCACTGCCATACACAGGGCAAATAGCACTCGCGTCTGTTTCCAGCAAGTACAGTGTATTGGACTGAAGAGGAGCTACTGCTCTTGTCAGTTTCCTAAGTAGAGTTGAACTAGATATGGCCCGTGTGTGTAGGAAACACAGTTCTTTTGTTCTGAGCAAGCTCACTGTTCGGACACCATAGGAAACACAGTAGAGTAGAAGAGTGCTCTTTTCTCAAAAGCAGAGTGTGTTTCTTGTAGGCGAGCTACCATTTGTTTCCCAGTCCTAAATGGAGTTGAATCACATGCAGTTTCTGGTCCTACCAGCAAGAATTGTTTAGTGGTAAGAAGAGTCACTATTGCGCACCCATTTGTCCAGAGGGCAAATAGCACTGGCGTCTGTTCCCAGCATGTACAGTGTATTGGACTGAAGAGGATCTACTGTTCTTGTCAGTTTCCTAATCAGTGTTGAACTAGATATAGCCCGTGTGTGTAGGAAGCACAGTTCTTTGGTTCTGAGCAAGCTCACTGTTCTGGCCCTATAGGAAACACAGTAGAGCAGAAGAGTGATCTTTTCTCAAAAGCAGAGTGGGTTTCTTGTAAGGCGAGCTAGCGTTTGTTTCCCAGTCCTATATGGAGTTGAATCCCATGCAGTTTCTGGTCCTATGAGCAAGAGTTGTTTTCTGGTAAGAAGAGTCACTATTGCGTTTTCATTGTCATACACAGGCCATATAGCACTGGTGTCTGTTCCCAAAATATACAGTGTATTGGACTGAAGAGGACCTACTGTTCTTGTTAGTTTTCTAAGCAGAGTTCAACTAGATGTAGCCGTGTGTTTAGGAAGCACAGTTCTTTTGTTCTGAGCAAGCTCACTGTTCGAACCCTATAGGAAACACATTAGAGTAGAAGAGTGCTCTTTTCTCAAAAGCAGAGTGTGTTTCTTGTAAGTCGAGGTCGCATTTGTTTCCCAGTCCTAAATGGAGTTGAATCACATGCAGTTTCTGGTCCTACGAGCAAGTGTTGTTTTCTGGTAAGAAGAGTCACTATTTCGCTCCCATTGCCATACACAGTGCAAATAGCACTCGTGTCTGTTCCCAGCAAGTACAGTGTATTGGACTGAAGAGGATCTACTGTTCTTGTCAGTTTCCTAAGCAGAGTTGAACTAGATATGGCCCGTGTGTGTAGGAAGCACAGTTCTTTTGTTCTGAGCAAGCTCACTGTTCGCACCCCATAGGAAACACAGTAGAGTAGAAGAGTGCTCTTTTCTCAAAAGCAGAGTGTGTTTCTTGTAAGGCGAGCTAGCGTTTGTTTCCCAGTCCTAAATGGAGTTGAATCACATGCAGTTCCTGGTCCTACGAACAAGAGTTGTTTTCTGGTAAGAAGAGTCACTATTGCGCTCCCATTGCCATACACAGGGCAAATAGCACTGGCATCTGTTCCCAGCATGTACAGTGTATTGGACTGAAGAGGATATACTGTTCTTGTCAGTTTACTAAGAAGAATTGAACTAGATGTGGCCGTGTGTGTAGGAAGCACAGTTTTTTTGTTCTGAGCAAGCTAACTGTTCTGGCTCTATAAGAAACACAGTAGAGTAGAAGATTGCTATTTTCTCAAAAGCGAGTGTATTTTCGTAAGGCGAGCTCGTGTTTGTTTCACAGTCCTAAATGCAGTTGAGTCACATGCAGTTTTTGGTCCTACGAGCAAGATTTGTTTTATGTTAAGAATAGTCACTATTGCACTGCCATTGCCATACACAGGACAAATAGCACTGGCATCTGTTCCAAGCAAGTACAGTGTATCGGACTGAAGAGGAGCTACTGTTCTTGTCAGTTTCCTAAGCAGAGTTGAACTAGATATTATCCGTGTGTGTAGGAAGCACAGTTCTTTTGTTCTGAGCAAGCTCACTGTTTGGACCCCATAGGAAACACAGTAGAGTAGAAGAGTGCTCTTTTCTCTAAAGCAGAGTGTGTTTCTTGTAAGGCGAGCTAGCGTTTGTTTCACAGTCCTAAATGGAGTTAAAACCCATGCAGTTTCTGGTACTACGAGCAAGAGTTGTTTTCTGGTAAGAAGAATCACTTTCGCGCTGCCATTGCCATACACAGGGCAAATAGCACTGGCGTCTGTTCGCAGCAAGTACAGTGTATTGGACTGAAGAGGATCTACTGTTCTTGTCAGGTTCCTAAGCAGAATTGAACTAGATATGGCCGTGTGTGTAGGAAGCACAGTTCTTTTGTTCTGAGCAAGCTCACTGTTCGGACCCCATAGGAAACACAGTAGAGTAGAAGAGTGCTCTTTTCTCAAAAGCAGAGTGTGTTTTTTGTTAGGCAAGCTAGCGTTTGTTTCCCCGTCCTAAATGGAGTTGAATGCATGCAGTTTCTGGTCCTACGAGCAAGAGTTGTTTTCTGGTAAGGAAAGTCACTATTGCGCTCTCATTGCCATACACAGTGCAAATAGCACTCGTGTCTGTTCCCAGCAAGTACAGTGTATTGGACTGAAGAGGATCTACTGTTCTTGTCAGGTTCCTAAGCAGAGTTGAAATAGATATGGCCTGTGTGTGTAGGAAGCACAGTTATTATATTCTGAGCAAGCTCACTGTTCTGGCCCTATAGGAAACACAGTAGAGTTGATGAGTGCTCTTTTCTCTAAAATAGAGTGTATTTCTTGTAAGGCGAGCTCGCATTTGTTTCCCAGTCCTAAATAGAATTGAGTAACAGGCAGTTTTTGGTCCTACGAGCAAGAGTTGTTTTCTGGTAAGAAGAGTCACTATTGCGCTCCAAATGCCATACACAGTGAAAATAGCACTCGCGTCTGTTCCCAGCAAGTACAGTGTATTGGACTGAATAGGAGCTACTGTTCTTGTCAGTTTCCTAAGCAGAGTTGAAATAGACATGGCCCGTTTGTAGGAAGCACAGTTCTTTTGTTCTGAATAAGCTCACTGTTCTGGCCCTTTAGGAAACACTGTAGAGTAGAAGAGTGCTCTTTTCTCTAAAGCAGAGTGTGTTTCTTGTAAGGCGAGCTAGCGTTTGTTTCCCAGTCCTAAATGGAGTTGAATCACATGCAGTTTCTGGTCCTATGAGCAAGAGTTGTTTTATGGTAAGAAGAGTCACTATTGCACTGCCATTGCCAAAGACAGGACAAATAGCACTGGCGTCTGTTCCCAGCAAATACAGTGTATTGAACTGAAGAGGATCTACTGTTCTTGTCAGATTCCTAAGGAGAATTGAACTAGATATGGCCATGTGTGTAGGAAGCACAGTTCTTTTGTTCTGAGCAAGCTCACTGTTCAGACCCCATAGGAAACACAGTAGAGTAGAAGAGTGCTCTTTTCTCAAAAGCAGAGTGTGTTTCTTGTAAGGCGAGCTAGCGTTTGTTTCCCAGTCCTAAATGGAGTTGAATCACATGCAGTTTCTGGTCCTATGAGCAAGAGTTGTTTTCTGGTAAGGAAAGTCACTATATCGCTCCCATTGCCATACAGTGCAAATAGCACTCCCGTCTGTTCCCAGCAAGTACAGTGTATCAGACTGAAGAGGAGCTACTGTTCTTGTCAGTTTCCTAAGCAGAGTTGAACTAGATATGGCCCGTGTGTGTAGGAAGCACAGTTCTTATGTTCTGAGCAAGCTCACTGTTCTGGCACTACAGGAAACACAGTAGAGTAGATGAGTGCTCTTTTCTCTAAAGCAGAGTGTGTTTCTTGTAAGGCAAGCTATCGTTTGTTTCCCAGTCCTAAATGGAGTGGAATCACATGCAGTTTCAGTTCCTATGAGCAAGAGTTGTTTTCTGGTAAGGAAAGTCACTATTGCGTTCTCATTGCCATACACAGTGCAAATAGCACTGGCGTCTGATCGCAGCAAGTACAGTGTATTGGACTGAAGAGGATCTATTGTTCTTGTCAGGTTCCTAAGCAGAATTGAACTAGATATGGCCGTGTGTGTAGGAAGCACAGTTCTGTTGTTCTGACCAAGCTCACTGTTTGGACACTATAGGAAACACAGTAGAGTAGAAGAGTCCTCTTTTTTCTAAAGCAGAGTCTGTTTCTTGTAATGCGAGCAAGCGTTAGTTTCCCAGTCCTAAATGGAGTGGAATCACATGCAGTTTCTTGTCCTACGAGCAAGTGTTGTTTTATGGTAAGAATAATCACTATTGCGCTGCCATTGCAATACACAGGACAAATAGCACTGGCGTCTGTTCTCAGCAAGTACAGTGTATTGGACGGAAGAGGTTCTACTGTTCTTGTCAGGTTCCTAAACAGAATTGATCTAGATATGGCCGTGTGTGTAGGAAGCACAGTTTTTTTTGTTCTGAGCAAGCTCATTGTTCGGACCCCATAGGAAACACAGTAGAGTAGAAGAGTGCTCTTTTCTCAAAAGCAGAGTGTGTTTCTTGTAAGGCGAGCTAGCGTTTGTTTCCCAGTCCTAAATGGAGTTGAATCCCATGCAGTTTCTGGTCCTAAGAGCAAGAGTTGTTTTCTGGTAAGGAAAGTCACTGTTGCGCTCCCATTGCCATACACAGTGCAAATAGCACTCGCGTCTGTTCCCAGCAAGTACAGTGTATTGGACTGAAGAGGATCTACTGTTCTTGTCAGGTTCCTAAGCAGAGTTGAAATAGATATGGCCCGTGTGTGTAGAAAGCACAGTTATTATGTTCTGAGCAAGCTCACTGTTCTGGCCCTATAGGAAACACAGTAGAGTTGAAGAGTGCTTTTTCTCTAAAGTAGAGTGTATTTCTTGTAAGGCGAGCTCTCATTTGTTTCCCAGTCCTAAATAGAGTTGAGTCACAGGCAGTTTTTGGTTCTACGAGCAAGAGTTTTTTTCTGGTAAGAAGAGTCACTATTGCGCTCCAAATGCCACACACAGTGCAAATAGCACTCGCGTCTGTTCCCAGCAAGTACAGTGTATCGGACTGAAGAGGAGCTACTGTTCTTGACAGTTTCCTAAGCAGAGTTGAACTAGATATGGCCCGTGTGTGTAGGAAGCACAGTTCTTATGTTCTGAGCAAACTCACTGTTCTGGCACTACAGGAAACACAGTAGAGTAGATGAGTGCTCTTTTCTCTAAAGCAGAGTGTGTTTCTTGTAAGGCAAGCTATCGTTTGTTTCCCAGTCCTAAATGGAGTTGAATCACATGCAGTTTCTGGTCCTACGAACAAGAGTTGATTTCTGGTAATGAAAGTCACATTGTGCTCCCATTGCCATACACAGTGCAAATAGCACTCGCGTTGTTCCCAGCAAGTACAGTGTATTGCACTGAATAGGTGCAATTGTTCTTGTCAGTTTCCTAAGTACAGTTGAACCAAATATTATCCGTGTGTGTAGGAAGCACAGTTCTTTTGTTCTGAGCAAGCTCACTGTTTGGACCCCATAGGAAACACATTAGAGTAGAAGAGTGCTCTTTTCTCTAAAGCAGAGTGTGTTTCTTGTAAGACGAGCTAGAGTTTGTTTCACAGTCCTAAATGGAGTTGAAACCCATGCAGTTTCTGGTACTACGAGCAAGAGTTGTTTTCTGGTAAGAGAAGTCACTATAGCGCTGCCATTGCCATACACAGGACAAATAGCACTGGCGTCTGTTCGCAGCAAGTACAGAGTATTGGACTGAAGAGGATCTACTGTTCAGGTCAGGTTCCTAAGCAGAATTGAACTAGATATGGCCGTGTGTGTAGGAAGCACAGTTCTTTTGTTCTGAGCAAGCTCACTGTTCGGACCCCATAGGAAACACATTAGAGTAGAAGAGTGCTCTTTTCTCAAAAGCAGAGTGTGTTTTTTGTAAGGCAAGCTAGCGTTTGTTTCTCAGTCCTAAATGGAGTTGAATACATGCAGTTTCTGGTCCTACGAGCAAGAGTTGTTTTCTGGTAAGGAAAGTCACTATTGCGCTCCCATTGCCATATACAGTGCAAATAGCACTCCCGTCTGTTCACAGCAAGTACAGTGTATTGGACTAAAGAGGAGCCACTGTTCTTGTCAGGTTCATAAGCAGAGTTGAACTAGATATGGCCCGTGTGTCTAGGAAGCACAGTTCATTTGTTCTGAGCAAGCTCACTGTTCTGGTCCTATAGGAAACACAGTAGAGTAGAAGAGTGCTCTTTTCTCAAAAGCAGAGTGGTTTTTGTAAGGCGAGCTAGCGTTTGTTTCCTAGTCCTAAATGGAGTTGAATCACATGCAGTTTCTGGTCCTACAAACAAGAGTTGTTTTCTGGTAAGGAAAGTCACTATTGCGCTCCCATTGCCATACACAGTGCAAATAGCACTCGCGTCTGTTCCCAGCAATTACAGAGTATCGGACTGAAGAGGAGCTACTGTTCTTGTCAGTTTCCTAAGCAGAGTTGAACTAGATATGGTCCGTGTGTGTAGGAAGCACAGTTCTTTTGTTCTGAGCAATCTCACTGTTTGGACCCCTAGGAAACACAGTGGAGTAGAAGAGTGCTCTTTTCTCTAAAGCAGAGTGTTTTTCTTGTAAGGCGAACTAGCATTTGTTTCCCAGTCTTAAATGGCGTTGAATCACATGCAGTTTGTGGTCCTACGAGCAAGAGTTGTTTTCTGGTAATTAAAGTCACTATTGTGTTCTCTTTGCCATACACATTGCAAATAGCACTCGCGTCTGTTCCCAGCAAGTACAGTGTATTGGACTGAAGAGGAGCTACTGTTCTTCTCAGTTTCCTATGAAGAGTTGAACTAGATATTATCTGTGTGTGTAGGAAGCACAGTTAATTTGATCTGAGCAAGCTCACTGTTCTTGCCCTATAGGAAACACAGTAGAGTAGAAGAGTGCTATTTTCGCAAAAGCAGAGTATGTTTTTGTAAGGCGAGCTAGCATTTGTTTCCCAGTCCTAAATGGCGTTGAATCACATGCAGTTTCTATTCCTAGGAGGAAGAGTTGTTTTCTGGTAAGGAAAGTCACTATTGCGTTCTCATTGCCATACACAGTGCAAATAGCACTGGCGTCTGATCGCAGCAAGTACAGTGTATTGGACTGAAGAGGAACTACTGTTCTTGTAAGGTTCCTACGCAGAATTGAACTAGATATGGCCGTGTGTGTAGGAAGCACAGTTCTTTTGTTCTGAGCAAGCTCACTGTTTGGACCCCATAGGAAACACAGTAGAGTAGAAGAGTGCTCTTTTCTCTAAAGCAGAGTGTGTTTCTTGTAAGGCGAGCTAGCTTTTGTTTCCCCGTCCTAAATGGAGTTGAGTCACAGGCAGTTTTTGGTACTACCAGCAAGAGTTGTTTTCTGGTAAGAAGAGTCACTATTGCGCTCCATATGCCATACACAGTGCAAATAGCACTCGCGTCTGTTCCCAGCAAGTACAGTGTATTGGACTGAAGAGGAGCTACTGTTCTTGTCAGTTTCCTAAGCAGAGTTGAACTAGATATGCTCCGTGTGTGTAGGAAGCACAGTTCTTTTGTTCTGAGCAAGCTCACTGTTTGGATCCCATAGGAAACACAGTAAAGTAGAAGAGTGCTCTTTCCTCTAAAGCAGAGTGTGTTTCTTGTAAGGCGAGCTAGCGTTTGTATCCCAGTCCTAAATTAAGTGGAATCACATGCAGTTTCTGGTCCTACGAGCAAGAGTTGTTTTCTGGTAAGGAAAGACACTATTGTGCTCCCATTGCCATACACAGTACAAATAGCACTCGTGTCTGTTCCCAGCAAGTACAGTGTATTGAAGTGAAGAGTAGCTACTGTTCTTGTCAGTTTCCTAAGCAGAGTTGAACTAGATATGGCCCATGTGTCTAGGAAGCACAGTTATTATGTTCTGAGCAAACTCACTGTTTGGACCCCATAGGAAACACAGTAGAGTAGAAGAGTGCTCTTTTTTCTAAAGCAGAGTGTGTTTCTTGTAAGGCGAGCTCGCGTTTGTTTACCAGTCCTAAATGGAGTTGAGTCACATGCAGTTTGTGGTCCTATGAGCAAGAGTTGTTTTCTGGTAAGAAGAGTCACTATTGAGCTCCCATTGCCATACACAGTGCAAATAGCACTCGCGTGTGTTCCCAGCAAGTACAGTGTATTGGACTGAAGAGGAGCTACTGTTCTTGTCACTTTCCTAAGCAGAGTTGAACTAGATATGTCCCGTGTGTGTATGAAGCACAGTTCTTTTGTTCTGAGCAAGGTCACTGTTAGGACACCATAAGAAACACAGTAGAGTAGAAGAGTACTCTTTTCAAAAAGCAGAGTGTGTTTCTTTTAAGTCGAGCCAATGTTTGATTCCCAGTCAGAAATGGAGTTGAATCCCATGCAGTTTCTGGTCCTACAAGCAAGAGTTGTTTTCTGGTAAGGAAAGTCACTATTGTGCTCCCATTCCATTACACAGTGCAAATAGCACTCGTGTGTGTTCCCAGCAAGTACATTGTATTGGACTGAAGAGGAGCTACTGCTCTTGTCAGTTTCCTAAGCAGAGTTGAACTAGATATGGCCCGTGTATGTAGGACGCACAGTTCTTTTGTTCTGAGCAAGCTAAGTGTTTGGACGCCATATGAAACACAGTAGAGTAAAAGAGTGCTCTTTTCTCAAAAGCAGAGTGTGTTTCTTGTAAGGCGAGCTAGTGTTTGTTTCCAAGTCAGAAATTGAGTTGAATCCCATGCAGTTTCTGGTTCTATGAGCAAGAGTTGTTTTCTGGTAAGAAGAGTCACTATTGAGCTCCCATTGCCATACACAGTGCAAATAGCACTCGCGTCTGTTCCCAGCAAGTACAGTGTATTGGACTGAAGAGGAGTTACTGTTCTTGTCAGTTTCCTAAGCAGAGTTGAACTAGATATGGCCGTGTGTGTAGGAAGCACAGTTCTTTTGTTCTGAGCAAGCTCTCTATTCTGGCCCTAATGGAAACACAGTAGAGTAGAAGAGTGCTCTTTTATCAAAAGCAGAGTGTGTTTCTTGTAAGGCGAGCTAGTGTTCGTTTCCCAGTCCTAAATGGAGTTGAGTCACATGCAGTTTCTGGTCCTACGAGCAAGAGTTTTTATCTGGTAAGAAGAGTCAATATTGAGCTCCCATTGCCATATACAGTGCAAAGAGCACTCGCGTCTGTTCCCAGCAAGTACAGTGTATTGGACTGAAGAGGAGTTGCTGTTCTTGTCAGTTTTCTAAGCAGAGTTGAACTAGATATGGCCCGTGTTTGTAGGAAGCACAGTTCTTTTCTTCTGAGCAAGCAAACTGTTCGGACCCCATAGGAAACACAGTAGAGTAGAAGAGTGCTCTTTCTCAAAAGCAGAGTGTGTTTCTTGAAAAAGGAGCTAGTGTTTGTTTCCAAATCAGAAATTGAGTTGAATCCCATGCAGTTTCTGGTCCTATGAGCAAGAGTTGTTTTCTGGTAAGAAGAGTCACTATTGTGCTCCCTTTGTCATACACAGTGCAAATAGCACTCGCGTCTGTTCCCAGCAAGTACAGTGTATTGGACTGAAGAGGAGCTACTGTTCTTGTCAGTTTCCTAAGCAGAGTTGAACTAGATATGGCCGTGTGTGTAGGAAGCACAGTTCTTTTGTTCTGAGCAAGCTCTCTCTTCTGGCCCTATAGTAAACACAGAAGAGTAGAAGAGTGCTCTTTTCTCAAAAGCAGAGTCTGTTTCTTGTAAGGCGATCCAGCGTTTATTTCCCAGTCCTAAATGGAATTGAATCACATGCAGTTTCTGGTCCTACGAGCAAGAGTTGTTTTCTGGTAAGAAGAGTCACTATTGTGCTCCCATTGCCATACACAGTGCAAATAGCGCTCGATCTGTTCCAGCAAGTACAGTGTATTGGACTGAAGAGGAGCTACTGTTCTTGTCAGTTTCCTAAGCAGAGTTGAACTAGATATGGCCGGTGTGTGTAGGAAGGACAGTTCTTTTGTTCTGAGCAAGCACACTGTTCGGAAACCATAGGAAACACAATAGAGTAGAAGAGTGCTCTTTTCTCAAAAGCAGAGTGTGTTTCTTGTAAGGAGAGCTAACGTTTGTTGCCCAGTCCTAAATGGAGTTGAATCACATGCAGTTTCTGGTCCTATGAGCAAGAGGAGTTTTCTGGTAAGAAGAGTCACTATTGCGCTCCCATTGTCATACACAGGGCAAATAGCACTGGCATCTGCTCCCAGCATGTACAGTGTATTGGACTGAAGAGGATCTACTGTTCTTTTCAGTTTCCTAAGCAGAATTGGACTAGATATGGCCCGTGTGTGTAGGAAGCACAGTTCTTTTGTTCTGAGCAAGCTCACTGTTCTGCCCTATAGGAAACACAGTAGAGTAGAAGAGTGCTCTTTTCTCAAAAGCAGAGTGTGTTTCTTGTAAGGCGAGCTAGCGTTTGTTTCACAGTCCTAAATGGAGTTGAGTCACACGCAGTTTGTGGTCCTATGAGCAAGAGTTGTTTTCTGGTAAGAAGAGTCACTATTGGGCTCCCTTTGACAAACACAGTGCAAATACCACTCGCGTGTGTTCCCAGCAAGTACAGTGTATTGGACTGAAGAGGAGCTACTGTCCTTGTCACTTTCCTAAGCAGAGTTGAACTAGATATGTCCGTGTGTGTACGAAGCACAGTTCTTTTGTTCTGAGAAAGGTCACTGTTTGGACCCCATAAGAAACACAGTAGAGTAGAAGAGTGCTCTTTTCAAAAAGCAGACTGTGTTTCTTGTAAGTCAAGCCATTGTTTGATTCCCAGTCAGAAATGGAGTTGAATCACATGCAGTTTGTGGTCCTACGAGCAAGAGAAGTTTCCTGGTAAGAAGAGTCACAATTGTGCTCCCATTGTCATACACAGGGCAAATAGCACTGGCATCTGTTCCCAGCATGTACAGTGTATTGGACTGAAAAGGAGATACTGTTCTTGTCACTTTCCTAAACAGAGTTGAACTAGATATGGCCCCTGTGTGTAGGAAGCACAGTTCTTTTGTTCTGAGCAAGCTCACTGTTCTGGCCCTATAGGAAACACAGTAGAGTAGAAGAGTGCTCTTTTCTCAAAAGCAGAGTGTGTTTCTTGTAAGGCGAGCTAGTGTTTGTTTCCCAGTCCTAAATGGAGTTGAATCCCATGCAGTTTCTGGTCCTGCGAGCAAGAGTTGTTTTCTGGTAAGAAGAGACACTATTGTGCTCCCATTGCATTACACACTGCAAACAGGACTCGCGTGTGTTCCCAGCAAGTGCAGTGTATTGGACTGAAGAGGAGCTACTGTTCTGGTCAGTTAGATAAGCAGAGTTGAACTAGATATGGCCCGTGTGTGTAGGAAGCACAGTTCTTTTCTTTGAGCAAGCTAACTGTTCAGACCCCATAGGAAACACAGTAGAGTAGAAGAGTGCTCTTTTCTCAAAAGCAGAGTGTGTTTCTTGTAAGGAGAGCAAACGTTTGTTGCCCAGTCCTAAATGGAGTTGAATCACATGCAGTTTCTGGTCCTACGAGCAAGAGGAGTTTTCTGGTAAGAAGAGTCACTATTGCGCTCCCATTGTCATACACAGGGCAAATAGCACTGGCATCTGCTCCCAGCATGTACAGTGTATTGGACTGAAGAGGATCTACTGTTCTTTTCAGTTTCCTAAGCAGAATTGGACTAGATATGGCCCGTGTGTGTAGGAAGCACAGTTCTTTTGTTCTGAGCAAGCTCACTCTTCTGCACTATAGGAAACACAGTAGAGTAGAAGAGTGCTCTTTTCTCAAAAGCAGAGTGTGTTTCTTGTAAGGCGAGCTAGCGTTTGTTTCCCAGTCCTAAATGGAGTTGAGTCACATGCAGTTTCTGGTCCTTCGAGCAAGAGTTGTTTTCTGGTAAGAAGAGTCACTATTGCGCTCCCATTGCCACACAGTGCAAAGAGCACTCGCGTCTGTTCCCAGCAAGTAGAGTATATTGGACTGAAGAGGATCTACTGTCTTGTCAGTTTCCTAAGCAGAGTTGAACTAAACATGGCCCGTGTGTGTAGGAATCACAGTTCTTTTCTTCTGAGCAAGTTCACTGTTCGGACCCCATAGGAAACACAGTAGAGTAGAAGAGTGCTCTTTTCTCAAAAGCAGAGTGTGTTTATTGTAATGCGAGCTAGCGTTTGTTTCCCAGTCAGAATTGGAGTTGAGTCACATGCAGTTTCTGGTCCTACAAGCAAGAGTTGTTTTCTGGTAAGGAAAGTCACTATTGCGCTCCCATTCCATTACACAGTGCAAATAGCACTTGCGTGTGTTCCCAGCAAGTACAGTGTATTGGACTCAAGAGGAGCTACTGTTCTTGTCAGGTTCCTAAGCAGATTTGAACTAGATATGGCCGGTATGTGTAGGAAGCACAGTTCTTTTCTTCTGAGCAAGCTAACTGTTCGGACCCCATAGAAAACACAGTAGAGTAGAAGAGTGCTCTTTTCTCAAAAGCAGAGTGTGTTTCTTGTAAGGCGAGCTAGTGTTTGTTTCCAAGTCAGAAATTGAGTTGAATACCATGCAGTTTCTGGTCCTACGAGCAAGAGTTGTTTTCTGGTAAGAAGAGTCACTATTGAGCTCCCATTGCCATACACAGTGCAAATAGCACTCGCGTGTGTTCCCAGCAAGTACAGTGTATTGGACTGAAGAGGAGCTACTCTTCTTGTAACTTTCCTAAGCAGAGTTGAACTAGATATGTCCCGTGTGTGTAGGAAGCACAGTTCTTTTGTTCTGAGCAACGTCACTGTTCGGACGCCATAAAAAACACAGTAGAGTAGAAGAATGCTCTTTTCAAAAAGCCGAATGTGTTTCTTGTAAGGCGAGCCATTGTTTGATTCCCAGTCCTAAATGGAGTTGAATCACATGCAGTTTCTGGTCCTATGAGCAAGAGTTGTTTTCTGGTAAGGAAAGTCACTATATCGCTCCCATTCCATTACACAGTGCAAATAGCACTCTCGTGTGTTCCCAGCAAGTACAGTGTATTGGACTGAAGAGGAGCTACTGCTCTTGTCAGTTTTCTAAGCAGAGTTGAACTAGATATGGCCCGTGTATGTAGAAAGCACAGTTCTTTTTTTCTGAGCAAGCTAACTGTTCGGACCCCATAGGAAACACAGTAGAGTAAAAGAGTGCTCTTTTCTCAAAAGCAGAGTGTGTTTCTTGTAAGGCGAGCTAGTGTTTGTTTCCAAGTCAGAAATTGAGTTGAATCCCATGCAGTTTCTGGTCCTATGAGCAAGAGTTGTTTTCTGGTAAGAAGAGTCACTATTGAGCTCCCATTGCCATACACAGTGCAAATAGCACTCTCGTCTGTTCCCAGTAAGTACAGTGTATTGGAATGAAGAGGAGTTACTGTTCTTGTCAGTTTCCTAAGCAGAGTTGAACTAGATATGGCAGTTTGTGTAGGAAGCATAGTTCTTTTGTTCTGAGCAAGCTCTCTATTCTGATCATATAAGAAACACAGTAGAGTAGAAGAGTGCTCTTTTCTCAAAAGCAGAGTGTGTTTCTTGTAAGGCGAGCTAGTGTTTGTTTCCCAGTCAGAAATGGAGTTGAATCCCATGCAGTTTCAGGTCCTACGAGCAAGAGTTGTTTTCTGGTACAGAAAGTTACTATTGTGCTCCCTTTGTCATACACAGTGCAAATAGAACTCGCGTCTGTTCCCAGCAAGTACAGTGTATTGGACTGAAGAGGAGAGACTGTTCTTGTCAGTTTCCTAAGCAGAGGTAAACTAGATATGGCCGTGTGTGTAGGAAGCACAGTTCTTTTGTTCTGTGCAAGCTCTCTCTTCTGGCCCAATAGGAAACACAGTAGAGTAGAAGAGTGCTCTTTTCTCAAAAGCAGAGTGTGTTTCAGGTAAAGCGAGCTAGCGTTTGTTTCCCAGTCCTAAATGGAGTTGAGTCACATGCAGTTTCAGGTCATTCGAGCAAGAGATGTTTTCTGGTAATAAGAGTCACTATTGAGCTCCCATTTCCATACACAGTGCAAATAGCACTTGCGTCTGTTCCCAGCAAGAACAGTGTATTGGACTGAAGAGGAGCTACTGTTCTTGTCAGTTTCCTTAGGAGAGTTTTAACTAGATATGGCCCGTGTGTGTAGGAATCACAGTTCTTTTCTTCTGAGGAAGCTAAATGTTCGGACCCCATAGGAAACACAGTAGAGTAGAAGAGTGCTCTTTTCTGAAAAGCAGAGTGTGTTTCCTGTAAGCGAGCTAGTGTTTGTTTCCAAGTCAGAAATTGAGTTGAATCCCATGCAGTTTCTGGTCCTATGAGCAAGAGTTGTTTTCTGGTAAGAAGAGACACTATTGAGCTCCCATTGCCATAGAGAGTGCAAATAGCACTCGCATCTGTTCCCAGCAAGTACAGTGTATTGGACTGAAGAGGAGCTACTGTTCTTGTCAGTTTCCAAAGCAGAGTTGAAGTAGATATGGCCCGTGTGTGTAGGAAGCACAGTTCTTTTGTTCTGAGCAAGCTCTCTCTTCTGGCCCTATAGGAAACACAGAAGAGTAAAAGAGTGCTCTTTTCTCAAAAGCAGAGTGTGTTTCTTGTAAGGCGAGCTAGCGTTTATTTTCCAGTCCTAAATGGAGTTGAATCCCATGCAGTTTCTGGTCCTACAAGCAAGAGTTGTTTTCTGGTAAGAAGAGTCACTATTGCGCTCCCATTGCCATACACAGTGCAAATAGCGCTCGATCTGTTCCAGCAAGTACAGTGTATTGGACTGAAGAAGAGCTACTGTTCTTGTCATTTTCCTAAGCAGAGTTGAACTAGATATGGCCGCTGTGTGAAGGAAGCACAGTTCTTTTGTTCTGAGCAAGCTCACTGTTCTGGCCCTATAGGAAACACAGTAGAGTAGATGAGTGCTCTTTTCTCAAAAGCAGAGTGTGTTTCTCGTAAGGCGAACTAGCGTTTGTTTCCCAGTCCTAAATGGAGTTGAATCACATGCAGTTTGTGGTCCTACGAGCAAGAGTAGTTTCCTGGTAAGAAGAGTCACTATTGCGCTCCCATTGTCATACACAGGGCAAATAGCACTGGCATCTTTTCCCAGCATGTACAGTGTATTGGACTGAAAAGGAGCTACTGTTCTTGTCACTTTCCTACGCAGAGTTGAACTAGATATGGCCCCTGTGTGTAGGAAGCACAGTTCTTTTGTTCTGAGCAAGCTCACTGTTCTGGCCCTATAGGAGACACAGTAGAGTAGAAGAGTGCTCTTTTCTCAAAAGCAGAGTGTGTTTCTTGTAAGGCGAGCTAGTGTTTGTTTCTCAGTCCTAAATGGAGTTGAATCCCATGCAGTTTCTGGTCCTAGGAGCAAGAGTTGTTTTCTGGTAAGTAAAGTCACTATTGTGCTCCCATTGCATTACACACTGCAAATAGGACTCGCGTGTGTTCCCAGCAAGTACAGTGTATTGGACTGAAGAGGAGCTACTATTCTTATCAGTTTGCTAAGCAGAGTTGAACTGGATATGGCCCCTGTGTGTAGGAAGCACAGTTCTTTTGTTCTGAGCAAGCTCACTGTTCAGACCCCATAGGAAACACAGTAGAGTAGAAGAGTGCTCTTTTCTCAAAAGCAGAGTGTGTTTCTTGTAAGGCGAGCTAGCGTTTGTTTCCCAGTCCTAAATGGAGTTGAATCCCATTAAGTTTCTGGTCCTACGAGCAAGAGTTGTTTTCTGGTAGGAAGAGTCACTATTGTGCGCCCATTGCCTTACACAGTGCAAATAGTACTGGCATCTCTTCCAAGCATGTACAGTGTATTGGACTGAAGAGGAGCTATTATTCTTCTCAGTTTCCTAAGCAGAGTTGAACTGGATATGGCCCGTGTGTGTAGGAAGCACAGTTTTTTTGTTCTGAGCAAGTTCACTGTTCGGACCCCATAGGAAACACAGTAGAGTAGAAGAGTGCTCTTTTCTCAAAAGCAGAGTGTGTTTCTTGTAAGGCGAGCTAGTGTTTGTTTCCAAGACAGAAATTGAGTTGAATCCCATGCAGTTTCTGGTCCTACGAGCAAGAGTTGTTTTCTGGTAAGAAGAGTCACTATTTCGCTCCCATTGCCATACATAGTGTAAATAGCACTCGCGTCTGTTCCCAGCAAGTACAGTGTATTGGACTGAATAGGAGCTAATGTTCTTGTCAGTTTCCTAAGCAGAGTTGAACTGGATATGGCCCGTTTGTGTAGGAAGCACAGTTCTTTTTTTCTGAGCAAGCTCACTGCTCGGACCCCATAGGAAACACAGTAGAGTAGAAGAGTGTTCTTTTCCCAAAAACAGAGTGTGTTTCTTGTAAGGCGAGCTAGCGTTTGTTTCACAGTCCTAAATGGTGTTGAGTCACATGCAGTTTCTGGTCCTTCGAGCAAGAGTTGTTTTCTGGTAAGAAGAGGCACTATTTCGCTCGCATTGCCATACACAGTGCAAATAGCACTGGCGTCTGTTCCCAGCAAGTACAGTGTATTGGACTGAAGATGAGCTACTGTTCTTGTCATTTTCCTAAGCAGAGTTGAACTAGATATGGCCCGTGTGTGTAGGAAGCACAGTTCTTTTGTTCTGAGCAAGCTCACTGTTCCGAACACATAGGAAACACAATAGAGTAGAAGAGTGCTCTATTCTCAAAAGCAGAGTGTGTTTCTTGTAAGGCGAGCTAGCGTTTGTTTCCCAGTCCTAAATGGAGTTGAATCACATGCAGTTTCTGGTCCTACGAGCAAGAGGAGTTTTCTGGTAAGAAGAGTCACTATTTCGCTCCCATTGTCATACACAGGGCAAATAGCACTGGCGTCTCCTCCCAGCATGCACAGTGTATTGGACTGAAGAGGATCTACTGTTCTTTTCAGTTTCCTAAGCAGAATTCACTAGATATGGCCCATGTGTGTAGGAATCACAGTTCTTTTCGTCTGAGCAAGCTCACTGTTCGGACCCCATTGGAAACACAGTAGAGTAGAAGAGTGCTCTTTTCTCAAAAGCAGAATGTTTTTCTTGTAATGCGAGCCAGCGTTTGTTTCCCAGTCAGAAATGGAGTTGAGTCACATGCAGTTTCTGGTCCTACAAGCAAGAGTTGTTTTCTGGTAAGGAAAGTCACTATTGCGCTCCCATTCCATTACACAGTGCAAATAGCACTCGCGTGTGTTCCCAGCAAGTACAGTGTATTGGACTGAAGAGGACCTACTGTTCCTGTCATTTTCCTAAGCAGAGTTGAACTAGATATGGCCCGTGTGTGTAGGAAGCACAGTTCTTTTGTTCTGAGCAAGCTAACTTTTCGGACCGCATAGGAAACACAGTAGAGTATACAGTGCTCTTTTCTCAAAAGCAGAGTGTGTTTCTTTTAAGGCGAGCTAGCGTTTGTTTCCCAGTCCTAAATGGGGTTGAATCACATGCAGTTTCTGGTCCTATGAGCAAGAGTTGTTTTCTGGTAAGAAGTGTCACTACTGCGCTCCCATTGTCATACACAGGGCAAATAGCACTGGCGTCTCCTCCCAGCTTGTAGAGTGTATTGGACTGAAGAGGAGCTACTGTTCTTGTCACTTTCCTAAGCAGAGTTGAACTAGATATGGCCCGTGTGTGTAGGAAGCACAGTTCTTTTGTTCTGAGCAAGCTCACTGTTCTGGCCCTATAGGAAACACAGTATAGTAGAAGAGTGCTCTTTTCTCAAAAGCAGAGTGTGTTTCTTGTAAGGCGAGCTAGCGTTTGTTTCCCAGTCCTAAATGGAGTTGAATCCCATGCAGTTTCTGTTCCTATAAGCAAGAGTTGTTTTCTGGTAAGGAAAGTCACTATTACGCTCCCATTGTATTACACAGTGCAAATAGCACTCGCGTGTGTTCCCAGCAATTTCAGTGTATTGGACTGAAGAGGAGCTACTGTTCTTGTCAGTTTCCTAAGCAGAGTTGAACTAGATATGACACCTGTGTGTAGGAAGCACAGTTCGTTTGTTCTGAGCAAGCTCACTGTTCTGGCCTTATAGGAAACACAGTAGAGTAAAAGAGTGCTCTTTTCTCAAAAGCAGAGTGTGTTTCAGGTAAGGCGTGCTAGTGTTTGTTTCCCAGTCCTAAATGGAGTTGAGTCACATGCAGTTTGTGGTCCTTTGAGCAAGAGTTTTTTTCTGGTAAGAAGAGTCACTATTGAGCTCCCATTGCCATACACAGTGCAAATAGCACTCGCATCTGTTCCCAGCAATTACAGTGTATTGTACTGAAGAGGAGCTACTGTTCTTGTCAGTTTCCTAAGCAGAGTTGAACTAGATATGGCCCGTGTGTGTAGGAAGCACAGTTCTTTTGTTCTGAGCAAGGTCACTGTTCGGACCCCATAAGAAACACAGTAGAGTAGAAGAGTGCTCTTTTCTCAAAAACAGAGTGTGTTTCTCGTAAGGCGAGCCAGTGTTTGTTTCCCATTCAGAAATGGAGTTGAATCCCATGCAGTTTCTGGTACTACAAGCAAGAGTTGTTTTTTGGTAAGGAAAGACACTATTGTGCTCCCATTGCATTACACAGTGCAAACAGCACTGGCGTGTGTTCCCAGCAAGTACAGTGTATTGGACAGAAGAGGAGCTACGGTTCTTGTCAGTTTCCTAAGCAGAGTGGAACTAGATATGTCCCGTGTGTGTCGGAAGCACAGTTCTTTTGTTCTGAGCAAGCTCACTGTTCCGAACCCATAGGAAACACAATAGAGTAGAAGAGTGCTCTATTCTCAAAAGCAGAGTGTGTTTCTTGTAAGGCGAGCTAGCGTTTGTTTCCCAGTCCTAAATGGAGTTGAATCACATGCAGTTTCTGGTCCTACGAGCAAGAGGAGTTTTCTGGTAAGAAGAGTCACTATTTCGCTCCCATTGTCATACACAGGGCAAATAGCACGGGCGTCTCCTCCCAGCATGCACAGTGTATTGGACTGAAGAGGATCTACTGTTCTTTTCAGTTTCCTAAGCAGAATTCACTAGATATGGCCCATGTGTGTAGGAATCACAGTTCTTTTCGTCTGAGCAAGCTCACTGTTCGGACCCCATTGGAAACACAGTAGAGTAGAAGAGTGCTCTTTTCTCAAAAGCAGAATGTTTTTCTTGTAATGCGAGCCAGCGTTTGTTTCCCAGTCAGAAATGGAGTTGAGTCACATGCAGTTTCTGGTCCTACAAGCAAGAGTTGTTTTCTGGTAAGGAAAGTCACTTTTGCGCTCCCATTCCATTACACAGTGCAAATAGCACTCGCGTGTGTTCCCAGCAAGTACAGTGTATTGGACTGAAGAGGACCTACTGTTCTTGTCATTTTCCTAAGCAGAGTTGAACTAGATATGGCCCATGTGTGTAGGAAGCACAGTTCTTTTGTTCTGAGCAAGCTAACTTTTCGGACCGCATAGGAAACACAGTAGAGTATAGACTGCTCTTTTCTCAAAAGCAGAGTGTGTTTCCTGTAAGCGAGCTAGTGTTTGTTTCCAAGTCAGAAATTGAGTTGAATCACATGCAGTTTCTGGTCCTATGAGCAAGAGTTGTTTTCTGGTAAGAAGAGAAACTATTGCACTCCCATTGCCATACACAGTGCAAATAGCACTCGCGTCTGTTCCCATCAAGTACAGTGTATTGGACTGAAGAGGAGTTACTGTTCTTGTCAATTTCCTAAGCAGAGTTGAACTAGATATGGCCGTTTGTGTAGGAAGCACAGTTCTTTTGTTCTGAGCAAGCTCTCTCTTCTGGCCCTATAAGAAACACAGTAGAGTAGAAGAGTGCTCTTTTCTCAAAAGCAGAGTGTGTTTCTTGTAAGGCGAGCTAGTGTTTGTTTCCAAGACAGAAATTGGGTTGAATCCCATGCAGTTTCTGGTCCTATGAGCAAGAGTTGTTTTCTGGTAAGGAAAGTCACTATTGTGCTCCCATTGCATTACACACTGCAAATAGGACTCGCGTGTGTTCCCAGCAAGTACAGTGTATTGGACTGAAGAGGAGCTACTATTCTTGTCAGTTTGCTAACCAGAGTTGAACTGGATATGGCCCGTGTGTGTAGGAAGCACAGTTCTTTTGTTCTGAGCAAGCTCACTGTTCGGACCCCATAGGAAACACAGTAGAGTAGAAGAGTGCTCTTTTCTCAAAATCCAGAGTGTGTTTCTTGTAAGGCGAGCTAGCGTTTGTTTCCCAGTCCTAAATGGGGTTGAATCACATGCAGTTTCTGGTCCTATGAGCAAGAGTTGTTTTCTGGTAAGAAGTGTCACTACTGCGCTCCCATTGTCATACACAGGGCAAATAGCACTGGCGTCTCCTCCCAGCTTGTACAGTGTATTGGACTGAAGAGGAGCTACTGTTCTTGTCACTTTCCTAAGCAGAGTTGAACTAGATATGGCCCGTGTGTGTAGGAAGCACAGTTCTTTTGTTCTGAGCAAGCTCACTGTTCTGGCCCTATAGGAAACACAGTATAGTAGAAGAGTGCTCTTTTCTCAAAAGCAGAGTGTGTTTCTTGTAAGGCGAGCTAGCGTTTGTTTCCCAGTCCTAAATGGAGTTGAATCCCATGCAGTTTCTGTTCCTATAAGCAAGAGTTGTTTTCTGGTAAGGAAAGTCACTATTACGCTCCCATTGTATTACACAGTGCAAATAGCACTCGCGTGTGTTCCCAGCAATTTCAGTGTATTGGACTGAAGAGGAGCTACTGTTCTTGTCAGTTTCCTAAGCAGAGTTGAACTAGATATGACACCTGTGTGTAGGAAGCACAGTTCGTTTGTTCTGAGCTAGCTCACTGTTCTGGCCTTATAGGAAACACAGTAGAGTAAAAGAGTGCTCTTTTCTCAAAAGCAGAGTGTGTTTCAGGTAAGGCGTGCTAGTGTTTGTTTCCCAGTCCTAAATGGAGTTGAGTCACATGCAGTTTGTGGTCCTTTGAGCAAGAGTTTTTTTCTGGTAAGAAGAGTCACTATTGAGCTCCCATTGCCATACACAGTGCAAATAGCACTCGCATCTGTTCCCAGCAATTACAGTGTATTGTACTGAAGAGGAGCTACTGTTCTTGTCAGTTTCCTAAGCAGAGTTGAACTAGATATGGCCCGTGTGTGTAGGAAGCACAGTTCTTTTGTTCTGAGCAAGGTCACTGTTCGGACCCCATAAGAAACACAGTAGAGTAGAAGAGTGCTCTTTTCTCAAAAACAGAGTGTGTTTCTCGTAAGGCGAGCCAGTGTTTGTTTCCCATTCAGAAATGGAGTTGAATCCCATGCAGTTTCTGGTACTACAAGCAAGAGTTGTTTTTTGGTAAGGAAAGACACTATTGTGCTCCCATTGCATTACACAGTGCAAACAGCACTGGCGTGTGTTCCCAGCAAGTACAGTGTATTGGACAGAAGAGGAGCTACGGTTCTTGTCAGTTTCCTAAGCAGAGTGGAACTAGATATGTCCCGTGTGTGTCGGAAGCACAGTTCTTTTGTTCTGAGCAAGCTCACTGTTCCGAACCCATAGGAAGCACAATAGAGTAGAAGAGTGCTCTATTCTCAAAAGCAGAGTGTGTTTCTTGTAAGGCGAGCTAGCGTTTGTTTCCCAGTCCTAAATGGAGTTGAATCACATGCAGTTTCTGGTCCTACGAGCAAGAGGAGTTTTCTGGTAAGAAGAGTCACTATTTCGCTCCCATTGTCATACACAGGGCAAACAGCACTGGCGTCTCCTCCCAGCATGCACAGTGTATTGGACTGAAGAGGATCTACTGTTCTTTTCAGTTTCCTAAGCAGAATTCACTAGATATGGCCCATGTGTGTAGGAATCACAGTTCTTTTCGTCTGAGCAAGCTCACTGTTCGGACCCCATTGGAAACACAGTAGAGTAGAAGAGTGCTCTTTTCTCAAAAGCAGAATGTTTTTCTTGTAATGCGAGCCAGCGTTTGTTTCCCAGTCAGAAATGGAGTTGAGTCACATGCAGTTTCTGGTCCTACAAGCAAGAGTTGTTTTCTGGTAAGGAAAGTCACTGTTGCGCTCCCATTCCATTACACAGTGCAAATAGCACTCGCGTGTGTTCCCAGCAAGTACAGTGTATTGGACTGAAGAGGACCTACTGTTCTTGTCATTTTCCTAAGCAGAGTTGAACTAGATATGGCCCATGTGTGTAGGAAGCACAGTTCTTTTGTTCTGAGCAAGCTAACTTTTCGGACCGCATAGGAAACACAGTAGAGTATAGAGTGCTCTTTTCTCAAAAGCAGAGTGTGTTTCCTGTAAGCGAGCTAGTGTTTGTTTCCAAGTCAGAAATTGAGTTGAATCACATGCAGTTTCTGGTCCTATGAGCAAGAGTTGTTTTCTGGTTAGAAGAGACACTATTGCACTCCCATTGCCATACACAGTGCAAATAGCACTCGCGTCTGTTCCCATCAAGTACAGTGTATTGGACTGAAGAGGAGTTACTGCTCTTGTCAATTTCCTAAGCAGAGTTGAACTAGATATGGCCGTTTGTGTAGGAAGCACAGTTCTTTTGTTCTGAGCAAGCTCTCTCTTCTGGCCCTATAAGAAACACAGTAGAGTAGAAGAGTGCTCTTTTCTCAAAAGCAGAGTGTGTTTCTTGTAAGGCGAGCTAGTGTTTGTTTCCAAGACAGAAATTGGGTTGAATCCCATGCAGTTTCTGGTCCTATGAGCAAGAGTTGTTTTCTGGTAAGGAAAGTCACTATTGTGCTCCCATTGCATTACACACTGCAAATAGGACTCGCATGTGTTCCCAGCAAGTACAGTGTACTGGACTGAAGAGGAGCTACTATTCTTGTCAGTTTGCTAACCAGAGTTGAACTGGATATGGCCCGTGTGTGTAGGAAGCACAGTTCTTTTGTTCTGAGCAAGCTCACTGTTCGGACCCCATAGGAAACACAGTAGAGTAGAAGAGTGCTCTTTTCTCAAAATCCAGAGTGTGTTTCTTGTAAGGCGAGCTAGCGTTTGTTTCCCAGTCCTAAATGGGGTTGAATCACATGCAGTTTCTGGTCCTATGAGCAAGAGTTGTTTTCTGGTAAGAAGTGTCACTACTGCGCTCCCATTGTCATACACAGGGCAAATAGCACTGGCGTCTCCTCCCAGCTTGTACAGTGTATTGGACTGAAGAGGAGCTACTGTTCTTGTCACTTTCCTAAGCAGAGTTGAACTAGATATGGCCCGTGTGTGTAGGAAGCACAGTTCTTTTGTTCTGAGCAAGCTCACTGTTCTGGCCCTATAGGAAACACAGTATAGTAGAAGAGTGCTCTTTTCTCAAAAGCAGAGTGTGTTTCTTGTAAGGCGAGCTAGCATTTGTTTCCCAGTCCTAAATGGAGTTGAATCCCATGCAGTTTCTGTTCCTATAAGCAAGAGTTGTTTTCTGGTAAGGAAAGTCACTATTACACTCCCATTGTATTACACAGTGCAAATAGCACTCGCGTGTGTTCCCAGCAATTTCAGTGTATTGGACTGAAGAGAAGCTACTGTTCTTGTCAGTTTCCTAAGCAGAGTTGAACTAGATATGACACCTGTGTGTAGGAAGCACAGTTCATTTGTTCTGAGCAAGCTCACTGTTCTGGCCTTATAGGAAACACAGTAGAGTAAAAGAGTGCTCTTTTCTCAAAAGCAGAGTGTGTTTCAGGTAAGGCGTGCTAGTGTTTGTTTCCCAGTCCTAAATGGAGTTGAGTCACATGCAGTTTGTGGTCCTTTGAGCAAGAGTTTTTTTCTGGTAAGAAGAGTCACTATTGAGCTCCCATTGCCATACACAGTGCAAATAGCACTCGCATCTGTTCCCAGCAATTACAGTGTATTGTACTGAAGAGGAGCTACTGTTCTTGTCAGTTTCCTAAGCAGAGTTGAACTAGATATGGCCCGTGTGTGTAGGAAGCACAGTTCTTTTGTTCTGAGCAAGGTCACTGTTCGGACCCCATAAGAAACACAGTAGAGTAGAAGAGTGCTCTTTTCTCAAAAACAGAGTGTGTTTCCCGTAAGGCGAGCCAGTGTTTGTTTCCCATCCAGAAATGGAGTTGAATCCCATGCAGTTTCTGGTACTACAAGCAAGAGTTGTTTTTTGGTAAGGAAAGACACTATTGTGCTCCCATTGCATTACACAGTGCAAACAGCACTGGCGTGTGTTCCCAGCAAGTACAGTGTATTGGACAGAAGAGGAGCTACGGTTCTTGTCAGTTTCCTAAGCAGAGTGGAACTAGATATGTCCCGTGTGTGTCGGAAGCACAGTTCTTTTGTTCTGAGCAAGCTCACTGTTCCGAACCCATAGGAAACACAATAGAGTAGAAGAGTGCTCTATTCTCAAAAGCAGAGTGTGTTTCTTGTAAGGCGAGCTAGCGTTTGTTTCCCAGTCCTAAATGGAGTTGAATCACATGCAGTTTCTGGTCCTACGAGCAAGAGGAGTTTTCTGGTAAGAAGAGTCACTATTTCGCTCCCATTGTCATACACAGGGCAAATTGCACTGGCGTCTCCTCCCAGCATGCACAGTGTATTGGACTGAAGAGGATCTACTGTTCTTTTCAGTTTCCTAAGCAGAATTCACTAGATATGGCCCGTGTGTGTAGGAATCACAGTTCTTTTCGTCTGAGCAAGCTCACTGTTCGGACCCCATTGGAAACACAGTAGAGTAGAAGAGTGCTCTTTTCTCAAAAGCAGAATGTTTTTCTTGTAATGCGAGCCAGCGTTTGTTTCCCAGTCAGAAATGGAGTTGAGTCACATGCAGTTTCTGGTCCTACAAGCAAGAGTTGTTTTCTGGTAAGGAAAGTCACTATTGCGCTCCCATTCCATTACACAGTGCAAATAGCACTCGCGTGTGTTCCCAGCAAGTACAGTGTATTGGACTGAAGAGGACCTACTGTTCTTGTCATTTTCCTAAGCAGAGTTGAACTAGATATGGCCCATGTGTGTAGGAAGCACAGTTCTTTTGTTCTGAGCAAGCTAACTTTTCGGACCGCATAGGAAACACAGTAGAGTATAGAGTGCTCTTTTCTCAAAAGCAGAGTGTGTTTCCTGTAAGCGAGCTAGTGTTTGTTTCCAAGTCAGAAATTGAGTTGAATCACATGCAGTTTCTGGTCCTATGAGCAAGAGTTGTTTTCTGGTAAGAAGAGACACTATTGCACTCCCATTGCCATACACAGTGCAAATAGCACTCGCATCTGTTCCCATCAAGTACAGTGTATTGGACTGAAGAGGAGTTACTGTTCTTGTCAATTTCCTAAGCAGAGTTGAACTAGATATGGCCGTTTGTGTAGGAATCACAGTTCTTTTGTTCTGAGCAAGCTCTCTCTTCTGGCCCTATAAGAAACACAGTAGAGTAGAAGAGTGCTCTTTTCTCAAAAGCAGAGTGTGTTTCTTGTAAGGCGAGCTAGTGTTTGTTTCCAAGACAGAAATTGGGTTGAATCCCATGCAGTTTCTGGTCCTATGAGCAAGAGTTGTTTTCTGGTAAGGAAAGTCACTATTGTGCTCCCATTGCATTACACACTGCAAATAGGACTCGCGTGTGTTCCCAGCAAGTACAGTGTACTGGACTGAAGAGGAGCTACTATTCTTGTCAGTTTGCTAACCAGAGTTGAACTGGATATGGCCCGTGTGTGTAGGAAGCACAGTTCTTTTGTTCTGAGCAAGCTCACTGTTCGGACCCCATAGGAAACACAGTAGAGTAGAAGAGTGCTCTTTTCTCAAAATCCAGAGTGTGTTTCTTGTAAGGCGAGCTAGCGTTTGTTTCCCAGTCCTAAATGGGGTTGAATCACATGCAGTTTCTGGTCCTATGAGCAAGAGTTGTTTTCTGGTAAGAAGTGTCACTACTGCGCTCCCATTGTCATACACAGGGCAAATAGCACTGGCGTCTCCTCCCAGCTTGTACAGTGTATTGGACTGAAGAGGAGCTACTGTTCTTGTCACTTTCCTAAGCAGAGTTGAACTAGATATGGCCCGTGTGTGTAGGAAGCACAGTTCTTTTGTTCTGAGCAAGCTCACTGTTCTGGCCCTATAGGAAACACAGTATAGTAGAAGAGTGCTCTTTTCTCAAAAGCAGAGTGTGTTTCTTGTAAGGCGAGCTAGCGTTTGTTTCCCAGTCCTAAATGGAGTTGAATCCCATGCAGTTTCTGTTCCTATAAGCAAGAGTTGTTTTCTGGTAAGGAAAGTCACTATTACGCTCCCATTGTATTACACAGTGCAAATAGCACTCGCGTGTGTTCCCAGCAATTTCAGTGTATTGGACTGAAGAGGAGCTACTGTTCTTGTCAGTTTCCTAAGCAGAGTTGAACTAGATATGACACCTGTGTGTAGGAAGCACAGTTCGTTTGTTCTGAGCTAGCTCACTGTTCTGGCCTTATAGGAAACACAGTAGAGTAAAAGAGTGCTCTTTTCTCAAAAGCAGAGTGTGTTTCAGGTAAGGCATGCTAGTGTTTGTTTCCCAGTCCTAAATGGAGTTGAGTCACATGCAGTTTGTGGTCCTTTGAGCAAGAGTTTTTTTCTGGTAAGAAGAGTCACTATTGAGCTCCCATTGCCATACACAGTGCAAATAGCACTCGCATCTGTTCCCAGCAATTACAGTGTATTGTACTGAAGAGGAGCTACTGTTCTTGTCAGTTTCCTAAGCAGAGTTGAACTAGATATGGCCCGTGTGTGTAGGAAGCACAGTTCTTTTGTTCTGAGCAAGGTCACTGTTCGGACCCCATAGGAAACACAGTAGAGTAGAAGAGTGCTCTTTTCTCAAAAGCAGAGTGTGTTTCTTGTAAGGCGAGCTAGTGTTTGTTTCCAAGACAGAAATTGAGTTGAATCCCATGCAGTTTCTGGTCCTACGAGCGATAGTTGTTTTCTGGTAAGAAGAGTCACTATTTCGCTCCCATTGCCATACATAGTGTAAATAGTACTCGCGTCTGTTCCCAGCAAGTACAGTGTATTGGACTGAATAGGAGCTAATGTTCTTGTCAGTTTCCTAAGCAGAGTTGAACTGGATATAGCCCGTGTGTGTAGGAAGCACAGTTCTTTTGTTCTGAGCAAGCTCACTGCTCGGACCCCATAGGAAACACAGTAGAGTAGAAGAGTGCTCTTTTCCCAAAAACAGAGTGTGTTTCTTATAAGGCGAGCTAGCGTTTGTTTCCCAGTCCTAAATGGTGTTGAGTCACATGCAGTTTCTGGTCCTTCGAGCAAGAGTTGTTTTCTGGTAAGTAGAGGCACTATTTCGCTCGCATTGCCATACACAGTGCAAATAGCACTGGCGTCTGTTCCCAGCAAGTACAGTGTATTGGACTGAAGATGAGCTACTGTTCTTGTCATTTTCCTAAGCAGAGTTGAGCTAGATATGGCCCATGTGTGTAGGAAGCACAGTTCTTTTGTTCTGATCAAGCTCACTGTTCTGACCCCGTAGGAAACACAGTAGAGTAGAAGAGTGCTTTTTTCTCAAAAGCAGAGTGTGTTTCTTGTAAGGCGAGCTAGTGTTTGTTTCCCAGTCCTAAATGGAGTTGAATCCCATGCAGTTTCTGGTCCTACGAGCAAGAGTTGTTTTCTGGTAAGAAGAGTCACTATTGCGCTCCCATTGTCATACACAGGGCAAATAGCACTGGCGTCTCCTCCCAGCATGCACAGTGTATTGGACTGAAGAGGATCTACTGTTCTTTTCAGTTTCCTAAGCAGAATTCACTAGATATGGCCCGTGTGTGTAGGAATCACAGTTTTTTTCGTCTGAGCAAGCTCACTGTTCGGACCCCATTGGAAACACAGTAGAGTAGAAGAGTGCTCTTTTCTCAAAAGCAGAATGTTTTTCTTGTAATGCGAGCCAGCGTTTGTTTCCCAGTCTGAAATGGAGTTGAGTCACATGCAGTTTCTGGTCCTACAAGCAAGAGTTGTTTTCTCGTAAGGAAAGTCACTATTGCGCTCCCATTCCATTACACAGTGCAAATGGCACTCACGTGTGTTCCCAGCAAGTACAGTGTATTGGACTGAAGAGGACCTACTGTTCTTGTCATTTTCCTAAGCAGAGTTGAACTAGATATCGCCCATGTGTGTAGGAAGCACAGTTCTTTTGTTCTGAGCAAGCTAACTTTTCGGACCGCATAGGAAACACAGTAGAGTATAGAGTGCTCTTTTCTCAAAAGCAGAGTGTGTTTCCTTTAAGCGAGCTAGTGTTTGTTTCCAAGTCAGAAATTGAGTTGAATCACATGCAGTTTGTGGTCCTATGAGCAAGAGTTGTTTTCTGGTAAGAAGAGACACTATTGCACTCCCATTGCCATACACAGTGCAAATAGCACTCGCGTCTGTTCCCATCAAGTACAGTGTATTGGACTGAAGAGGAGTTACTGTTCTTGTCAATTTCCTAAGCAGAGTTGAACTAGATATGGCCGTTTGTGTAGGAAGCACAGTTCTTTTGTTCTGAGCAAGCTCTCTCTTCTGGCCCTATAAGAAACACAGTAGAGTAGAAGAGTGCTCTTTTCTCAAAAGCAGAGTGTGTTTCTTGTAAGGCGAGCTAGTGTTTGTTTCCAAGACAGAAATTGGGTTGAATCCCATGCAGTTTCTGGTCCTACGAGCAAGAGTTGTTTTCTGGTAAGGAAAGTCACTATTGTGCTCCCATTGCATTACACACTGCAAATAGGACTCGCGTGTGTTCCCAGCAAGTACAGTGTATTGGACTGAAGAGGAGCTACTATTCTTGTCAGTTTGCTAACCAGAGTTGAACTGGATATGGCCCGTGTGTGTAGGAAGCACAGTTCTTTTGTTCTGAGCAAGCTCACTGTTCGCACCCCATAGGAAACACAGTAGAGTAGAAGAGTGCTCTTTTCTCAAAATCCAGAGTGTGTTTCTTGTAAGGCGAGCTAGCGTTTGTTTCCCAGTCCTAAATGGGGTTGAATCACATGCAGTTTCTGGTCCTATGAGCAAGAGTTGTTTTCTGGTAAGAAGTGTCACTACTGCGCTCCCATTGTCATACACAGGGCAAATAGCACTGGCGTCACCTCCCAGCTTGTACAGTGTATTGGACTGAAGAGGAGCTACTGTTCTTGTCATTTTTCCTAAGCAGAGTTGAACTAGATATGGCCCGTGTGTGTAGGAAGCACAGTTCTTTTGTTCTGAGCAAGCTCACTGTTCTGGCCCTATAGGAAACACAGTATAGTAGAAGAGTGCTCTTTTCTCAAAAGCAGAGTGTGTTTCTTGTAAGGCGAGCTAGCGTTTGTTTCCCAGTCCTAAATGGAGTTGAATCCCATGCAGTTTCTGTTCCTATAAGCAAGAGTTGTTTTCTGGTAAGGAAAGTCACTATTACGCTCCCATTGTATTACACAGTGCAAATAGCACTCGCGTGTGTTCCCAGCAATTTCAGTGTATTGGACTGAAGAGGAGCTACTGTTCTTGTCAGTTTCCTAAGCAGAGTTGAACTAGATATGACACCTGTGTGTAGGAAGCACAGTTCGTTTGTTCTGAGCAAGCTCACTGTTCTGGCCTTATAGGAAACACAGTAGAGTAAAAGAGTGCTCTTTTCTCAAAAGCAGAGTGTGTTTCAGGTAAGGCGTGCTAGTGTTTGTTTCCCAGTCCTAAATGGAGTTGAGTCACATGCAGTTTGTGGTCCTTTGAGCAAGAGTTTTTTTCTGGTAAGAAGAGTCACTATTGAGCTCCCATTGCCATACACAGTGCAAATAGCACTCGCATCTGTTCCCAGCAATTACAGTGTATTGTACTGAAGAGGAGCTACTGTTCTTGTCAGTTTCCTAAGCAGAATTGAACTAGATATGGCCCGTGTGTGTAGGAAGCACAGTTCTTTTGTTCTGAGCAAGGTCACTGTTCGGACCCCATAAGAAACACAGTAGAGTAGAAGAGTGCTCTTTTCTCAAAAACAGAATGTGTTTCTCGTAAGGCGAGCCAGTGTTTGTTTCCCATTCAGAAATGGAGTTGAATCCCATGCAGTTTCTGGTACTACAAGCAAGAGTTGTTTTTTGGTAAGGAAAGACACTATTGTGCTCCCATTGCATTACACAGTGCAAACAGCACTGGCGTGTGTTCCCAGCAAGTACAGTGTATTGGACAGAAGAGGAGCTACGGTTCTTGTAAGTTTCCTAAGCAGAGTGGAACTAGATATGTCCGGTGTGTGTCGGAAGCACAGTTCTTTTGTTCTGAGCAAGCTCACTGTTCCGAACCCATAGGAAACACAATAGAGTAGAAGAGTGCTCTATTCTCAAAAGCAGAGTGTGTTTCTTGTAAGGCGAGCTAGCGTTTGTTTCCCAGTCCTAAATGGAGTTGAATCACATGCAGTTTCTGGTCCTACGAGCAAGAGGAGTTTTCTGGTAAGAAGAGTCACTATTTCGCTCCCATTGTCATACACAGGGCAAATAGCACTGGCATCTGTTCCCAGCATGTACAGTGTATTGGACTGAAGAGGATCTACTGTTCTTGTCAGTTTCCTAAGCAGAGTTGAACTAGATATGTCCTGTGTGTGTAGGAAGCACAGTTCTTTTGTTCTGAGCAAGCTCACTGTTCGGACCCCATAAGAAACACAGTAGAGTAGAAGAGTGCTCTTTTCTGAAAAGCAGAGTGTGTTTCTTGTAAGGCGAGTTAGTTTTTGTTTCCAAGTCAGAAATTGAGTTGAATCCCATGCAGTTTCTGGTCCTACTAGCAAGAGTTGTTTTCTGGTGAGAAGAGTCACTATTTCGCTCCCATTGCCATACACAGTGCAAATAGCACTCGCGTCTGTTCCCAGCAAGTACAGTGTATTGGACTGAAGAGGAGCTACTGTTCTTGTCAGTTTCCTAAGCAAAGGCGACCTAGATATGGCCGTGTGTGTAGGAAGCACAGTTCTTTGGTTCTGAGCAAGCTCACTGTTCTGGCCCTTCAGGAAACACATTAGAGTAAAAGAGTGCTCTTTTCTCAAAAGCTGAGTGTGTTTCTTGTAAGGTGAGCTAGCGTTTGTTACCCAGTCCTAAATGGAGTTGAATCACATGCAGTTGTTGGTCAAAAGAGCAAGAGTTGTTTTCTGGTAAGGAAAGTCACTATTGTGCTCCCTTTGCCAAACACAGTGCAAATAGCGCTCGCGTCTGTTCCCAGCAAGTACAGTGTATTGGACTGAAGAGGAGCTATTGTTCTTGTCACTTTCCTAAGAAGAGTTGAACTAGATATGGCCCGTGTGTGTAGGAAGCAGAGTTCTTTTGTTCTGAGCAAGCTCACTGTTCGGACCACATAGGAAACACAGAAGAGTAGAAGAGTGCTCTTTCCTCAAAAGCAGAGTGTGTTTCTTGTAAGGCGAGCTAGCGTTTGTTTCCCAGTCCTAAATGGAGTTGAATCCCATGCAGTTTCTGGTCCAACGAGCAAGAGTTGTTTTCTGGTAAGAAGAGTCACTACTGAGTTCCATTTGCCCACAGGGCAAATAGCATGGCGTCTGTGCCCAGCATGCACAGTGTATTGGACTGAAGAGGATCTACTGTTCTTGTCAGTTTCTTAAGCAGAATTGAACTAGATATGGCCGTGTGTAGGAAGCACAGTCCTTTTGTGCTGAGCAAGCTCACTGTTCTGGCCCTTTAGGAAACACAGTAGAGTAGAAGAGTGATCTTCTCTCAAAAGCAGAGTGTGTTTCTTGTAAGGCGAGCTAGCATTTGTTTCCCAGTCCTAAATGGAGTTGAATCACATGCAGTTTTTGGTCCTACGAACAAGAGTTGTTTTCTGATAAAGAAAGTCACTATTGAGGTCATATTGCCATACACAGTGCAAATAGAACTCGCGTCTGTTCCCACCAAGTACAGTGTATTGGACTGAAGAGGAGCTACTGTTCTTGTCAGTTTCCTAAGCAGAGTTGAACTAAATATGGCCGTGTGTGTAGGAAGCACAGTTCTTTTGTTCTGAGCAAGCTCACTGCTCGGACCACATAGGAAACACAGTAGAGTAGAAGAGTGCTCTTTTCTCAAAAGCAGAGTGTGTATCTTGTAAGGCGAGCTAGCGTTTGTTTCCCAGTCCTAAATGGAGTTGAATCACATGATGTTTCTGGTCCTACGAGCAAGAGTTGTTTTCTGGTAAGAAGAGTCACTATTGCGTTTTCATTGTCATACACATGCCAAATAGCACTGGTGTCTGGTCCCAGCATGTACAGTGTATTGAACTGAAGAGGATCTACTCTTCTTGTCAGTTTCCTAATCAGTGTTGAACTAGATATAGCCCGTGTGTGTAGGAAGCACAGTTCTTTTGTTCTGAGCAAGCTCACTGTTCTGGCCCTATAGGAAACACAGTAGAGTAAAAGAGTGCTCTTTTCTCAAAAGCAGAGTGTGTTTCTTGTAAGGCGAGCTAGCGTTTGTTTCCCAGTCCTAAATGGAGTTGAATCACATGCAGTTTCTGGTACTACGAGCAAGAGTTGTTTTCTAGTAAGAAGAGTCACTATTGTGCTCCCATTTGCCCACAGGGCAAAGAGCACTGGCGTCTGTTCCCAAAATGTACAGTGTATTGGACTGAAGAGGATCTACTGTTGTTGTCAGTTTCCTAAGCAGAGTTGAACTAGATGTAGCCTGTGTGTGTAGGAAGCACAGTTCTTTTGTTCTGAGCAAGCTCACTTTTCTAACCCTATAGGAAACATATTAGAGTAGAAGAGTCCTCTTTTCTCAAAAGCAGAGTGTGTTTCTTGTAAGGCGAGCTAGTGTTTGTTTTCCAGTCCTAAATGGAGTTGAATCAAATGCAGTTTCTGGTGCTACGAGTAAGAGTTGTTTTCTGATACAAAGAGTCACTATTGGGCTCCCATTGTCATACAAAGGGCAAATAGCACTGGCGTCTGTTCCCAACATGTACAGTGTATTGGACTGAAGATGATCTACTGTTCTTGTCAGTTTCCTAAGCAGAATTGAACTAGATATGGCCCGTGTGTGTAGGAAGCACAGTTCTTTTGTTCTGAGCAAGCTCACTGTTCTTGCCCTATAGGAAACACATTAGAGTAGAAGAGTGCTCTTTTCTCAAAAGCAGAGTGTGTTTCTAGTAAGGCTACCTAGTGTTTGTTGCCCAGTCCTAAATGCAGTTGAATCACATGCAGTTTCTGGTCCTACGAGCAAGAGTTGTTTTCTGGCAAGAAGAGTCACTATTGCGCTCCCATTGTCATTCACAGGGCAAGTAGCACTGGCGTCTGTTCCCAGCATGTACAGTGTATTGGACTGAAGAGGATCTACTGTTCTTGTCAGTTTCCTAAACAGAGTTGAACTAGATATGGCCCGTGTGTGTAGGAAGCACAGTTCTTTGGTTCTGAGCAAGCTCACTGTTCTTGCCCTACAGGAAACACATTAGAGTAAAAGAGTGCTCTTTTCTCAAAAGCAGAGTGTGTTTCTTGTAAGGCGAGCTAGTGTTTGTTTCCCAGTCCTAAATGGAGTTGAATCACCTGCAGTTTCTGGTCCTATGAGCAACAGTTGTTTTCTGGTAAGAAGAGACACTTCTGAGTTCCATTTGCACACAGGGCAAATAGCACTGGCGTCTGTTCCCAGCATGTACAGTGTATTGGACTGAAGAGGATCTACTGTTCTTGTCAGTTTCCTAAGCAGAATAGAACTAGATATGGTCGTGTGTGTAGGAAGCACAGTTCTTTTGTTCTGAGCAAGCTCACTGTTCTGGCCCTATAGGAAACACAGTAGAGTAGAAGAGTGATCTTTTCTCAAAAGCAGAGTGTGTTTCTTGTAAGTCGAGCTCACATTTGTTTCCCAGTCCTAAATGGAGTTGAATCACATGCAGTTTCTGGTCCTACGAGCAAGTGTTGTTTTCTGGTAAGAAGAGTCACTATTTCGTTCCCATTGCCATACACAGTGCAAATAGCACTCGTGTCTGTTCCCAGCAAGTACAGTGTATTGGACTGAAGAGGATCTACTGTTCTTGTCAGTTTCCTAAGCAGAGTTGAACTAGATATGGCCCGTGTGTGTAGGAAGCACAGTTCTTTTGTTCTGAGCAAGCTCACTGTTCGCACCCCATAGGAAACACAGTAGAGTAGAAGAGTGCTCTTTTCTCAAAAGCAGAGTGTGTTTCTTGTAAGGCAAGCTAGCGTTTGTTTCCCAGTCCTAAATGGAGTTCAATCACATGCAGTTCCTGGTCCTACGAGCAAGAGTTGTTTTCTGGTAAGAAGAGTCACTATTGCGCTCCCATTGCCATACACAGGTCAAATAGCACTGGCATCTGTTCCCAGCTTGTACAGTGTATTGGACTGAAGAGGATCTACTGTTCTTGTCAGTTTACTAAGAAGAATTGAACTAGATATGGCCGTGTGTGTAGGAATCACAGTTTTTTTGTTCTGAGCAAGCTAACTGTTCTGGCCCTATAAGAAACACAGTAGAGTAGAAGATTGCTATTTTCTCAAAAGCGAGTGTATTTTCGTAAGGCGAGCTAGCGTTTGTTTCCCAGACGGAAATGGCGTTGAATCACATGCAGTTGTTGTTCCCAAGAGCAAGAGTTGTTTTCTGGTAAGGAAAGTCACTATTGTGCTCCCTTTGCCATACACAGTGCAAATAGGACTCGCGTGTGTTCCCAGCAAGTACAGTGTATTGGACTGAAAAGGAGCTACTGTTCTTGTCAATTTCCTAAGCAGAGTTGAACTAGATATGGCCCTTGTGTGTAGGAAGCAGAGTTCTTTTGTTCTGAGCAAGCTCACTGTTCGGACACCATAGGAAACACAGTAGAGTAGAAGAGTGATCTTTCTCAAAAGCAGAGTGTGTTTCTTGTAAGGCGAGCTAGCGTTTGTTTCCCAGTCTTAAATGGAGTTGAATCACATGCAGTTTCTGGTCCTACGAGCAAGAGTTGTTTTCTGGTAAGAAGAGTCACTTCTGAGTTCCAATTGCACACAGGGCAAATAGAACTGGCCTCTGTTCCCAGCATGTACAGTGTATTGGACTGAAGAGGATCTACTGTTCTTGTCAGTTTCCTAAGCAGAATAGAACTAGATATGGTCGTGTGTGTAGGAAGCACAATTCTTTTGTTCTGAGCAAGCTCACTGTTCTGGCCCTATAGGAAACACAGTAGAGTAGAAGAGTGATCTTTTCTCAAAAGCAGAGTGGGTTTCTTGTAAGGCGATCTAGCATTTGTTTCCCAGTCCTATGTGGAGTTGAATCCCATGCAGTTTCTGGTCCTACGAGCCAGAGTTGTTTTCTGGTAAGAAGAGTCACTATTGCGTTTTCATTGTCATACACAGGCCAAATAGCACTGGTGTCTGTTCCCAAAATGTACAGTGTATTGGACTGAAGAGGACCTACTGTTCTTGTTAGTTTTCTAAGCAGAGTTGAACTAGATGTAGCCCGTGTGTTTAGGAAGCACAGTTCTTTTGTTCTGAGCAAGCTCACTGTTCGAACATTATAGGAAACACATTAGAGTAGAAGAGTGCTCTTTTCTCAAAAGCAGAGTGTGTTTCTTGTAAGGCGAGCTCGCGTTAGTTTCCCAGTCCTAAATGGAGTTGAATCACATGCAGTTTCTGGTCCTACTAGCAAGTGTTGTTTTGTGGTAAGAAGAGTCACTTTTGCGCTCCCATTGCCATACACAGTGCAAATAGCACTCGCATCTGTTGCCAGCAAGTACAGTGTATTGGACTGAAGAGGATCTACTGTTCTTGTCAGTTTCCAAAGCAGAGTTGAACTAGATATGGCCCGTGTCTGTAGGAAGCCCAGTTCTTTTGTTATGAGCAAGCTCACTGTTCCAAACCCATAAGAAACACAGTAGAGTAGAAGAGTGCTCTTTTCTCAAAAGCAGAGTGTGTTTCTTGTAAGGCGAGCTAGCGTTTGTTTCCCAGTCTTAATGGAGTTGAATCACATGCAGTTCCTGGTCCTACGAGCAATAGTTGTTTTCTGGTAAGAAGAGTCACAAATGCGCTCCTATTGGATTCACAGGGCAAATAGCACTGGCATCTGTTCCCAGCTTGTACAGTGTATTGGACTGAAGAGGATCTACTGTTCTTGTCAGTTTCCTAAGCAGAATTGAACTAGATATGGCCGTGTGTATAGGAAGCACAGTTCTTTTGTTCTGAGCAAACCTACTGTTCTGGCACTATAGGAAACACAGTAGAGTAGAAGAGTGCTCTTTTCTCAAAAGCAGATTGTGTTTCTTGTAAGGCGACCTAGCGTTTGTTTCCCAGTCCTAAATGGAGTTGAATCACCTGCAGTTTCTGGTCCTACGAGCAAGAGTTGTTTTCTGGTAAGGAAAGTCACTATTGCGTTCCCATTGCCATACACAGTGCAAATAGCACTGGCGTCTGTTCCCAGCAAGTACAGTGCATTGGACTGAAGAGGAGCTACTGTTCTTGTCAGTTTCCTAAGTAGAGTTGAACTAGATATGGCCCGTGTGTGTAGGAAGCACAGTTCTTTTGTTCTGAGCAAGCTCACTGTTCGGACCTCAAAGGAAAAACAGTAGAGTAGAAGAGTGCTCTTTTCTCAAAAGCAGAGTGTGTTTCTTGTAAGGCAAGCTAGCGTTTGTTTCCCAGTCCTAAGTGGAGTTGAATCCCATGCAGTTTCTGGTCCTACGAGCAAGAGTTTTTTTCTGGTAAGAAGAGTCACTGTTGCGTTCCCATTGTAATACACAGTACAAATAGCACTGGAGTCTGTTCCCAGCAAGTATAGTGAATTGGACTGAAGAGGATCTACTGTTCTTGTCAGCTTTCTAAGCAGAATTGAACTAGGTATCCGTATGTATAGGAAGCACAGTTCTTTTGTTCTGAGCAAGCTCACTGTTCTGGCCCTATAGGAAACACAGTAGAGTAGAAGAGTGCTCTTTTCTCAAAAGCAGATTGTGTTTCTTGTAAGGGGACCTAGCGTTTGTTTCCCCATCCTAAATGGAGTTGAATCACCTGCAGTAGCTGGTCCTACGAGCAAGAGTTGTTTTCTGGTAAGGAGAGTCACTATTTCATTCCCATTGCCATACACAGTGCAAATAGCACTCGCGTCTGTTCCCAGCAAGTACAGTGTATTGGTCTGAAGAGGAGCTACTGTTCTTGTTAGTTTACTAAGTAGAGTTGAACTAGATATAGCCGGTGTGTGTAGGAAGCACAGTTGTTTGGTTCTGAGCAAGCTCAGTGTTTGGACCTCATAGGAAACACAGTAGAGCAAAAGAGTGCTCTTATCTCAAAAGCAGAGTGTGTTTCTTGTAAGGCAAGCTAGCGTTTGTTTCCCAGTTCTAAATGGAGTTGAATCACATGCAGTTTCTGGTTCTATGAGCAAGAGTTGTTTTCTGGTAAGAAGAGTCACGATTGCGCACCCATTTGCCCAGAGGGCAAATAGCACTGAATTCTGTTCCCAGCATGTACAGTGTATTGGACTGAAGAGGAGCTACTGTTCTTGTCAGTTTCCTAAGCAGAATTGAATTAGATATGGCCGTTTGTATAGGAAGCACAGTTCTTTTGTTCTGAGCAAGCTCACTGTTCTGGCCCTATAGGAAACACTGTAGAGTAGAAGAGTGCTCTTTTCTCAAAAGCAGAGTGTGTTTCTTGCAAGGCGACCTAGCGTTTGTTTCCCAGTCCTAAATGCAGTTGAATCACCTGCAGTTTCTGGTCCTACGACCAAGAGTTGTTTTCTGGTAAGGAAAGTCACTATTGCGCTCCCATTGTCATACACAGTGCAAATAGAACTCGCGTCTGTTCCCAGCAAGTACAGTGTATTGGACTGAAGAGGAGCTACTGTTCTTGTCAGTTTCCTAAGTAGCGTTGAACTAGATATGGCCCGTGTGTGTAGGAAGCACAGTTCTTTTGTTCTGAGCAAGCTCACTGTTCAGACCCCATAGCAAACACAGTAGAGTAGAAGAGTGCTCTTTTCTCAAAAGCAGAGTGTGTTTCCTGTAAGGCAAGGTATCGTTTGTTTCCCAGTCCTAAATGGAGTTGAATCCCATGCAGTTTCTGGTCCTACGATCAAGAGTTGTTTTCTGGTAAGAAGAGTCACTATTGTGTTCCCATTGTAATACACAGGGCAAATAGCACTGGCGTCTTTTCCCAGCATGTACAGTGTATTGGACTGAAGAGGAGCTACTGTTCTTGTCAGTTTCCTAAGCAGTGTTGAACTAGATATAGCCCGTGTGTGTAGGAAGCACAGTTCTTTTGTTCTGAGCAAGCTCACTGTTCTGGCCCTATAGGAAACACATTAGAGTAAAAGTGTGCTCTTTTCTCGAAAGCAGAGTATGTTTCTTGTAAGGTGAGGTAGCATTTGTTTCCAGGTTTTAAATGGAGTTGAAACACATGCAGTTTCTGGTCCTACGAGCAAGAGTTGTTTTCTGGTAAGAAGAGTCACTATTGCTCTCCCATTTTCACACAGGGCAAGTAGCACTGGCGTCTGTTCCCAACATGTACATTGTATTGGACGAAAGAGGATCTACTGTTCTTGTCAGTTTCCTAAGAAAAATTGAACTAGATATGGCCGTGTGTGTAGGAAGCACAATTCTTTTGTTCTGAGCAAGCTCACTGTTTTGGCCCTATAGGAAACACAGTAAAGTAGAAGCTTGCTCTTTTCTCAAAAGCAGAGTGTGTTTCTTGTAAGGCGAGCTAGCGTTTGTTTACCAGTCCTAAATGGAGTTGAATCCCATGCAGTTTTTTGTCCTACGAGCAAGAGTGGTTTTCTCCTAAGGAAAGTCACTATTGTGCTCCCATTGCCATACACAGTGCAAATAGGACTCGCGTCTGTTCCCAGCAAGTACAGTGTATTGGACTGAATTGGAGCTACTGTTCTTGTCAGTTTCCTAAGCAGAGTTGAACTAGATATGGCCCGTGTGTGTAGAAAGCACAGTTCTTTTGTTCTGAGCAAGCTCACTGTTCTGGCCCTATAGGAAACACATTAGAGTAGAAGAGTGCTCTTTTGTCAAAAGCAGAGTGTGTTTCTTGTAAGGCGATCTAGCGTTTGTTTCCCAGTCCTAAATGGAGTTGAATCCCATGGAGTTTCCGTTCCTAGGAGCAAGAGTTGATTTCTGGTTAGAAGAGTCACTATTGCGCTCCCATTGTCATACACAGGGCAAATAGCACTGGCGTCTGTTCCCAGCATGCACAGTGTATGGGGCTGAAGAGGATCTACTGTTCTTGTCAGTTTCCTAAGCAGAATTGAACTAGATATGGCCATGTGTATAGGAAGCACAGGTCTTTTGTTCTGAGCAAGCTCACTGTTCTGGCCCTATAGGAAACACAGTAGAGTAGAAGAGTGCTCTTTTCTCAAAAGCAGAGTGTGTTTCTTGTAAGGCGAGCTAGCGTTTGTTTCCCAGTCCTAAATGGAGTTGAATCACCTGCAGTTTCTGGTCCTACGACCAAGAGTTGTTTTCTGGTAAGGAAAGTCACTATTGCGCTCCCATTGCCATACACAGTGCAAATAGGACTCGTGTCTGTTCCCAGCAAGTACAGTGTATTGGACTGAATTGGAGCTACTGTTCTTGTCAGTTTCCTAAGCAGAGTTGAACTAGATATGGCCCGTGTGTGTAGGAAGCACAGTTCTTTTGTTCTGAGCAAGCTCACTGTTCTGGCCCTATAGGAAACACATTAGAGTAGAAGAGTGCTCTTTTCTCAAAAGCAGAGAGTGTTTCTTGTAAGCGAGCTAGCATTTGTTTCCCAGTCCTAAATGGAGTTGAATCCCATGCAGTTTCCCGTCCTAGGAGCAAGAGTTGATTTCTGGTTAGAAGAGTCACTATTGCGCTCCCATTGTCATACACAGGGCAAATAGCACTGGCGTCTGTTCCCAGCATGTACAGTGTATTGGACTGAAGAGGATCTACTGTTCTTGTCAGTTTCCTAAGCAGAATTGAGCTAGATATGGCCGTGTGTAGGAAGCACAGTTTTTTTTTTTCTGAGCAAGCTCACTGTTCTGGCCCTATAGGAAACACACTAGAGTAGAAGAGTGCTGTTTTCTCAAAAGCAGAGTGTGTTTCTTGTAAGGCAAGCTAGCGTTTGTTTCCCAGTCCTAAATGGAATTGAATCACATGCAGTTTTTGGTCCTAAGAGCAAGAGTTGTTTTCTGGTAAGGAAAGTCACTATTGTGCTCCCACTGCCATACACAGGGCAAATAGCACTCGTGTCTGTTCACAGCAAGTACAGTGTATTGGACTGAAGAGGAGCTACTGCTCATGTCAGTTTCCTAAGTAGAGTTGAACTAGATATGGCCCGTGTGTGTAGGAAACACAGTTCTTTTGTTCTGAGCAAGCTCACTGTCCGGACACCATAGGAAACACAGTAGAGTAGAAGAGTGCTCTTTTCTCAAAAGCAGAGTGTGTATCTTGTAGGCGAGCTACCATTTGTTTCCCAGTCCTAAATGGAGTTGAATCACATGCAGTTTCTGGTCCTACGAGCAAGAATTGTTTAGTGGTAATAAGAGTCACTATTGCGCACCCATTTGTCTAGAGGGCAAATAGCACTGGCGTCTGTTCCCAGCATCTACAGTGTATTGGACTGAAGAGGATCTACTGTTCTTGTCAGATTCCTAAGCAGTGTTGAACTAGATATAGCCCGTGTGTGTAGGAAGCACAGTTCTTTGGTTCTGAGCAAGCTCACTGTTCTGGCCCTATAGGAATCACATTAGAGTAAAAGTGTGCTCTTTTCTCAAAAGCAGAATGTGTTTCTTGTAAGGCGAGCTAGCATTTGTTTCCCAGTCCTAAATGGAGTTGAATCACATGCAGTTTCTGGTCCTGTGAGCAAGAGTTGTTTTCTGGTAAGAAGAGTCACTATTACGCTCCCATTGTCATACACAGGGCAAATAGCAGTGGCGATTTTTTCCGGCATGTACAGTGTATTGGACTGAAGAGGATCTACTGTTCTTGTTAGTTTCCTAAGAAGAGTTGAACTAGATATGGCCGTGTGTGTAGGAAGCACAGTTCTTTTGTTCTGAGCAAGCTCACTGTTCTGGACCTATAGGAAACACAGTGGAGTAGAAGAGTGCTATTTTTTCAAAAGCACAGTGTGTTTCCTATAAGGCGAGCTAGCGTTTGTCACTATTGCGCTCCCATTGCCATACACAGTGCAAATAGCACTGGCGTCTGTTCCCAGCAAGTACAGTGTATTGGATGGAAGAGGATCTACTGTTCTTGTCAGTTTCCTAAGGAGAGTTGAACTAGATATGGCCCGTGTTTGTAGGACGCACATTTTTTTTGTTCTGAGCAATTTCACTGTTCAAACCCCATAGGAAACACAGTAGAGTAGAAGAGTGCTGTTTTCTCAAAAGCAGAGTGTGTTTCTTGTAAGGCGAGCTAGTGTTTGTTTCCCAGTCCTAAATGGAGTTGAATCACATGCAGTTTCTGGTCCTACGAGCAAGAGTTGTTTTCTGGTAATAAGAGTCACTATTGCGCTCCTATTGTCATTCACAGGGCAAATAGCACTGGCGTCTGTTCCCAGCATGTACAGTGTATTGGACAGAAGAGGATCTACTGTTCTTGTCTGTTTCCTAAGCAGAATTGAACTAGATATGGCCGTGTGTATAGGAAGCACAGTTCTTTTGTTCTGAGCAAGCCTACTGTTCTGGCCCTATAGGAAACACAGTAGAGTAGAAGAGTGCTCTTTTCTCAAAAGCAGAGTGTGTTTCTTGTAAGGCAAGCTAGCATTTGTTTCCCAGTCTTAATGGAGTTGAATCCCATGCAGTTTCTGGTCCTACGATCAAGAGTTGTTTTCTAGTAAGAAGAGTCACTATTGCGTTCCCATTGTGATACACAGGGCAAATAGCACTGGCGTCTGTTCTCAGCATGTACAGTGTATTGGACTGAAGAGGATCTATGTTCTTGTCAGTTTCCTAAGCAAAATTGAACTAGATATGGCCGTGTGTGTAGGAAGCACAGTTCTTTTGTTCTGAGCAAGCTCACTGTTCTGGCCCTATAGGAAACACATTAGAGTAGAAGAGTGCTCTTTTCTCAAAAGCAGAGTGTGTTTCTTGTAAGGCGAGCTAGCGTTTGTTTCCCAGTCCTAAATGGAGTTGAATCCCATGGAGTTTCCGGTCCTAGGAGCAAGAGTTGATTTCTGGTTAGAAGAGTCACTATTGCGCTCCCATTGTCATACACAGGGCAAATAGCACTGGCGTCTGTTCCTAGCATGCACAGTGTATTGGGCTGAAGAGGATCTACTGTTCTTGTCAGTTTCCTAAGCAGAATTGAACTAGATATGGCCATGTGTATAGGAAGCACAGTTCTTTTGTTCTGAGCAAGCTCACTGTTCTGGCCCTATAGGAAACACAGTAGAGTAGAAGAGTGCTCTTTTCTCAAAAGCAGAGTGTGTTTCTTGCAAGGCGACCTAGCATTTGTTTCCCAGTCCTAAATGGAGTTGAATCACCTGCAGTTTCTGGTCCTAAGACCAAGAGTTGTTTTCTGGTAAGGAAAGTCACTATTGCGCTCCCATTGCCATACACAGTGCAAATAGCACTTGCGTCTGTTCCCAGCAAGTACAGTGTATTGGACTGAAGAGGAGCTACTGTTCTTGTCAGTTTCCAAAGCAGAGTTGAACTAGATATAGCCCGTGTGTGTAGGAAGCAGAGTTCTTTGGTTCTGAGCAAGCTCACTGTTCGGAGCTCATAGGAAACACAGTAGAGTAGAAGAGTGCTCTTTTCTCATAAGCTGAGTGTGTTTCTTGTAAGGCAAGCTAGTGTTTGTTTCCCAGTCCTAAATGGAGTTGAATCCCATGCAGTTTCTGGTCCTACGAGCAAGAGTTGTTTTCTGGTAAGAAGAGACACTATTGCGTTCCCATTGTAATATACACGGCAAAGAGCACTGGCGTCTGTTCCCAGCATGTACAGTGTATTGGACTGAAGAGGATCTACTGTTCTTGTCAGATTCCTAAGCAGTGTTGAACTAGATATAGCCCATGTGTGTAGGAAGCACAGTTCTTTGGTTCTGAGCAAGCTCACTGTTCTGGACCTTTAGGAAACACAGTAGAGTAGAAGAGTGCTATTTTCCAAAAGCATAGTGTGTTTCCTGTAAGGCGAGCTAGCGTTTGTCACTATTGCGCTCCCATTGCCATACACAGTGCAAATAGCACTCGCGTCTGTTCCCAGCAAGTACAGTGTATTGGATGGAAGAGGATCTACTGTTCTTGTCAGTTTCCTGAGGAGAGTTGAACTAGATATGGCCCGTGTTTGTAGGACGCACAGTTCTTTTGTTCTGAGCAAGTTCACTGTTCAAACCCCATAGGAAACACAGTAGAGTAGAAGAGTGCTGTTTTCTCAAAAGCAGAGTGTGTTTCTTGTAAGGCGAGCTAGTGTTTGTTTCCCAGTCCTAAATGGAGTTGAATCACATGTACTTTCTGGTCCTATGAGCAAGAGCTGTTTTCTGGTAAGAAGAGTCACTATTGCGTTCCCATTGTGATACACAGGGCAAATAGCACTGGCGTCTGTTCTCAGCATGTACAGTGTATTGGACTGAAGAGGATCTATGTTCTTGTCATTTTCCTAAGCAAAATTGAACTAGATATGGCCGTGTGTGTAGGAAGCACAATTCTTTTGTTCTGAGCAAGCTCACTGTTTTGGCCCTATAGGAAACACAGTAGAATAGAAGAGTGATCTTTTCTCAAAAGCAGATTGTGTTTCGTGTAAGACGAGCTAGCGTTTGTTTCCCAGTCCTAAATGGAGTTGAATCACATGCAGTTTTTTGTCCTACGAGCAAGAGTGGTTTTCTGGTAAGGAAAGTCACTATTGTGCTCCCATTGCCATACACAGTGCAAATAGGACTCGTGTCTGTTCCCAGCAAGTACAGTGTATTGGACTGAATTGGAGGTACTGTTCTTGTCAGTTTCCTAAGCAGAGATGAACTAGATATGGCCCGTGTGTGTAGGAAGCACAGTTCTTTTGTTCTGAGCAAGCTCACTCTTCTGGCCCTATAGGAAACACATTAGAGTAGAAGAGTGCTCTTTTCTCAAAAGCAGAGTGTGTTTCTTGTAAGGCGAGCTAGCGTTTGTTTCCCAGTCCTAAATGGAGTTGAATCACCTGCAGTTTCTGGTCCTACGACCAAGAGTTGTTTTCTGGTAAGGAAAGTCACTATTGCGCTCCCATTGCCATACACAGTGCAAATAGGACTCGTGTCTGTTCCCAGCAAGTACAGTGTATTGGACTGAATTGGAGCTACTGTTCTTGTCAGTTTCCTAAGCAGAGTTGAACTAGATATGGCCCGTGTGTGTAGGAAGCACAGTTCTTTTGTTCTGAGCAAGCTCACTGTTCTGGCCCTATAGGAAACACATTAGAGTAGAAGAGTGCTCTTTTCTCAAAAGCAGAGAGTGTTTCTTGTAAGCGAGCTAGCATTTGTTTCCCAGTCCTAAATGGAGTTGAATCCCATGCAGTTTCCCGTCCTAGGAGCAAGAGTTGATTTCTGGTTAGAAGAGTCACTATTGCGCTCCCATTGTCATACACAGGGCAAATAGCACTGGCGTCTGTTCCCAGCATGTACAGTGTATTGGACTGAAGAGGATCTACTGTTCTTGTCAGTTTCCTAAGCAGAATTGAGCTAGATATGGCCGTGTGTAGGAAGCACAGTTTTTTTTTTCTGAGCAAGCTCACTGTTCTGGCCCTATAGGAAACACACTAGAGTAGAAGAGTGCTGTTTTCTCAAAAGCAGAGTGTGTTTCTTGTAAGGCAAGCTAGCGTTTGTTTCCCAGTCCTAAATGGAATTGAATCACATGCAGTTTTTGGTCCTAAGAGCAAGAGTTGTTTTCTGGTAAGGAAAGTCACTATTGTGCTCCCACTGCCATACACAGGGCAAATAGCACTCGTGTCTGTTCACAGCAAGTACAGTGTATTGGACTGAAGAGGAGCTACTGCTCATGTCAGTTTCCTAAGTAGAGTTGAACTAGATATGGCCCGTGTGTGTAGGAAACACATTTCTTTTGTTCTGAGCAAGCTCACTGTCCGGACACCATAGGAAACACAGTAGAGTAGAAGAGTGCTCTTTTCTCAAAAGCAGAGTGTGTATCTTGTAGGCGAGCTACCATTTGTTTCCCAGTCCTAAATGGAGTTGAATCACATGCAGTTTCTGGTCCTACGAGCAAGAATTGTTTAGTGGTAATAAGAGTCACTATTGCGCACCCATTTGTCTAGAGGGCAAATAGCACTGGCGTCTGTTCCCAGCATCTACAGTGTATTGGACTGAAGAGGATCTACTGTTCTTGTCAGATTCCTAAGCAGTGTTGAACTAGATATAGCCCGTGTGTGTAGGAAGCACAGTTCTTTGGTTCTGAGCAAGCTCACTGTTCTGGCCCTATAGGAAACACATTAGAGTAAAAGTGTGCTCTTTTCTCAAAAGCAGAATGTGTTTCTTGTAAGGCGAGGTAGCATTTGTTTCCCAGTCCTAAATGGAGTTGAATCACATGCAGTTTCTGGTCCTGTGAGCAAGAGTTGTTTTCTGGTAAGAAGAGTCACTATTACGCTCCCATTGTCATACACAGGGCAAATAGCAGTGGCGATTGTTTCCGGCATGTACAGTGTATTGGACTGAAGAGGATCTACTGTTCTTGTTAGTTTCCTAAGAAGAGTTGAACTAGATATGGCCGTGTGTGTAGGAAGCACAGTTCTTTTGTTCTGAGCAAGCTCACTGTTCTGGACCTATAGGAAACACAGTGGAGTAGAAGAGTGCTATTTTTTCAAAAGCACAGTGTGTTTCCTATAAGGCGAGCTAGCGTTTGTCACTATTGCGCTCCCATTGCCATACACAGTGCAAATAGCACTGGCGTCTGTTCCCAGCAAGTACAGTGTATTGGATGGAAGAGGATCTACTGTTCTTGTCAGTTTCCTAAGGAGAGTTGAACTAGATATGGCCCGTGTTTGTAGGACGCACATTTTTTTTGTTCTGAGCAATTTCACTGTTCAAACCCCATAGGAAACACAGTAGAGTAGAAGAGTGCTGTTTTCTCAAAAGCAGAGTGTGTTTCTTGTAAGGCGAGCTAGTGTTTGTTTCCCAGTCCTAAATGGAGTTGAATCACATGCAGTTTCTGGTCCTACGAGCAAGAGTTGTTTTCTGGTAATAAGAGTCACTATTGCGCTCCTATTGTCATTCACAGGGCAAATAGCACTGGCGTCTGTTCCCAGCATGTACAGTGTATTGGACAGAAGAGGATCTACTGTTCTTGTCTGTTTCCTAAGCAGAATTGAACTAGATATGGCCGTGTGTATAGGAAGCACAGTTCTTTTGTTCTGAGCAAGCCTACTGTTCTGGCCCTATAGGAAACACAGTAGAGTAGAAGAGTGCTCTTTTCTCAAAAGCAGAGTGTGTTTCTTGTAAGGCAAGCTAGCATTTGTTTCCCAGTCTTAATGGAGTTGAATCCCATGCAGTTTCTGGTCCTACGATCAAGAGTTGTTTTCTAGTAAGAAGAGTCACTATTGCGTTCCCATTGTGATACACAGGGCAAATAGCACTGGCGTCTGTTCTCAGCATGTACAGTGTATTGGACTGAAGAGGATCTATGTTCTTGTCAGTTTCCTAAGCAAAATTGAACTAGATATGGCCGTGTGTGTAGGAAGCACAGTTCTTTTGTTCTGAGCAAGCTCACTGTTCTGGCCCCATAGGAAACACATTAGAGTAGAAGATTGCTCTTTTCTCAAAAGCAGAGTGTGTTTCTTGTAAGGCGAGCTAGCGTTTGTTTCCCAGTCCTAAATGGAGTTGAATCCCATGGAGTTTCCGGTCCTAGGAGCAAGAGTTGATTTCTGGTTAGAAGAGTCACTATTGCGCTCCCATTGTCATACACAGGGCAAATAGCACTGGCGTCTGTTCCTAGCATGCACAGTGTATTGGGCTGAAGAGGATCTACTGTTCTTGTCAGTTTCCTAAGCAGAATTGAACTAGATATGGCCATGTGTATAGGAAGCACAGTTCTTTTGTTCTGAGCAAGCTCACTGTTCTGGCCCTATAGGAAACACAGTAGAGTAGAAGAGTGCTCTTTTCTCAAAAGCAGAGTGTGTTTCTTGCAAGGCGACCTAGCATTTGTTTCCCAGTCCTAAATGGAGTTGAATCACCTGCAGTTTCTGGTCCTAAGACCAAGAGTTGTTTTCTGGTAAGGAAAGTCACTATTGCGCTCCCATTGCCATACACAGTGCAAATAGCACTTGCGTCTGTTCCCAGCAAGTACAGTGTATTGGACTGAAGAGGAGCTACTGTTCTTGTCAGTTTCCAAAGCAGAGTTGAACTAGATATAGCCCGTGTGTGTAGGAAGCAGAGTTCTTTGGTTCTGAGCAAGCTCACTGTTGGAGCTCATAGGAAACACAGTAGAGTAGAAGAGTGCTCTTTTCTCATAAGCTGAGTGTGTTTCTTGTAAGGCAAGCTAGTGTTTGTTTCCCAGTCCTAAATGGAGTTGAATCCCATGCAGTTTCTGGTCCTACGAGCAAGAGTTGTTTTCTGGTAAGAAGAGACACTATTGCGTTCCCATTGTAATATACACGGCAAAGAGCACTGGCGTCTGTTCCCAGCATGTACAGTGTATTGGACTGAAGAGGATCTACTGTTCTTGTCAGATTCCTAAGCAGTGTTGAACTAGATATAGCCCATGTGTGTAGGAAGCACAGTTCTTTGGTTCTGAGCAAGCTCACTGTTCTGGACCTTTAGGAAACACAGTAGAGTAGAAGAGTGCTATTTTCCAAAAGCATAGTGTGTTTCCTGTAAGGCGAGCTAGCGTTTGTCACTATTGCGCTCCCATTGCCATACACAGTGCAAATAGCACTCGCGTCTGTTCCCAGCAAGTACAGTGTATTGGATGGAAGAGGATCTACTGTTCTTGTCAGTTTCCTGAGGAGAGTTGAACTAGATATGGCCCGTGTTTGTAGGACGCACAGTTCTTTTGTTCTGAGCAAGTTCACTGTTCAAACCCCATAGGAAACACAGTAGAGTAGAAGAGTGCTGTTTTCTCAAAAGCAGAGTGTGTTTCTTGTAAGGCGAGCTAGTGTTTGTTTCCCAGTCCTAAATGGAGTTGAATCACATGTACTTTCTGGTCCTATGAGCAAGAGCTGTTTTCTGGTAAGAAGAGTCACTATTGCGTTCCCATTGTGATACACAGGGCAAATAGCACTGGCGTCTGTTCTCAGCATGTACAGTGTATTGGACTGAAGAGGATCTATGTTCTTGTCATTTTCCTAAGCAAAATTGAACTAGATATGGCCGTGTGTGTAGGAAGCACAATTCTTTTGTTCTGAGCAAGCTCACTGTTTTGGCCCTATAGGAAACACAGTAGAATAGAAGAGTGATCTTTTCTCAAAAGCAGATTGTGTTTCGTGTAAGACGAGCTAGCGTTTGTTTCCCAGTCCTAAATGGAGTTGAATCACATGCAGTTTTTTGTCCTACGAGCAAGAGTGGTTTTCTGGTAAGGAAAGTCACTATTGTGCTCCCATTGCCATACACAGTGCAAATAGGACTCGTGTCTGTTCCCAGCAAGTACAGTGTATTGGACTGAATTGGAGGTACTGTTCTTGTCAGTTTCCTAATCAGTGTTGAACTAGATATAGCCCGTGTGTGTAGGAAGCACAGTTCTTTGGTTCTGAGCAAGCTCACTGTTCTGGCCCTATAGGAAACACATTAGAGTAGAAGAGTGCTCTTTTCTCAAAAGCAGAGAGTGTTTCTTGTAAGCGAGCTAGCATTTGTTTCCCAGTCCTAAATGGAGTTGAATCCCATGCAGTTTCCCGTCCTAGGAGCAAGAGTTGATTTCTGGTTAGAAGAGTCACTATTGCGCTCCCATTGTCATACACAGGGCAAATAGCACTGGCGTCTGTTCCCAGCATGTACAGTGTATTGGACTGAAGAGGATCTACTGTTCTTGTCAGTTTCCTAAGCAGAATTGAGCTAGATATGGCCGTGTGTAGGAAGCACAGTTTTTTTTTTCTGAGCAAGCTCACTGTTCTGGCCCTATAGGAAACACACTAGAGTAGAAGAGTGCTGTTTTCTCAAAAGCAGAGTGTGTTTCTTGTAAGGCAAGCTAGCGTTTGTTTCCCAGTCCTAAATGGAATTGAATCACATGCAGTTTTTGGTCCTAAGAGCAAGAGTTGTTTTCTGGTAAGGAAAGTCACTATTGTGCTCCCACTGCCATACACAGGGCAAATAGCACTCGTGTCTGTTCACAGCAAGTACAGTGTATTGGACTGAAGAGGAGCTACTGCTCATGTCAGTTTCCTAAGTAGAGTTGAACTAGATATGGCCCGTGTGTGTAGGAAACACATTTCTTTTGTTCTGAGCAAGCTCACTGTCCGGACACCATAGGAAACACAGTAGAGTAGAAGAGTGCTCTTTTCTCAAAAGCAGAGTGTGTATCTTGTAGGCGAGCTACCATTTGTTTCCCAGTCCTAAATGGAGTTGAATCACATGCAGTTTCTGGTCCTACGAGCAAGAATTGTTTAGTGGTAATAAGAGTCACTATTGCGCACCCATTTGTCTAGAGGGCAAATAGCACTGGCGTCTGTTCCCAGCATCTACAGTGTATTGGACTGAAGAGGATCTACTGTTCTTGTCAGATTCCTAAGCAGTGTTGAACTAGATATAGCCCGTGTGTGTAGGAAGCACAGTTCTTTGGTTCTGAGCAAGCTCACTGTTCTGGCCCTATAGGAAACACATTAGAGTAAAAGTGTGCTCTTTTCTCAAAAGCAGAATGTGTTTCTTGTAAGGCGAGCTAGCATTTGTTTCCCAGTCCTAAATGGAGTTGAATCACATGCAGTTTCTGGTCCTGTGAGCAAGAGTTGTTTTCTGGTAAGAAGAGTCACTATTACGCTCCCATTGTCATACACAGGGCAAATAGCAGTGGCGATTGTTTCCGGCATGTACAGTGTATTGGACTGAAGAGGATCTACTGTTCTTGTTAGTTTCCTAAGAAGAGTTGAACTAGATATGGCCGTGTGTGTAGGAAGCACAGTTCTTTTGTTCTGAGCAAGCTCACTGTTCTGGACCTATAGGAAACACAGTGGAGTAGAAGAGTGCTATTTTTTCAAAAGCACAGTGTGTTTCCTATAAGGCGAGCTAGCGTTTGTCACTATTGCGCTCCCATTGCCATACACAGTGCAAATAGCACTGGCGTCTGTTCCCAGCAAGTACAGTGTATTGGATGGAAGAGGATCTACTGTTCTTGTCAGTTTCCTAAGGAGAGTTGAACTAGATATGGCCCGTGTTTGTAGGACGCACATTTTTTTTGTTCTGAGCAATTTCACTGTTCAAACCCCATAGGAAACACAGTAGAGTAGAAGAGTGCTGTTTTCTCAAAAGCAGAGTGTGTTTCTTGTAAGGCGAGCTAGTGTTTGTTTCCCAGTCCTAAATGGAGTTGAATCACATGCAGTTTCTGGTCCTACGAGCAAGAGTTGTTTTCTGGTAATAAGAGTCACTATTGCGCTCCTATTGTCATTCACAGGGCAAATAGCACTGGCGTCTGTTCCCAGCATGTACAGTGTATTGGACAGAAGAGGATCTACTGTTCTTGTCTGTTTCCTAAGCAGAATTGAACTAGATATGGCCGTGTGTATAGGAAGCACAGTTCTTTTGTTCTGAGCAAGCCTACTGTTCTGGCCCTATAGGAAACACAGTAGAGTAGAAGAGTGCTCTTTTCTCAAAAGCAGAGTGTGTTTCTTGTAAGGCAAGCTAGCATTTGTTTCCCAGTCTTAATGGAGTTGAATCCCATGCAGTTTCTGGTCCTACGATCAAGAGTTGTTTTCTAGTAAGAAGAGTCACTATTGCGTTCCCATTGTGATACACAGGGCAAATAGCACTGGCGTCTGTTCTCAGCATGTACAGTGTATTGGACTGAAGAGGATCTATGTTCTTGTCAGTTTCCTAAGCAAAATTGAACTAGATATGGCCGTGTGTGTAGGAAGCACAGTTCTTTTGTTCTGAGCAAGCTCACTGTTCTGGCCCTATAGGAAACACATTAGAGTAGAAGAGTGCTCTTTTCTCAAAAGCAGAGTGTGTTTCTTGTAAGGCGAGCTAGCGTTTGTTTCCCAGTCCTAAATGGAGTTGAATCCCATGGAGTTTCCGGTCCTAGGAGCAAGAGTTGATTTCTGGTTAGAAGAGTCACTATTGCGCTCCCATTGTCATACACAGGGCAAATAGCACTGGCGTCTGTTCCTAGCATGCACAGTGTATTGGGCTGAAGAGGATCTACTGTTCTTGTCAGTTTCCTAAGCAGAATTGAACTAGATATGGCCATGTGTATAGGAAGCACAGTTCTTTTGTTCTGAGCAAGCTCACTGTTCTGGCCCTATAGGAAACACAGTAGAGTAGAAGAGTGCTCTTTTCTCAAAAGCAGAGTGTGTTTCTTGCAAGGCGACCTAGCATTTGTTTCCCAGTCCTAAATGGAGTTGAATCACCTGCAGTTTCTGGTCCTAAGACCAAGAGTTGTTTTCTGGTAAGGAAAGTCACTATTGCGCTCCCATTGCCATACACAGTGCAAATAGCACTTGCGTCTGTTCCCAGCAAGTACAGTGTATTGGACTGAAGAGGAGCTACTGTTCTTGTCAGTTTCCAAAGCAGAGTTGAACTAGATATAGCCCGTGTGTGTAGGAAGCAGAGTTCTTTGGTTCTGAGCAAGCTCACTGTTGGAGCTCATAGGAAACACAGTAGAGTAGAAGAGTGCTCTTTTCTCATAAGCTGAGTGTGTTTCTTGTAAGGCAAGCTAGTGTTTGTTTCCCAGTCCTAAATGGAGTTGAATCCCATGCAGTTTCTGGTCCTACGAGCAAGAGTTGTTTTCTGGTAAGAAGAGACACTATTGCGTTCCCATTGTAATATACACGGCAAAGAGCACTGGCGTCTGTTCCCAGCATGTACAGTGTATTGGACTGAAGAGGATCTACTGTTCTTGTCAGATTCCTAAGCAGTGTTGAACTAGATATAGCCCATGTGTGTAGGAAGCACAGTTCTTTGGTTCTGAGCAAGCTCACTGTTCTGGACCTTTAGGAAACACAGTAGAGTAGAAGAGTGCTATTTTCCAAAAGCATAGTGTGTTTCCTGTAAGGCGAGCTAGCGTTTGTCACTATTGCGCTCCCATTGCCATACACAGTGCAAATAGCACTCGCGTCTGTTCCCAGCAAGTACAGTGTATTGGATGGAAGAGGATCTACTGTTCTTGTCAGTTTCCTGAGGAGAGTTGAACTAGATATGGCCCGTGTTTGTAGGACGCACAGTTCTTTTGTTCTGAGCAAGTTCACTGTTCAAACCCCATAGGAAACACAGTAGAGTAGAAGAGTGCTGTTTTCTCAAAAGCAGAGTGTGTTTCTTGTAAGGCGAGCTAGTGTTTGTTTCCCAGTCCTAAATGGAGTTGAATCACATGTACTTTCTGGTCCTATGAGCAAGAGCTGTTTTCTGGTAAGAAGAGTCACTATTGCGTTCCCATTGTGATACACAGGGCAAATAGCACTGGCGTCTGTTCTCAGCATGTACAGTGTATTGGACTGAAGAGGATCTATGTTCTTGTCATTTTCCTAAGCAAAATTGAACTAGATATGGCCGTGTGTGTAGGAAGCACAATTCTTTTGTTCTGAGCAAGCTCACTGTTTTGGCCCTATAGGAAACACAGTAGAATAGAAGAGTGATCTTTTCTCAAAAGCAGATTGTGTTTCGTGTAAAACGAGCTAGCGTTTGTTTCCCAGTCCTAAATGGAGTTGAATCACATGCAGTTTTTTGTCCTACGAGCAAGAGTGGTTTTCTGGTAAGGAAAGTCACTATTGTGCTCCCATTGCCATACACAGTGCAAATAGGACTCGTGTCTGTTCCCAGCAAGTACAGTGTATTGGACTGAATTGGAGGTACTGTTCTTGTCAGTTTCCTAATCAGTGTTGAACTAGATATAGCCCGTGTGTGTAGGAAGCACAGTTCTTTGGTTCTGAGCAAGCTCACTGTTCTGGCCCTATAGGAAACACATTAGAGTAGAAGAGTGCTCTTTTCTCAAAAGCAGAGTGTGTTTCTTGTAAGTCGAGCTCGCATTTGTTTCCCAGTCCTAAATGGAGTTGAATCACATGCAGTTTCTGGTCCTACGAGCAAGTGTTGTTTTCTGGTAAGAAGAGTCACTATTTCGCTCCCATTGCCATACACAGTGCAAATAGCACTCGTGTCTGTTCCCAGCAAGTACAGTGTATTGGACTGAAGAGGAGCTACTGTTCTTGTCAGTTTCCTAAGCAGAGTTGAACTAGATATGGCCCGTGTGTGTAGGAAGCACAGTTCTTTTGTTCTGAGCAAGCTCACTGTTCGCACCCCATAGGAAACACAGTATAGTAGAAGAGTGCTCTTTTCTCAAAAGCAGAGTGTGTTTCTTGTAAGGCGAGCTAGCGTTTGTTTCCCAGTCCTAAATGGAGTTGAATCACATGCAGTTCCTGGTCCTATGAGCAAGAGTTGTTTTCTGGTAAGAAGAGTCACTATTGCGCTCCCATTGCCATACACAGGGCAAATAGCACTGGCATCTGTTCCCAGCATGTACAGTGTATTGGACTGAAGAGGATATACTGTTCTTGTCAGTTTACTAAGAAGAATTGATCTAGATATGGCCGTGTGTGTAGGAAGCACAGTTTTTTTGTTCTGAGCAAGCTAACTGTTCTGGCTCTATAAGAAACACAGTAGAGTAGAAGATTGCTATTTTCTCAAAAGCGAGTGTATTTTCGTAAGGCGAGCTCGTGTTTGTTTCCCAGTCCTAAATGCAGTTGAGTCACATGCAGTTTTTGGTCCTACGAGCAAGATTTGATTTATGTTAAGAATAGTCACTATTGCACTGCCATTGCCATACACAGGACAAATAGCACTGGCATCTGTTCCAAGCAAGTACAGTGTATCGGACTGAAGAGGAGCTACTGTTCTTGTCAGTTTCCTAAGCAGAGTTGAACTAGATATTATCCGTGTGTGTAGGAAGCACAGTTCTTTTGTTCTGAGCAAGCTCACTGTTTGGACCCCATAGGAAACACAGTAGAGTAGAAGAGTGCTCTTTTCTCTAAAGCAGAGTGTGTTTCTTGTAAGGCGAGCTAGCGTTTGTTTCGCAGTCCTAAATGGAGTTGAAACCCATGCAGTTTCTGGTACTACGAGCAAGAGTTGTTTTCTGGTAAGAAGAATCACTTTCGCGCTGCCATTGCCATACACAGGGCAAATAGCACTGGCGTCTGTTCGCAGCAAGTACAGTGTATTGGACTGAAGAGGATCTACTGTTCTTGTCAGGTTCCTAAGCAGAATTGAACTAGATATGGCCGTGTGTGTAGGAAGCACAGTTCTTTTGTTCTGAGCAAGCTCACTGTTCGGACCCCATAGGAAACACAGTAGAGTAGAAGAGTGCTCTTTTCTCAAAAGCAGAGTGTGTTTTTTGTAAGGCAAGCTAGCGTTTGTTTCCCAGTCCTAAATGGAGTTGAACGCATGCAGTTTCTGGTCCTACGAGCAAGAGATGTTTTCTGGTAAGGAAAGTCACTATTGCGCTCTCATTGCCATACACAGTGCAAATAGCACTCGTGTCTGTTCCCAGCAAGTACAGTGTATTGGACTGAAGAGGATCTACTGTTCTTGTCAGGTTCCTAAGCAGAGTTGAAATAGATATGGCCTGTGTGTGTAGGAAGCACAGTTATTATATTCTGAGCAAGCTCACTGTTCAGACCCCATAGGAAACACAGTAGAGTAGAAGAGTGCTCTTTTCTCAAAAGCAGAGTGTGTTTCTTGTAAGGCGAGCTAGCGTTTGTTTCCCAGTCCTAAATGGAGTTGAATCACATGCAGTTTCTGGTCCTATGAGCAAGAGTTGTTTTCTGGTAAGGAAAGTCACTATATCGCTCCCATTGCCATACACAGTGCAAATAGCACTCCCGTCTGTTCCCAGCAAGTACAGTGTATCAGACTGAAGAGGAGCTATTGTTCTTGTCAGTTTCCTAAGCAGAGTTGAACTAGATATGGCCCGTGTTTGTAGGATGCACAGTTCTTATGTTCTGAGCAAGCTCATTGTTCTGGCCCTATAGGAAACACAGTAGAGTAGATGAGTGCTCTTTTCTCTAAAGCAGAGTGTGTTTCTTGTAAGGCGAGCTATCGTTTGTTTCCCAGTCCTAAATGGAGTGGAATCACATGCAGTTTCAGTTCCTATGAGCAAGAGTTGTTTTCTGGTAAGGAAAGTCACTATTGCGTTCTCATTGCCATACACAGTGCAAATAGCACTGGCGTCTGATCGCAGCAAGTACAGTGTATTGGACTGAAGAGGATCTATTGTTCTTGTCAGGTTCCTAAGCAGAATTGAACTAGATATGGCCGTGTGTGTAGGAAGCACAGTTTTTTTTGTTCTGAGCAAGCTCATTGTTCGGACCCCATAGGAAACACAGTAGAGTAGAAGAGTGCTCTTTTCTCAAAAGCAGAGTGTGTTTCTTGTAAGGCGAGCTAGCGTTTGTTTCCCAGTCCTAAATGGAGTTGAATCCCATGCAGTTTCTGGTCCTAAGAGCAAGAGTTGTTTTCTGGTAAGGAAAGTCACTGTTGCGCTCCCATTGCCATACACAGTGCAAATAGCACTCGCGTCTGTTCCCAGCAAGTACAGTGTATTGGACTGAAGAGGATCTACTGTTCTTGTCAGGTTCCTAAGCAGAGTTGAAATAGATATGGCCCGTGTGTGTAGAAAGCACAGTTATTATGTTCTGAGCAAGCTCACTGTTCTGGCCCTATAGGAAACACAGTAGAGTTGAAGAGTGCTTTTTCTCTAAAGTAGAGTGTATTTCTTGTAAGGCGAGCTCGCATTTGTTTCCCAGTCCTAAATAGAGTTGAGTCACAGGCAGTTTTTGGTTCTACGAGCAAGAGTTGTTTTCTGGTAAGAAGAGTCACTATTGCGCTCCAAATGCCACACACAGTGCAAATAGCACTCGCGTCTGTTCCCAGCAAGTACAGTGTATCGGACTGAAGAGGAGCTACTGTTCTTGTCAGTTTCCTAAGCAGAGTTGAACTAGATATGGCCCGTGTGTGTAGGAAGCACAGTTCTTATGTTCTGAGCAAGCTCACTGTTCTGGCACTACAGGAAACACAGTAGAGTAGATGAGTGCTCTTTTCTCTAAAGCAGAGTGTGTTTCTTGTAAGGCAAGCTATCGTTTGTTTCCCAGTCCTAAATGGAGTTGAATCACATGCAGTTTCTGGTCCTACGAACAAGAGTTGATTTCTGGTAATGAAAGTCACATTGTGCTCCCATTGCCATACACAGTGCAAATAGCACTCGCGTTGTTCCCAGCAATTACAGTGTATTGCACTGAATAGGTGCAATTGTTCTTGTCAGTTTCCTAAGTAGAGTTGAACCAAATATTATCCGTGTGTGTAGGAAGCACAGTTCTTTTCTTCTGAGCAAGCTCACTGTTTGGACCCCATAGGAAACACATTAGATTAGAAGAGTGCTCTTTTCTCTAAAGCAGAGTGTGTTTCTTGTAAGGCGAGCTAGAGTTTGTTTCACAGTCCTAAATGGAGTTGAAACCCATGCAGTTTCTGGTATTACGAGCAAGAGTTGTTTTCTGGTAAGAAGAGTCACTATAGCGCTGCCATTGCCATACACAGGACAAATAGCACTGGCGTCTGTTCGCAGCAAGTACAGAGTATTGGACTGAAGAGGATCTACTGTTCAGGTCAGGTTCCTAAGCAGAATTGAACTAGATATGGCCGTGTGTGTAGGAAGCACAGTTCTTTTGTTCTGAGCAAGCTCACTGTTCGGACCCCATAGGAAACACATTAGAGTAGAAGAGTGCTCTTTTCTCAAAAGCAGAGTGTGTTTTTTGTAAGGCAAGCTAGCGTTTGTTTCTCAGTCCTAAATGGAGTTGAATACATGCAGTTTCTGGTCCTACGAGCAAGAGTTGTTTTCTGGTAAGGAAAGTCACTATTGCGCTCCCATTGCCATATACAGTGCAAATAGCACTCCCGTCTGTTCACACCAAGTACAGTGTATTGGACTAAAGAGGAGCCACTGTTCTTGTCAGGTTCATAAGCAGAGTTGAACTAGATATGGCCCGTGTGTCTAGGAAGCACAGTTCATTTGTTCTGAGCAAGCTCACTGTTCTGGTCCTATAGGAAACACAGTAGAGTAGAAGAGTGCTCTTTTCTCAAAAGCAGAGTGGTTTTTGTAAGGCGAGCTAGCGTTTGTTTCCTAGTCCTAAATGGAGTTGAATCACATGCAGTTTCTGGTCCTACAAACAAGAGTTGTTTTCTGGTAAGGAAAGTCACTATTGCGCTCCCATTGCCATACACAGTGCAAATAGCACTCGCGTCTGTTCCCAGCAATTACAGAGTATCGGACTGAAGAGGAGCTACTGTTCTTGTCAGTTTCCTAAGCAGAGTTGAACTAGATATGGTCCGTGTGTGTAGGAAGCACAGTTCTTTTGTTCTGAGCAAGCTCACTGTTTGGACCCCTAGGAAACACAGTGGAGTAGAAGAGTGCTCTTTTCTCTAAAGCAGAGTGTTTTTCTTGTAAGGCGAACTAGCATTTGTTTCCCAGTCCTAAATGGCGTTGAATCACATGCAGTTTGTGGTCCTACGAGCAAGAGTTGTTTTCTGGTAAGGAAAGTCACTATTGTGTTCTCTTTGCCATACACATTGCAAATAGCACTCGCGTCTGTTCCCAGGAAGTACAGTGTATTGGACTGAAGAGGAGCTACTGTTCTTCTCAGTTTCCTATGAAGAGTTGAACTAGATATTATCCGTGTGTGTAGGAAGCACAGTTAATTTGATCTGAGCAAGCTCACTGTTCTTGCCCTATAGGAAACACAGTAGAGTAGAAGAGTGCTATTTTCGCAAAAGCAGAGTGTGTTTTTGTAAGGCGAGCTAGCATTTGTTTCCCAGTCCTAAATGGCGTTGAATCACATGTAGTTTCTATTCCTAGGAGGAAGAGTTGTTTTCTGGTAAGGAAAGTCACTATTGCGTTCTCATTGCCATACACAGTGCAAATAGCACTGGCGTCTGATCGCAGCAAGTACAGTGTATTGGACTGAAGAGGAACTACTGTTCTTGTAAGGTTCCTACGCAGAATTGAACTAGATATGGCCGTGTGTGTAGGAAGCACAGTTCTTTTGTTCTGAGCAAGCTCACTGTTTGGACCCCATAGGAAACACAGTAGAGTAGAAGAGTGCTCTTTTCTCTAAAGCAGAGTGTGTTTCTTGTAAGGCGAGCTAGCTTTTGTTTCCCAGTCCTAAATGGAGTTGAGTCACAGGCAGTTTTTGGTACTACCAGCAAGAGTTGTTTTCTGGTAAGAAGAGTCACTATTGCGCTCCATATGCCATACACAGTGCAAATAGCACTCGCGTCTTTTCCCAGCAAGTACAGTGTATTGGACTGAAGAGGAGCTACTGTTCTTGTCAGTTTCCTAAGCAGAGTTGAACTAGATGTGCTCCGTGTGTGTAGGAAGCACAGTTCTCTTGTTCTGAGCAAACTCACTGTTTGGATCCCATAGGAAACACAGTAGAGTAGAAGAGTGCTCTTTCCTCTAAAGCAGAGTGTGCTTCTTGTAAGGCGAGCTAGCGTTTGTATCCCAGTCCTAAATTAAGTGGAATCACATGCAGTTTCTGGTCCTACGAGCAAGAGTTGTTTTCTGGTAAGGAAAGACACTATTGTGCTCCCATTGCCATACACAGTACAAATAGCACTCGCGTCTGTTCCCAGCAAGTACAGTGTATTGAAGTGAAGAGTAGCTACTGTTCTTGTCAGTTTCCTAAGCAGAGTTGAACTAGATATGGCCCATGTGTCTAGGAAGCACAGTTATTATGTTCTGAGCAAACTCACTGTTTGGACCCCATAGGAAACACAGTAGAGTAGAAGAGTGCTCTTTTTTCTAAAGCAGAGTGTGTTTCTTGTAAGGCGAGCTCGCGTTTGTTTCCCAGTCCTAAATGGAGTTGCGTCACAGGCAGTTTTTGCTAATACCATCAAGAGTTGTTTTCTGGTAAGGATAGTCACTATTGCGCTCCCATTGCCATACACAGTACAAATAGCACTCGCGTCTGTTCCCAGGAATTACAGTGTATTGGACTGAAGAGGAGCTACTGTTCTTGTCAGTTTCCTAAGCAGAGTTGAACTAGATATGGCACGTGTGTATGAAGCACAGTTCTTATGTTCTGAGCAAGCTCACTGTTCTGGCCCTATAGGAAACACAGTAGAGTAGATGAGTGCTCTTTTCTCTAAAGCAAAGTGTGTTTCTTGTAAGGCGAGCTAGCGTTTGTTTCCCAGTCCTAAATGGAGTTGAATCACATGCAGTTTCTGGTCCTACAAGCAAGACTTGTTTTATGGTAAGAAGAGTCACTATTGCGCTGCCATTGCCAAAGACAGGACAAATAGCACTGGCGTCTGTTCCCAGCAAGTACAGTGTATTGGACTGAAGAGGATCTACTGTTCTTGTCAGGTTTTTAAGCAGAATTGAAATAGATATGGCCATGTGTGTAGGAAGCACAGTTCTTTTGTTCTGAGCAAGCTCACTGTTCGGACCACATAGGAAACACAGTAGAGTAGAAGAGTGCTCTTTTCTCAAAAGCAGAGTGTGTTTCTTGTAAGTCGAGCTAGCGTTTGTTTCTCAGTCCTAAATGGAGTTGAGTCACATGCAGTTTGTGGTCCTATGAGCAAGAGTTGTTTTCTGGTAAGAAGAGTCACTATTGAGCTCCCATTGCCATACACAGTGCAAATAGCACTCGCGTGTGTTCCCAGCAAGTACAGTGTATTGGACTGAAGAGGAGCTACTGTTCTTGTCACTTTCCTAAGCAGAGTTGAACTAGATATGTCCCGTGTGTGTACGAAGCACAGTTCTTTTGTTCTGAGCAAGGTCACTGTTCGGACACCTTAAGAAACACAGTAGAGTAGAAGAGTACTCATTTCAAAAAGCAGAGTGTGTTTCTTTTAAGTCGAGCCAATGTTTGATTCCCAGTCAGAAATGGAGTTGAACCCCATGCAGTTTCTGGTCCTACAAGCAAGAGTTGTTTTCTGTTAAGGAAAGTCACTATTGTGCTCCCATTCCATTACACAGTGCAAACAGCACTCCTGTGTGTTCCCAGCAAGTACAGTGTATTGGACTGAAGAGGAGCTACTGCTCTTGTCAGTTTCCTAAGCAGAGTTGAACTAGATATGGCCCGTGTATGTAGGAAGCACAGTTCTTTTGTTCTGAGCAAGCTAACTGTTTGGACCCCATAGGAAACACAGTAGAGTAAAAGAGTGCTCTTTTCTCAAAACCAGAGTGTGTTTCTTGTAAGGCGAGCTAGTGTTTGTTTCCAAGTCAGAAATTGAGTTGAATCCCATGCAGTTTCTGGTCCTATGAGCAAGAGTTGTTTTCTGGTAAGAAGAGTCACTATTGAGCTCCCATTGCCATACACAGTGCAAATAGCACTCGCGTCTGTTCCCAGCAAGTACAGTGTATTGGACTGAAGAGGAGTTACTGTTCTTGTCAGTTTCCTAAGCAGAGTTGAACTAGATATGGCCGTGTGTGTAGGAAGCACAGTTCTTTTGTTCTGAGCAAGCTCTCTATTCTGGCCCTAATGGAAACACAGTAGAGTAGAAGAGTGCTCTTTTATCAAAAGCAGAGTGTGTTTCTTGTAAGGCGAGCTAGTGTTCGGTTCCCAGTCCTAAATGGAGTTGAGTCACATGCAGTTTCTGGTCCTACGAGCAAGAGTTTTTATCTGGTAAGAAGAGTCAATATTGAGCTCCCATTGCCATACACAGTGCAAAGAGCACTCGCGTCTGTTCCCAGCAAGTACAGTGTATTGGACTGAAGAGGAGTTGCTGTTCTTGTCAGTTTTCTAAGCAGAGTTGAACTAGATATGGCCCGTGTCTGTAGGAAGCACAGTTCTTTTCTTCTGAGCAAGCAAACTGTTCGGACCCCATAGGAAACACAGTAGAGTAGAAGAGTGCTCTTTCTCAAAAGCAGAGTGTGTTTCTTGTAAGGCAAGCTAGTGTTTGTTTCCAAATCAGAAATTGAGTTGAATCCCATGCAGTTTCTGGTCCTATGAGCAAGAGTTGTTTTCTGGTAAGAAGAGTCACTATTGTGCTCCCTTTGTCATACACAGTGCAAATAGCACTCGCGTCTGTTCCCAGCAAGTACAGTGTATTGGACTGAAGAGGAGCTACTGTTCTTGTCAGTTTCCTAAGCAGAGTTGAACTATATAGGGCCGTGTGTGTAGGAAGCACAGTTCTTTTGTTCTGAGCAAGCTCTCTCTTCTGGCCCTATAGTAAACACAGAAGAGTAGAAGAGTGCTCTTTTCTCAAAAGCAGAGTCTGTTTCTTGTAAGGCGATCCAGCGTTTATTTCCCAGTCCTAAATGGAATTGAATCACATGCAGTTTCTGGTCCTACGAGCAAGAGTTGTTTTCTGGTAAGAAGAGTCACTATTGTGCTCCCATTGCCATACACAGTGCAAATAGCGCTCGATCTGTTCCAGCAAGTACAGTGTATTGGACTGAAGAGGAGCTACTGTTCTTGTCAGTTTCCTAAGCAGAGTTGAACTAGATATGGCCGGTGTGTGTAGGAAGCACAGTTCTTTTGTTCTGAGCAAGCTCACTGTTCGGAAACCATAGGAACCACAATAGAGTAGAAGAGTGCTCTTTTCTCAAAAGCAGAGTGTGTTTCTTGTAAGGAGAGCTAACGTTTGTTGCCCAGTCCTAAATGGAGTTGAATCACATGCTGTTTCTGGTCCTACGAGCAAGAGTAGTTTCCTGGTAAGAAGAGTCACTATTGCGCTCCCATTGTCATACACAGGGCAAATAGCACTGGCATCTGCTCCCAGCATGTACAGTGTACTGGACTGAAGAGGATCTACTGTTCTTTTCAGTTTCCTAAGCAGAATTAGACTAGATATGGCCCGTGTGTGTAGGAAGCACAGTTCTTTTGTTCTGAGCAAGCTCACTGTTCTGCCCTATAGGAAACACAGTAGAGTAGAAGAGTGCTCTTTTCTCAAAAGCAGAGTGTGTTTCTTGTAAGGCGAGCTAGCGTTTGTTTCACAGTCCTAAATGGAGTTGAGTCACACGCAGTTTGTGGTCCTATGAGCAAGAGTTGTTTTCTGGTAAGAAGAGTCACTATTGGGCTCCCATTGACAAACACAGTGCAAATACCACTCGCGTGTGTTCCCAGCAAGTACAGTGTATTGGACTGAAGAGGAGCTACTGTCCTTGTCACTTTCCTAAGCAGAGTTGAACTAGATATGTCCGTGTGTGTACGAAGCACAGTTCTTTTGTTCTGAGCAAGGTCACTGTTTGGACCCCATAAGAAACACAGTAGAGTAGAAGAGTGCTCTTTTCAAAAAGCAGACTGTGTTTCTTGTAAGTCAAGCCATTGTTTGATTCCCAGTCAGAAATGGAGTTGAATCACATGCAGTTTGTGGTCCTACGAGCAAGAGAAGTTTCCTGGTAAGAAGAGTCACAATTGTGCTCCCATTGTCATACACAGGGCAAATAGCACTGGCATCTGTTCCCAGCATGTACAGTGTATTGGACTGAAAAGGAGATACTGTTCTTGTCACTTTCCTAAACAGAGTTGAAGTAGATATGGCCCCTGTGTGTAGGAAGCACAGTTCTTTTGTTCTGAGCAAGCTCACTGTTCTGGCCCTATAGGAAACACAGTAGAGTAGAAGAGTGCTCTTTTCTCAAAAGCAGAGTGTGTTTCTTGTAAGGCGAGCTAGTGTATGTTTCCCAGTCCTAAATGGAGTTGAATCCCATGCAGTTTCTGGTCCTGCGAGCAAGAGTTGTTTTCTGGTAAGAAGAGACACTATTGTGCTCCCATTGCATTACACACTGCAAACAGGACTCGCGTGTGTTCCCAGCAAGTGCAGTGTATTGGACTGAAGAGGAGCTACTGTTCTGGTCAGTTTGATAAGCAGAGTTGAACTAGATATGGCCCGTGTGTGTAGGAAGCACAGTTCTTTTCTTTGAGCAAGCTAACTGTTCAGACCCCATAGGAAACACAGTAGAGTAGAAGAGTGCTCTTTTCTCAAAAGCAGAGTGTGTTTCTTGTAAGGAGAGCTAACGTTTGTTGCCCAGTCCTAAATGGAGTTGAATCACATGCAGTTTCTGGTCCTAAGAGCAAGAGGAGTTTTCTGGTAAGAAGAGTCACTATTGTGCTCCCATTGTCATACACAGGGCAAATAGCACTGGCATCTGCTCCAAGCATGTACAGTGTATTGGACTGAAGAGGATCTACTGTTCTTTTCAGTTTCCTAAGCAGAGTTGAACTAAATATGGCCCGTGTGTTTAGGAATCACAGTTCTTTTCTTCTGAGCAAGTTCACTGTTCGGACCCCATAGGAAACACAGTAGAGTAGAAGAGTGCTCTTTTCTCAAAAGCAGAGTGTGTTTATTGTAATGCGAGCTAGCGTTTGTTTCCCAGTCAGAATTGGAGTTGAGTCACATTCAGTTTCTGGTCCTACAAGCAAGAATTGTTTTCTGGTAAGGAAAGTCACTATTGCGCTCCCATTCCATTACACAGTGCAAATAGCACTTGCGTGTGTTCCCAGCAAGTACAGTGTATTGGACTCAAGAGGAGCTACTGTTCTTGTCAGGTTCCTAAGCAGATTTGAACTAGATATGGCCGGTATGTGTAGGAAGCACAGTTCTTTTCTTCTGAGCAAGCTAACTGTTCAGACCCCATAGAAAACACAGTAGAGTAGAAGAGTGCTCTTTTCTCAAAAGCAGTGTGTGTTTCTTGTAAGGCGAGCTAGTGTTTGTTTCCAAGTCAGAAATTGAGTTGAATACCATGCAGTTTCTGGTCCTACGAGCAAGAGTTGTTTTCTGGTAAGAAGAGTCACTATTGAGCTCCCATTGCCATACACAGTGCAAATAGCACTCGCGTGTGTTCCCAGCAAGTACAGTGTATTGGACTGAAGAGGAGCTACTCTTCTTGTAACTTTCCTAAGCAGAGTTGAACTAGATATGTCCCGTGTGTGTAGGAAGCACAGTTCTTTTGTTCTGAGCAAGGTCACTGTTCGGACGCCATAAGAAACACAGTAGAGTAGAAGAATGCTCTTTTCAAAAAGCAGAGTGTGTTTCTTGTAAGGCGAGCCATTGTTTGATTCCCAGTCAGAAATGGAGTTGAATCCCATGCAGTTTCTGGTCCTAGAAGCAAGAGTTTTTTTCTGGTAAGGAAAGTCACTATTGCGCTCCCATTCCATTACACAGTGCAAATAGCACTCTCGTGTGTTCCCAGCAAGTACAGTGCATTGGACTGAAGAGGAGCTACTGCTCTTGTCAGTTTTCTAAGCAGAGTTGAACTAGATATGGCCCGTGTATGTAGGAAGCACAGTTCTTTTTTTCTGAGCAAGCTAACTGTTCGGACCCCATAGGAAACACAGTAGAGTAAAAGAGTGCTCTTTTCTCAAAAGCAGAGTGTGTTTCTTGTAAGGCGAGCTAGTGTTTGTTTCCAAGTCAGAAATTGAGTTGAATCCCATGCAGTTTCTGGTCCTATGAGCAAGAGTTGTTTTCTGGTAAGAAGAGTCACTATTGAGCTCCCATTGCCATACACAGTGCAAATAGCACTCGCGTCTGTTCCCAGTAAGTACAGTGTATTGGAATGAAGAGGAGTTACTGTTCTTGTCAGTTTCCTAAGCAGAGTTGAACTAGATATGGCAGTTTGTGTAGGAAGCATAGTTCTTTTGTTCTGAGCAAGCTCTCTATTCTGACCATATAAGAAACACAGTAGAGTAGAAGAGTGCTCTTTTCTCAAAAGCAGAGTGTGTTTCTTGTAAGGCGAGCTAGTGTTTGTTTCCCAGTCAGAAATGGAGTTGAATCCCATGCAGTTTCTGGTCCTACGAGCAAGAGTTGTTTTCTGGTACAGAAAGTTACTATTGTGCTCCCTTTGTCATACACAGTGCAAATAGAACTCGCGTCTGTTCCCAGCAAGTACAGTGTATTGGACTGAAGAGGAGAGACTGTTCTTGTCAGTTTCCTAAGCAGAGGTAAACTAGATATGGCCGTGTGTGTAGGAAGCACAGTTCTTTTGTTCTGTGCAAGCTCTCTCTTCTGGCCCAATAGGAAACACAGTAGAGTAGAAGAGTGCTCTTTTCTCAAAAGTAGAGTGTGTTTCAGGTAAAGCGAGCTAGCGTTTGTTTCCCAGTCCTAAATGGAATTGAGTCACATGCAGTTTCAGGTCATTCGAGCAAGAGATGTTTTCTGGTAAGAAGAGTCACTATTGAGCTCCCATTTCCATACACAGTGCAAATAGCACTTGCGTCTGTTCCCAGCAAGAACAGTGTATTGGACTGAAGAGGAGCTACTGTTCTTGTCAGTTTCCTTAGGAGAGTTTTAACTAGATATGGCCCGTGTGTGTAGGAAGCACAGTTCTTTTCTTCTGAGGAAGCTAAATGTTCGGACCCCATAGGAAACACAGTAGAGTAGAAGAGTGCTCTTTTCTGAAAAGCAGAGTGTGTTTCCGGTAAGCGAGCTAGTGTTTGTTTCCAAGTCAGAAATTGAGTTGAATCCCATGCAGTTTCTGGTCCTATGAGCAAGAGTTGTTTTCTGGTAACAAGAGACACTATTGAGCTCCCATTGCCATAGAGAGTGCAAATAGCACTCGCATCTGTTCCCAGCAAGTACAGTGTATTGGACTGAAGAGGAGCTACTGTTCTTGTCAGTTTCCTAAGCAGAGTTGAAGTAGATATGGCCCGTGTGTGTAGGAAGCACAGTTCTTTTGTTCTGAGCAAGCTCTCTCTTCTGGCCCTATAGGAAACACAGAAGAGTAAAAGAGTGCTCTTTTCTCAAAAGCAGAGTGTGTTTCTTGTAAGGCGAGCTAGCGTTTATTTTTCAGTCCTAAATGGAGTTGAATCCCATGCAGTTTCTGGTCCTACAAGCAAGAGTTGTTTTCTGGTAAGAAGAGTCACTATTGCGCTCCCATTGCCATACACAGTGCAAATAGCGCTCGATCTTTTCCAGCAAGTACAGTGTATTGGACTGAAGAAGAGCTACTGTTCTTGTCATTTTCCTAAGCAGAGTTGAACTAGATATGGCCGCTGTGTGAAGGAAGCACAGTTCTTTTGTTCTGAGCAAGCTCACTGTTCTGGCCCTATAGGAAACACAGTAGAGTAGAGGAGTGCTCTTTTCTCAAAAGCAGAGTGTGTTTCTCGTAAGGCGAACTAGCGTTTGTTTCCCAGTCCTAAATGGAGTTGAATCCCATGCAGTTTGTGGTCCTACGAGCAAGAGTAGTTTCCTGGTAAGAAGAGTCACTATTGCGCTCCCATTGTCATACACAGGGCAAATAGCACTGGCATCTTTTCCCAGAATGTACAGTGTATTGGACTGAAAAGGAGCTACTGTTCTTGTCACTTTCCTAAGCAGAGTTGAACTAGATATGGCCCCTGTGTGTAGGAAGCACAGTTCTTTTGTTCTGAGCAAGCTCACTGTTCTGGCCCTATAGGAGACACAGTAGAGTAGAAGAGTGCTCTTTTCTCAAAAGCAGAGTGTGTTTCTTGTAAGGCGAGCTAGCGTTTGTTTCCCAGTCCTAAATGGAGTTGAATCCCATTAAGTTTCTGGTCCTACGAGCAAGAGTTGTTTTCTGGTAGGAAGAGTCACTATTGTGCGCCCATTGCCTTACACAGTGCAAATAGTACTGGCATCTCTTCCAAGCATGTACAGTGTATTGGACTGAAGAGGAGCTAGTATTCTTCTCAGTTTCCTAAGCAGAGTTGAACTGGATATGGCCCGTGTGTGTAGGAAGCACAGTTTTTTTGTTCTGAGCAAGTTCACTGTTCGGACCCCATAGGAAACACAGTAGAGTAGAAGAGTGCTCTTTTCTCAAAAGCAGAGTGTGTTTCTTGTAAGGCGAGCTAGTGTTTGTTTCCAAGACAGAAATTGAGTTGAATCCCATGCAGTTTCTGGTCCTACGAGCAAGAGTTGTTTTCTGGTAAGAAGAGTCACTATTTCGCTCCCATTGCCATACATAGTGTAAATAGCACTCGCGTCTGTTCCCAGCAAGTACAGTGTATTGGACTGAATAGGAGCTAATGTTCTTGTCAGTTTCCTAAGCAGAGTAGAACTGGATATGGCCCGTTTGTGTAGGAAGCACAGTTCTTTTGTTCTGAGCAAGCTCACTGCTCGGACCCCATAGGAAACACAGTAGAGTAGAAGAGTGCTCTTTTCCCAAAAACAGAGTGTGTTTCTTGTAAGGCGAGCTAGCGTTTGTTTCCCAGTCCTAAATGCTGTTGAGTCACATGCAGTTTCTGGTCCTTCGAGCAAGAGTTGTTTTCTGGTAAGAAGAGGCACTATTTCGCTCGCATTGCCATACACAGTGCAAATAGCACTGGCGTCTGTTCCCAGCAAGTACAGTGTATTGGACTGAAGATGAGCTACTGTTCTTGTCATTTTCCTAAGCAGAGTTGAACTAGATATGGCCCGTGTGTGTAGGAAGCACAGTTCTTTTGTTCTGATCAAGCTCACTGTTCTGACCCCGTAGGAAACACAGTAGAGTAGAAGAGTGCTTTTTTCTCAAAAGCAGAGTGTGTTTCTTGTAAGGCGAGCTAGTGTTTGTTTCCCAGTCCTAAATGGAGTTGAATCCCATGCAGTTTCTGGTCCTATGAGCAAGAGTTGTTTTCTGGTAAGAAGAGTCACTATTGCGCTCCCATTATCATACAGAGGGCAAATAGCACTGGCGTCTCCTCCCAGCATGCACAGTGTATTGGACTGAAGAGGATCTACTGTTCTTTTCAGTTTCCTAAGCAGAATTCACTAGATATGGCCCGTGTGTGTAGGAATCACAGTTCTTTTCGTCTGAGCAAGCTCACTGTTCGGACCCCATTGGAAACACAGTAGAGTAGAAGAGTGCTCTTTTCTCAAAAGCAGAATGTTTTTCTTGTAATGCGAGCCAGCGTTTGTTTCCCAGTCAGAAATGGAGTTGAGTCACATGCAGTTTCTGGTCCTACAAGCAAGAGTTGTTTTCTGGTAAGGAAAGTCACTATTGCGCTCCCATTCCTTTACACAGTGCAAATAGCACTCGCGTGTGTTCCCAGCAAGTACAGTGTATTGGACTGAAGAGGACCTACTGTTCTTGTCATTTTCCTAAGCAGAGTTGAACTAGATATGGCCCATGTGTGTAGGAAGCACAGTTCTTTTGTTCTGAGCAAGCTAACTTTTCGGACCGCATAGGAAACACAGTAGAGTATAGAGTGCTCTTTTCTCAAAAGCAGAGTGTGTTTCCTGTAAGCGCGCTAGTGTTTGTTTCCAAGTCAGAAATTGAGTTGAATCACATGCAGTTTCTGGTCCTATGAGCAAGAGTTGTTTTCTGGTAAGAAGAGACACTATTGCACTCCCATTGCCATACACAGTGCAAATAGCACTCGCGTCTGTTCCCATCAAGTACAGTGTATTGGACTGAAGAGGAGTTACTGTTCTTGTCAATTTCCTAAGCAGAGTTGAACTAGATATGGCCGTTTGTGTAGGAAGCACAGTTCTTTTGTTCTGAGCAAGCTCTCTCTTCTGGCCCTATAAGAAACACAGTAGAGTAGAAGAGTGCTCTTTTCTCAAAAGCAGAGTGTGTTTCTTGTAAGGCGAGCTAGTGTTTGTTTCCAAGACAGAAATTGGGTTGAATCCCATGCAGTTTCTGGTCCTACGAGCAAGAGTTGTTTTCTGGTAAGGAAAGTCACTATTGTGCTCCCATTGCATTACACACTGCAAATAGGACTCGCGTGTGTTCCCAGCAAGTACAGTGTATTGGACTGAAGAGGAGCTACTATTCTTGTCAGTTTGCTAACCAGAGTTGAACTGGATATGGCCCGTGTGTGTAGGAAGCACAGTTCTTTTGTTCTGAGCAAGCTCACTGTTCGGACCCCATAGGAAACACAGTAGAGTAGAAGAGTGCTCTTTTCTCAAAATCCAGAGTGTGTTTCTTTTAAGGCGAGCTAGCGTTTGTTTCCCAGTCCTAAATGGGGTTGAATCACATGCAGTTTCTGGTCCTATGAGCAAGAGTTGTTTTCTGGTAAGAAGTGTCACTACTGCGCTCCCATTGTCATACACAGGGCAAATAGCACTGGCGTCTCCTCCCAGCTTGTACAGTGTATTGGACTGAAGAGGAGCTACTGTTCTTGTCACTTTCCTAAGCAGAGTTGAACTAGATATGGCCCGTGTGTGTAGGAAGCACAGTTCTTTTGTTCTGAGCAAGCTCACTGTTCTGGCCCTATAGGAAACACAGTATAGTAGAAGAGTGCTCTTTTCTCAAAAGCAGAGTGTGTTTCTTGTAAGGCGAGCTAGCGTTTGTTTCCCAGTCCTAAATGGAGTTGAATCCCATGCAGTTTCTGTTCCTATAAGCAAGAGTTGTTTTCTGGTAAGGAAAGTCACTATTACGCTCCCATTGTATTACACAGTGCAAATAGCACTCGCGTGTGTTCCCAGCAATTTCAGTGTATTGGACTGAAGAGGAGCTACTGTTCTTTTCAGTTTCCTAAGCAGAGTTGAACTAGATATGACACCTGTGTGTAGGAAGCACAGTTCGTAGGTTCTGAGCAAGCTCACTGTTCTGGCCTTATAGGAAACACAGTAGAGTAAAAGAGTGCTCTTTTCTCAAAAGCAGAGTGTGTTTCAGGTAAGGCGTGCTAGTGTTTGTTTCCCAGTCCTAAATGGAGTTGAGTCACATGCAGTTTGTGGTCCTTTGAGCAAGAGTTTTTTTCTGGTAAGAAGAGTCACTATTGAGCTCCCATTGCCATACACAGTGCAAATAGCACTCGCATCTGTTCCCAGCAATTACAGTGTATTGTACTGAAGAGGAGCTACTGTTCTTGTCAGTTTCCTAAGCAGAGTTGAACTAGATATGGCCGTGTGTGTAGGAAGCACAGTTCTTTTGTTCTGAGAAAGGTCACTGTTCGGACCCCATAAGAAACACAGTAGAGTAGAAGAGTGCTCTTTTCTCAAAAACAGAGTGTGTTTCTCGTAAGGCGAGCCAGTGTTTGTTTCCCATTCAGAAATGGAGTTGAATCCCATGCAGTTTCTGGTACTACAAGCAAGAGTTGTTTTTTGGTAAGGAAAGACACTATTGTGCTCCCATTGCATTACACAGTGCAAACAGCACTGGCGTGTGTTCCCAGCAAGTACAGTGTATTGGACAGAAGAGGAGCTACGGTTCTTGTCAGTTTCCTAAGCAGAGTGGAACTAGATATGTTCCGTGTGTGTCAGAAGCACAGTTCTTTTGTTCTGAGCAAGCTCACTGTTCCGAACCCATAGGAAACACAATAGAGTAGAAGAGTGCTCTATTCTCAAAAGCAGAGTGTGTTTCTTGTAAGGCGAGCTAGCATTTGTTTCCCAGTCCTAAATGGAGTTGAATCACATGCAGTTTCTGGTCCTACGAGCAAGAGGAGTTTTCTGGTAAGAAGAGTCACTATTTCGCTCCCATTGTCATACACAGGGCAAATAGCACTGGCGTCTCCTCCCAGCATGCACAGTGTATTGGACTGAAGAGGATCTACTGTTCTTTTCAGTTTCCTAAGCAGAATTCACTAGATATGGCCCATGTGTGTAGGAATCACAGTTCTTTTCGTCTGAGCAAGCTCACTGTTCGGACCCCATTGGAAACACAGTAGAGTAGAAGAGTGCTCTTTTCTCAAAAGCAGAATGTTTTTCTTGTAATGCGAGCCAGCGTTTGTTTCCCAGTCAGAAATGGAGTTGAGTCACATGCAGTTTCTGGTCCTACAAGCAAGAGTTGTTTTCTGGTAAGGAAAGTCACTATTGAGCTCCCATTCCATTACACAGTGCAAATAGCACTCGCGTGTGTTCCCAGCAAGTACAGTGTATTGGACTGAAGAGGACCTACTGTTCTTGTCATTTTCCTAAGCAGAGTTGAACTAGATATGGCCCATGTGTGTAGGAAGCACAGTTCTTTTGTTCTGAGCAAGCTAACTTTTCGGACCGCATAGGAAACACAGTAGAGTATAGAGTGCTCTTTTCTCAAAAGCAGATTGTGTTTCCTGTAAGTGCGCTAGTGTTTGTTTCCAAGTCAGAAATTGAGTTGAATCACATGCAGTTTCTGGTCCTATGAGCAAGAGTTGTTTTCTGGTAAGAAGAGACACTATTGCACTCCCATTGCCATACACAGTGCAAATAGCACTCGCGTCTGTTCCCATCAAGTACAGTGTATTGGACTGAAGAGGAGTTACTGTTCTTGTCAATTTCCTAAGCAGAGTTGAACTAGATATGGCCGTTTGTGTAGGAAGCACAGTTCTTTTGTTCTGAGCAAGCTCTCTCTTCTGGCCCTATAAGAAACACAGTAGAGTAGAAGAGTGCTCTTTTCTCAAAAGCAGAGTGTGTTTCTTGTAAGGCGAGCTAGTGTTTGTTTCCAAGACAGAAATTGGGTTGAATCCCATGCAGTTTCTGGTCCTACGAGCAAGAGTTGTTTTCTGGTAAGGAAAGTCACTATTGTGCTCCCATTGCATTACACACTGCAAATAGGACTCGCGTGTGTTCCCAGCAAGTACAGTGTATTGGACTGAAGAGGAGCTACTATTCTTGTCAGTTTGCTAACCAGAGTTGAACTGGATATGGCCCGTGTGTGTAGGAAGCACAGTTCTTTTGTTCTGAGCAAGCTCACTGTTCGGACCCCATAGGAAACACAGTAGAGTAGAAGAGTGCTCTTTTCTCAAAATCCAGAGTGTGTTTCTTTTAAGGCGAGCTAGCGTTTGTTTCCCAGTCCTAAATGGGGTTGAATCACATGCAGTTTCTGGTCCTATGAGCAAGAGTTGTTTTCTGGTAAGAAGTGTCACTACTGCGCTCCCATTGTCATACACAGGGCAAATAGCACTGGCGTCTCCTCCCAGCTTGTACAGTGTATTGGACTGAAGAGGAGCTACTGTTCTTGTCACTTTCCTAAGCAGAGTTGAACTAGATATGGCCCGTGTGTGTAGGAAGCACAGTTCTTTTGTTCTGAGCAAGCTCACTGTTCTGGCCCTATAGGAAACACAGTATAGTAGAAGAGTGCTCTTTTCTCAAAAGCAGAGTGTGTTTCTTGTAAGGCGAGCTAGCGTTTGTTTCCCAGTCCTAAATGGAGTTGAATCCCATGCAGTTTCTGTTCCTATAAGCAAGAGTTGTTTTCTGGTAAGGAAAGTCACTATTACGCTCCCATTGTATTACACAGTGCAAATAGCACTCGCGTGTGTTCCCAGCAATTTCAGTGTATTGGACTGAAGAGGAGCTACTGTTCTTTTCAGTTTCCTAAGCAGAGTTGAACTAGATATGACACCTGTGTGTAGGAAGCACAGTTCGTAGGTTCTGAGCAAGCTCACTGTTCTGGCCTTATAGGAAACACAGTAGAGTAAAAGAGTGCTCTTTTCTCAAAAGCAGAGTGTGTTTCAGGTAAGGCGTGCTAGTGTTTGTTTCCCAGTCCTAAATGGAGTTGAGTCACATGCAGTTTGTGGTCCTTTGAGCAAGAGTTTTTTTCTGGTAAGAAGAGTCACTATTGAGCTCCCATTGCCATACACAGTGCAAATAGCACTCGCATCTGTTCCCAGCAATTACAGTGTATTGTACTGAAGAGGAGCTACTGTTCTTGTCAGTTTCCTAAGCAGAGTTGAACTAGATATGGCCGTGTGTGTAGGAAGCACAGTTCTTTTGTTCTGAGAAAGGTCACTGTTCGGACCCCATAAGAAACACAGTAGAGTAGAAGAGTGCTCTTTTCTCAAAAACAGAGTGTGTTTCTCGTAAGGCGAGCCAGTGTTTGTTTCCCATTCAGAAATGGAGTTGAATCCCATGCAGTTTCTGGTACTACAAGCAAGAGTTGTTTTTTGGTAAGGAAAGACACTATTGTGCTCCCATTGCATTACACAGTGCAAACAGCACTGGCGTGTGTTCCCAGCAAGTACAGTGTATTGGACAGAAGAGGAGCTACGGTTCTTGTCAGTTTCCTAAGCAGAGTGGAACTAGATATGTTCCGTGTGTGTCAGAAGCACAGTTCTTTTGTTCTGAGCAAGCTCACTGTTCCGAACCCATAGGAAACACAATAGAGTAGAAGAGTGCTCTATTCTCAAAAGCAGAGTGTGTTTCTTGTAAGGCGAGCTAGCATTTGTTTCCCAGTCCTAAATGGAGTTGAATCACATGCAGTTTCTGGTCCTACGAGCAAGAGGAGTTTTCTGGTAAGAAGAGTCACTATTTCGCTCCCATTGTCATACACAGGGCAAATAGCACTGGCGTCTCCTCCCAGCATGCACAGTGTATTGGACTGAAGAGGATCTACTGTTCTTTTCAGTTTCCTAAGCAGAATTCACTAGATATGGCCCATGTGTGTAGGAATCACAGTTCTTTTCGTCTGAGCAAGCTCACTGTTCGGACCCCATTGGAAACACAGTAGAGTAGAAGAGTGCTCTTTTCTCAAAAGCAGAATGTTTTTCTTGTAATGCGAGCCAGCGTTTGTTTCCCAGTCAGAAATGGAGTTGAGTCACATGCAGTTTCTGGTCCTACAAGCAAGAGTTGTTTTCTGGTAAGGAAAGTCACTATTGAGCTCCCATTCCATTACACAGTGCAAATAGCACTCGCGTGTGTTCCCAGCAAGTACAGTGTATTGGACTGAAGAGGACCTACTGTTCTTGTCATTTTCCTAAGCAGAGTTGAACTAGATATGGCCCATGTGTGTAGGAAGCACAGTTCTTTTGTTCTGAGCAAGCTAACTTTTCGGACCGCATAGGAAACACAGTAGAGTATAGAGTGCTCTTTTCTCAAAAGCAGATTGTGTTTCCTGTAAGCGCGCTAGTGTTTGTTTCCAAGTCAGAAATTGAGTTGAATCACATGCAGTTTCTGGTCCTATGAGCAAGAGTTGTTTTCTGGTAAGAAGAGACACTATTGCACTCCCATTGCCATACACAGTGCAAATAGCACTCGCGTCTGTTCCCATCAAGTACAGTGTATTGGACTGAAGAGGAGTTACTGTTCTTGTCAATTTCCTAAGCAGAGTTGAACTAGATATGGCCGTTTGTGTAGGAAGCACAGTTCTTTTGTTCTGAGCAAGCTCTCTCTTCTGGCCCTATAAGAAACACAGTAGAGTAGAAGAGTGCTCTTTTCTCAAAAGCAGAGTGTGTTTCTTGTAAGGCGAGCTAGTGTTTGTTTCCAAGACAGAAATTGGGTTGAATCCCATGCAGTTTCTGGTCCTACGAGCAAGAGTTGTTTTCTGGTAAGGAAAGTCACTATTGTGCTCCCATTGCATTACACACTGCAAATAGGACTCGCGTGTGTTCCCAGCAAGTACAGTGTACTGGACTGAAGAGGAGCTACTATTCTTGTCAGTTTGCTAACCAGAGTTGAACTGGATATGGCCCGTGTGTGTAGGAAGCACAGTTCTTTTGTTCTGAGCAAGCTCACTGTTCGGACCCCATAGGAAACACAGTAGAGTAGAAGAGTGCTCTTTTCTCAAAATCCAGAGTGTGTTTCTTGTAAGGCGAGCTAGCTTTTGTTTCCCAGTCCTAAATGGGGTTGAATCACATGCAGTTTCTGGTCCTATGAGCAAGAGTTGTTTTCTGGTAAGAAGTGTCACTACTGCACTCCCATTGTCATACACAGGGCAAATAGTACTGGCGTCTCCTCCCAGCTTGTACAGTGTATTGGACTGAAGAGGAGCTACTGTTCTTGTCACTTTCCTAAGCAGAGTTGAACTAGATATGGCCCGTGTGTGTAGGAAGCACAGTTCTTTTGTTCTGAGCAAGCTCACTGTTCTGGCCCTATAGGAAACACAGTATAGTAGAAGAGTGCTCTTTTCTCAAAAGCAGAGTGTGTTTCTTGTAAGGCGAGCTAGCGTTTGTTTCCCAGTCCTAAATGGAGTTGAATCCCATGCAGTTTCTGTTCCTATAAGCAAGAGTTGTTTTCTGGTAAGGAAAGTCACTATTACGCTCCCATTGTATTACACAGTGCAAATAGCACTCGCGTGTGTTCCCAGCAATTTCAGTGTATTGGACTGAAGAGGAGCTACTGTTCTTGTCAGTTTCCTAAGCAGAGTTGAACTAGATATGACACCTGTGTGTAGGAAGCACAGTTCGTTTGTTCTGAGCAAGCTCACTGTTCTGGCCTTATAGGAACCACAGTAGAGTAAAAGAGTGCTCTTTTCTCAAAAGCAGAGTGTGTTTCAGGTAAGGCGTGCTAGTGTTTGTTTCCCAGTCCTAAATGGAGTTGAATCCCATTAAGTTTCTGGTCCTACGAGCAAGAGTTGTTTTCTGGTAGGAAGAGTCACTATTGTGCGCCCATTGCCTTACACAGTGCAAATAGTACTGGCATCTCTTCCAAGCATGTACAGTGTATTGGACTGAAGAGGAGCTATTATTCTTCTCAGTTTCCTAAGCAGAGTTGAACTGGATATGGCCCGTTTGTGTAGGAAGCACAGTTCTTTTGTTCTGAGCAAGCTCACTGCTCGGACCCCATAGGAAACACAGTAGAGTAGAAGAGTGCTCTTTTCCCAAAAACAGAGTGTGTTTCTTATAAGGCGAGCTAGCGTTTGTTTCCCAGTCCTAAATGGTGTTGAGTCACATGCAGTTTCTGGTCCTTCGAGCAAGAGTTGTTTTCTGGTAAGAAGAGGCACTATTTCGCTCGCATTGCCATACACAGTGCAAATAGCACTGGCTTCTGTTCCCAGCAAGTACAGTGTATTGGACTGAAGATGAGCTACTGTTCTTGTCATTTTCCTAAGCAGAGTTGAACTAGATATGGCCCGTGTGTGTAGGAAGCACAGTTCTTTTGTTCTGACCAAGCTCACTGTTCTGACCCCGTAGGAAACACAGTAGAGTAGAAGAGTGCTTTTTTCTCAAAAGCAGAGTGTGTTTCTTGTAAGGCGAGCTAGTGTTTGTTTCCCAGTCCTAAATGGAGTTGAATCCCATGCAGTTTCTGGTCCTACGAGCAAGAGTTGTTTTCTGGTAAGAAGAGTCACTATTGCGCTCCCATTGTCATACACAGGGCAAATAGCACTGGCGTCTCCTCCCAGCATGCACAGTGTATTGGACTGAAGAGGATCTACTGTTCTTTTCAGTTTCCTAAGCAGAATTCACTAGATATGGCCCGTGTGTGTAGGAATCACAGTTCTTTTCGTCTGAGCAAGCTCAATGTTCGGACCCCATTGGAAACACAGTAGAGTAGAAGAGTGCTCTTTTCTCAAAAGCAGAATGTTTTTCTTGTAATGCGAGCCAGCGTTTGTTTCCCAGTCTGAAATGGAGTTGAGTCACATGCAGTTTCTGGTCCTAAAAGCAAGAGTTGTTTTCTGGTAAGGAAAGTCACTATTGCGCTCCCATTCCATTACACAGTGCAAATAGCACTCGCGTGTGTTCCCAGCAAGTACAGTGTATTGGACTGAAGAGGACCTACTGTTCTTGTCATTTTCCTAAGCAGAGTTGAACTAGATATGGCCCATGTGTGTAGGAAGCACAGTTCTTTTGTTCTGAGCAAGCTAACTTTTCGGACCGCATAGGAAACACAGTAGAGTATAGAGTGCTCTTTTCTCAAAAGCAGAGTGTGTTTCCTGTAAGCGCGCTAGTGTTTGTTTCCAAGTCAGAAATTGAGTTGAATCACATGCAGTTTCTGGTCCTATGAGCAAGAGTTGTTTTCTGGTAAGAAGAGACACTATTGCACTCCCATTGCCATACACAGTGCAAATAGCACTCGCGTCTGTTCCCATCAAGTACAGTGTATTGGACTGAAGAGGAGTTACTGTTCTTGTCAATTTCCTAAGCAGAGTTGAACTAGATATGGCCGTTTGTGTAGGAAGCACAGTTCTTTTGTTCTGAGCAAGTTCTCTCTTCTGGCCCTATAAGAAACACAGTAGAGTAGAAGAGTGCTCTTTTCTCAAAAGCAGAGTGTGTTTCTTGTAAGGCGAGCTAGTGTTTGTTTCCAAGACAGAAATTGGGTTGAATCCCATGCAGTTTCTGGTCCTACGAGCAAGAGTTGTTTTCTGGTAAGGAAAGTCACTATTGGGCTCCCATTGCATTACACACTGCAAATAGGACTCGCGTGTGTTCCCAGCAAGTACAGTGTATTGGACTGAAGAGGAGCTACTATTCTTGTCAGTTTGCTAACCAGAGTTGAACTGGATATGGCCCGTGTGTGTAGGAAGCACAGTTCTTTTGTTCTGAGCAAGCTCACTGTTCGGACCCCATAGGAAACACAGTAGAGTAGAAGAGTGCTCTTTTCTCAAAATCCAGAGTGTGTTTCTTTTAAGGCGAGCTAGCGTTTGTTTCCCAGTCCTAAATGGGGTTGAATCACATGCAGTTTCTGGTCCTATGAGCAAGAGTTGTTTTCTGGTAAGAAGTGTCACTACTGCGCTCCCATTGTCATACACAGGGCAAATAGCACTGGCGTCTCCTCCCAGCTTGTACAGTGTATTGGACTGAAGAGGAGCTACTGTTCTTGTCACTTTCCTAAGCAGAGTTGAACTAGATATGGCCCGTGTGTGTAGGAAGCACAGTTCTTTTGTTCTGAGCAAGCTCACTGTTCTGGCCCTATAGGAAACACAGTATAGTAGAAGAGTGCTCTTTTCTCAAAAGCTGAGTGTGTTTCTTGTAAGGTGAGCTAGCGTTTGTTACCCAGTCCTAAATGGAGTTGAATCACATGCAGTTGTTGGTCAAAAGAGCAAGAGTTGTTTTCTGGTAAGGAAAGTCACTATTGTGCTCCCTTTGCCAAACACAGTGCAAATAGCGCTCGCGTCTGTTCCCAGCAAGTACAGTGTATTGGACTGAAGAGGAGCTATTGTTCTTGTCATTTTCCTAAGCAGAGTTGAACTAGATATGGCCCGTGTGTGTAGGAAGCAGAGTTCTTTTGTTCTGAGCAAGCTCACTGTTCGGACCACATAGGAAACACAGAAGAGTAGAAGAGGGCTCTTTCCTCAAAAGCAGAGTGTGTTTCTTGTAAGGCGAGCTAGCGTTTGTTTCCCAGTCCTAAATGGAGTTGAATCACATGCAGTTTCTGGTCCAACGAGCAAGAGTTGTTTTCTGGTAAGAAGAGTCACTACTGAGTTCCATTTGCCCACAGGGCAAATAGCATGGCGTCTGTGCCCAGCATGCACAGTGTATTGGACTGAAGAGGATCTACTGTTCTTGTCAGTTTCTTAAGCAGAATTGAACTAGATATGGCCGTGTGTAGGAAGCACAGTCCTTTTGTGCTGAGCAAGCTCACTGTTCTGGCCCTTTTGGAAACACAGTAGAGTAGAAGAGTGATCTTCTCTCAAAAGCAGAGTGTGTTTCTTGTAAGGCCAGCTAGCATTTGTTTCCCAGTCCTAAATGGAGTTGAATCACATGCAGTTTTTGGTGCTACGAGTAAGAGTTGTTTTCTGATACAAAGAGTCACTATTGGGCTCCCATTGTCATACAAAGGGCAAATAGCACTGGCGTCTGTTCCCAACATGTACAGTGTATTGGACTGAAGATGATCTACTGTTCTTGTCAGTTTCCTAAGCAGAATTGAACTAGATATGGCCCGTGTGTGTAGGAAGCACAGTTCTTTTGTTCTGAGCAAGCTCACTGTTCTTGCCCTATAGGAAACACATTAGAGTAGAAGAGTGCTCTTTTCTCAAAAGCAGAGTGTGTTTCTTCTAAGGCTACCTAGTGTTTGTTGCCCAGTCCTAAATGCAGTTGAATCACATGCAGTTTCTGGTCCTACGAGCAAGAGTTGTTTTCTGGCAAGAAGAGTCACTATTGCGCTCCCATTGTCATTCACAGGGCAAGTAGCACTGGCGTCTGTTCCCAGCATGTACAGTGTATTGGACTGAAGAGGATCTACTGTTCTTGTCAGTTTCCTAAACAGAGTTGAACTAGATATGGCCCGTGTGTGTAGGAAGCACAGTTCTTTGGTTCTGAGCAAGCTCACTGTTCTGGCCCTACAGGAAACACATTAGAGTAAAAGAGTGCTCTTTTCTCAAAAGCAGAGTGTGTTTCTTGTAAGGCGAGCTAGTGTTTGTTTCCCAGTCCTAAATGGAGTTGAATCACCTGCAGTTTCTGGTCCTACGAGCAACAGTTGTTTTCTGGTAAGAAGAGTCACTTCTGAGTTCCATTTGCACACAGGGCAAATAGCACTGGCGTCTGTTCCCAGCATGTACAGTGTATTGGACTGAAGAGGATCTACTGTTCTTGTCAGTTTCCTAAGCAGAATAGAACTAGATATGGTTGTGTGTGTAGGAAGCACAGTTCTTTTGTTCTGAGCAAGCTCACTGTTCTGGCCTTATAGGAAACACAGTAGAGTAGAAGAGTGATCTTTTCTCAAAAGCAGAGTGTGTTTCTTGTAAGTCGAGCTCGCATTTGTTTCCCAGTCCTAAATGGAGTTGAATCACATGCAGTTTCTGGTCCTACGAGCAAGTGTTGTTTTCTGGTAAGAAGAGTCACTATTTTGCTCCCATTGCCATACACAGTGCAAATAGCACTCGTGTCTGTTCCCAGCAAGTACAGTGTATTGGACTGAAGAGGATCTACTGTTCTTGTCAGTTTCCTAAGCAGAGTTGAACTAGATATGGCCCGTGTGTGTAGGAAGCACAGTTCTTTTGTTCTGAGCAAGCTCACTGTTCGCACCCCATAGGAAACACAGTAGAGTAGAAGAGTGCTCTTTTCTCAAAAGCAGAGTGTGTTTCTTGTAAGGCAAGCTAGCGTTTGTTTCCCAGTCCTAAATGGAGTTGAATCACATGCAGTTCCTGGTCCTACGAGCAAGAGTTGTTTTCTGGTAAGAAGAGTCACTATTGCGTTTTCATTGTCATACACAGGCCAAATAGCACTGGTGTCTGTTCCCAAAATGTACAGTGTATTGGACTGAAGAGGACCTACTGTTCTTGTTAGTTTTCTAAGCAGAGTTGAACTAGATGTAGCGCGTGTGTTTAGGAAGCACAGTTCTTTTGTTCTGAGCAAGCTCACTGTTCGAACATGAAAGGAAACACATTAGAGTAGAAGAGTGCTCTTTTCTCAAAAGCAGAGTGTGTTTCTTACTGCCTCTTTTTTTTTTTTTTTTTTTTTTTAAGATTTATTTATTATGTATACAGCATGTATGACTGCAGGCCAGAAGAGGGCACCAGATCTCATTACAGATGGTTGTGAGCCACCATGTGGTTGCTGGGAATTGAACTCAGGACCCCTGGAAGAGCAGTCAGTGCTCTTAACCTCTGAGCCATCTCTCCAGCCCCCAGAGTGTGTTTCTTGTAAGGCGAGCTCGCGTTAGTTTCCCAGTCCTAAATGGAGTTGAATCACATGCAGTTTCTGGTCCTACGAGCAAGTGTTGTTTTGTGGTAAGAAGAGTCACTTTTGCGCTCCCATTGCCATACACAGTGCAAATAGCACTCGCATCTGTTGCCAGCAAGTACAGTGTATTGGACTGAAGAGGATCTACTGTTCTTGTCAGTTTCCAAAGCAGAGTTGAACTAGATATGGCCCGTGTGTGTAGGAAGCACAGTTCTTTTGTTATGAGCAAGCTCACTGTTCCAAACCCATAAGAAACACAGTAGAGTAGAAGAGTGCTCTTTTCTCAAAAGCAGAGTGTGTTTCTTGTAAGGCGAGCTAGCGTTTGTTTCCCAGTCTTAATGGAGTTGAATCACATGCAGTTCCTGGTCCTACGAGCAATAGTTGTTTTCTGGTAAGAAGAGTCACAAATGCGCTCCCATTGTAATACACAGTACAAATAGCACTGGAGTCTGTTCCCAGCAAGTATAGTGAATTGGACTGAAGAGGATCTACTGTTCTTGTCAGCTTTCTAAGCAGAATTGAACTAGGTATCCGTATGTATAGGAAGCACAGTTCTTTTGTTCTGAGCAAGCTCACTGTTCTGGCCCTATAGGAAACACAGTAGAGTAGAAGAGTGCTCTTTTCTCAAAAGCAGATTGTGTTTCTTGTAAGGGGACCTAGCGTTTGTTTCCCCATCCTAAATGGAGTTGAATCACCTGCAGTAGCTGGTCCTACGAGCAAGAGTTGTTTTCTGGTAAGGAAAGTCACTATTTCATTCCCATTGCCATACACAGTGCAAATAGCACTCGCGTCTGTTCCCAGCAAGTACAGTGTATTGGTCTGAAGAGGAGCTACTGTTCTTGTTAGTTTACTAAGTAGAGTTGAACTAGATATAGCCGGTGTGCGTAGGAAGCACAGTTGTTTGGTTCTGAGCAAGCTCAGTGTTTGGACCTCATAGGAAAAACAGTAGAGCAAAAGAGTGCTCTTATCTCAAAAGCAGAGTGTGTTTCTTGTAAGGCAAGCTAGCGTTTGTTTCCCAGTTCTAAATGGAGTTGAATCACATGCAGTTTCTGGTTCTATGAGCAAGAGTTGTTTTCTGGTAAGAAGAGTCACGATTGCGCACCCATTTGCCCAGAGGGCAAATAGCACTGAAGTCTGTTCCCAGCATGTACAGTGTATTGGACTGAAGAGGAGCTACTGTTCTTGTCAGTTTCCTAAGCAGAATTGAATTTGATATGGCCGTCTGTATAGGAAGCACAGTTCTTTTGTTCTGAGCAAGCTCACTGTTCTGGCCCTATAGGAAACACTGTAGAGTAGAAGAGTGCTCTTTTCTCAAAAGCAGAGTGTGTTTCTTGCAAGGCGACCTAGCGTTTGTTTCCCAGTCCTAAATGGAGTTGAATCACCTGCAGTTTCTGGTCCTACGACCAAGAGTTGTTTTCTGGTAAGGAAAGTCACTATTGCGCTCCCATTGTCATACACAGTGCAAATAGAACTCGCGTCTGTTCCCAGCAAGTACAGTGTATTGGACTGAAGAGGAGCTACTGTTCTTGTCAGTTTCCTAAGTAGCGTTGAACTAGATATGGCCCGTGTGTGTAGGAAGCACAGTTCTTTTGTTCTGAGCAAGCTCACTGTTCAGACCCCATAGCAAACACAGTAGAGTAGAAGAGTGCTCTTTTCTCAAAAGCAGAGTTGTTTCCTGTAAGGCAAGGTATCGTTTGTTTCCCAGTCCTAAATGGAGTTGAATCCCATGCAGTTTCTGGTCCTACGATCAAGAGTTGTTTTCTGGTAAGAAGAGTCACTATTGTGTTCCCATTGTAATACACAGGGCAAATAGCACTGGCGTCTTTTCCCAGCATGTACAGTGTATTGGACTGAAGAGGAGCTACTGTTCTTGTCAGTTTCCTAAGCAGTGTTGAACTAGATATAGCCCGTGTGTGTAGGAAGCACAGTTCTTTTGTTCTGAGCAAGCTCACTGTTCTGGCCCTATAGGAAACACATTAGAGTAAAAGTGTGTTCTTTTCTCGAAAGCAGAGTATGTTTCTTGTAAGGTAAGGTAGCGTTTGTTTCCAGGTTTTAAATGAAGTTGAATCACATGCAGTTTCTGGTCCTACGAGCAAGAGTTGTTTTCTGGTAAGAAGAGTCACTATTGCTCTCCCATTTTCACACAGGGCAAGTAGCACTGGCGTCTGTTCCCAACATGTACATTGTATTGGACGAAAGAGGATGTACTGTACTTGTCAGTTTCCTAAGAAAAATTGAACTAGATATGGCCGTGTGTGTAGGAAGCACAATTCTTTTGTTCTGAGCAAGCTCACTGTTTTGGCCCTATAGGAAACACAGTAGAGTAGAAGAGTGCTCTTTTCTCAAAAGCAGAGTGTGTTTCTTGTAAGGCGAGCTAGCGTTTGTTTACCAGTCCTAAATGGAGTTGAATCCCATGCAGTTTTTTGTCCTACGAGCAAGAGTGGTTTTCTCCTAAGGAAAGTCACTATTGTGCTCCCATTGCCATACACAGTGCAAATAGGACTCGCGTCTGTTCCCAGCAAGTACAGTGTATTGGACTGAATTGGAGCTACTGTTCTTGTCAGTTTCCTAAGCAGAGTTGAACTAGATATGGCCCGTGTGTGTAGAAAGCACAGTTCTTTTGTTCTGAGCAAGCTCACTGTTCTGGCCCTATAGGAAACACATTAGAGTAGAAGAGTGCTCTTTTCTCAAAAGGAGAGTGTGTTTCTTGCAAGGCGATCTAGCATTTGTTTCCCAGTCCTAAATGGAGTTGAATCCCATGGAGTTTCCGTTCCTAGGAGCAAGAGTTGATTTCTGGTTAGAAGAGTCACTATTGCGCTCCCATTGTCATACACAGGGCAAATAGCACTGGCGTCTGTTCCCAGCATGCACAGTGTATTGGGCTGAAGAGGATCTACTGTTCTTGTCAGTTTCCTAAGCAGAATTGAACTAGATATGGCCATGTGTATAGGAAGCACAGATCTTTTGTTCTGAGCAAGCTCACTGTTCTGGCCCTATAGGAAACACAGTAGAGTAGAAGAGTGCTCTTTTCTCAAAAGCAGAGTGTGTTTCTTGTAAGGCGAGCTAGCGTTTGTTTCCCAGTCCTAAATGGAGTTGAATCACATGCAGTTTCTGGTCCTACGACCAAGAGTTGTTTTCTGGTAAGGAAAGTCACTATTGCGCTCCCATTGCCATACACAGTGCAAATAGGACTCGCGTCTGTTCCCAGCAAGTACAGTGTATTGAACTGAATTGGAGCTACTGTTCTTGTCAGTTTCCTAAGCAGAGTTGAACTAGATATGGCCCGTGTGTGTAGAAAGCACAGTTCTTTTGTTCTGAGCAAGCTCACTGTTCTGGCCCTATAGGAAACACATTAGAGTAGAAGAGTGTTTTTTTCTCAAAAGCAGAGAGTTTTTCTTGTAAGGCGAACTAGCATTTGTTTCCCAGTCCTAAATGGAGTTGAATCCCATGCAGTTTCCCGTCCTAGGAGCAAGAGTTGATTTCTGGTTAGAAGAGTCACTATTGCGCTCCCATTGTCATACACAGGGCAAATAGCACTGGCGTCTGTTCCCAGCATGTACAGTGTATTGGACTGAAGAGGATCTACTGTTCTTGTCAGTTTCCTAAGCAGAATTGAGCTAGATATGGCCGTGTGTAGGAAGCACAGTTTTTTTTTTCTGAGCAAGCTCACTGTTCTGGCCCTATAGGAAACACACTAGAGTAGAAGAGTGCTGTTTTCTCAAAAGCAGAGTGTGTTTCTTGTAAGGCAAGCTAGCGTTTGTTTCCCAGTCCTAAATGGAAGTGAATCACATGCAGTTTTTGGTCCTAAGAGCAAGAGTTGTTTTCTGGTAAGGAAAGTCACTATTGTGCTCCCACTGCCATACACAGGGCAAATAGCACTCGTGTCTGTTCACAGCAAGTACAGTGTATTGGACTGAAGAGGAGCTACTGCTCTTGTCAGTTTCCTGAGTAGAGTTGAACTAGATATGGCCCGTGTGTGTAGGAAACACAGTTCTTTTGTTCTGAGCAAGCTCACTGTTCGGACACCATAGGAAACACAGTAGAGTAGAAGAGTGCTCTTTTCTCAAAAGCAGAGTGTGTATCTTGTAGGCGAGCTACCATTTGTTTCCCAGTCCTAAATGGAGTTGAACGACATGCAGTTTCTGGTCCTACGAGCAAGAATTGTTTAGTGGTAATAAGAGTCACTATTGCGCACCCATTTGTCTAGAGGGCAAATAGCACTGGCGTCTGTTCCCAGCATGTACAGTGTATTGGACTGAAGAGGATCTACTGTTCTTGTCAGATTCCTAAGCAGTGTTGAACTAGATATAGCCCGTGTGTGTAGGAAGCACAGTTCTTTTGTTCTGAGCAAGCTCACTGTTCTGGCCCTATAGGAAACACATTAGAGTAAAAGTGTGCTCTTTTCTCAAAAGCAGAGTGTGTTTCTTGTAAGGCGAGCTAGCATTTGTTTCCCAGTCCTAAATGGAGTTGAATCACATGCAGTTTCTGGTCCTGTGAGCAAGAGTTGTTTTCTGGTAAGAAGAGTAACTATTACGCTCCCATTGTCATACACAGGGCAAATAGCAGTGGCGACTGTTCCCAGCATGTACAGTGTATTGGACTGAAGAGGATCTACTGTTCTTGTTAGTTTCCTAAGAAGAGTTGAACTAGATATGGCCGTGTGTGTAGGAAGCACAGTTCTTTTGTTCTGAGCAAGCTCACTGTTCTGGACCTATAGGAAACACAGTGGAGTAGAAGAGTGCTCTTTTCTCAAAAGCAGAGTGTGTTTCTTGCAAGGCGACCTAGCATTTGTTTCCCAGTCCTAAATGGAGTTGAATCACCTGCAGTTTCTGGTCCTACGACCAAGAGTTGTTTTCTGGTAAGGAAAGTCACTATTGCGCTCCCATTGCCATACACAGTGCAAATAGCACTTGCGTCTGTTCCCAGCAAGTACAGTGTATTGGACTGAAGAGGAGCTACTGTTTTTGTCAGTTTCCAAAGCAGAGTTGAACTAGATATGGCCCGTGTGTGTAGGAAGCAGAGTTCTTTGGTTCTGAGCAAGCTCACTGTTCGGAGCTCATAGGAAACACAGTAGAGTAGAAGAGTGCTCTTTTCTCATAAGCAGAGTGTGTTTCTTGTAAGGCAAGCTAGTGTTTGTTTCCCAGTCCTAAATGGAGTTGAATCCCATGCAGGTTCTGGTCCTACGAGCAAGAGTTGTTTTCTGGTAAGAAGAGACACTATTGCGTTCCCATTGTAATATACACGGCAAAGAGCACTGGCGTCTGTTCCCAGCATGTACAGTGTATTGGACTGAAGAGGATCTACTGTTCTTGTCAGATTCCTAAGCAGTGTTGAACTAGATATAGCCCGTGTGTGTAGGAAGCACAGTTCTTTGGTTCTGAGCAAGCTCACTGTTCTGGACCTTTAGGAAACACAGTAGAGTAGAAGAGTGCTATTTTCTCAAAAGCATAGTGTGTTTCCTGTAAGGCGAGCTAGCGTTTGTCACTATTGCGCTCCCATTGCCATACACAGTGCAAATAGCACTCGCGTCTGTTCCCAGCAAGTACAGTGTATTGGACGGAAGAGGATCTACTGTTCATGTCAGTTTCCTAAGGAGAGTTGAACTAGATATGGCCCGTGTTTGTAGGACGCACAGTTCTTTTGTTCTGAGCAAGTTCACTGTTCAAACCCCATAGGAAACACAGTAGAGTAGAAGAGTGCTGTTTTCTCAAAAGCAGAGTGTGTTTCTTGTAAGGCGAGCTAGTGTTTGTTTCCCAGTCCTAAATGGAGTTGAATCACATGCACTTTCTGGTCCTATGAGCAAGAGCTGTTTTCTGGTAAGAAGAGTCACTATTGCGTTCCCATTGTGATACACAGGGCAAATAGCACTGGCGTCTGTTCTCAGCATGTACAGTGTATTGGACTGAAGAGGATCTATGTTCTTGTCATTTTCCTAAGCAAAATTGAACTAGATATGGCCGTGTGTGTAGGAAGCACAATTCTTTTGTTCTGAGCAAGCTCACTTTTTTGGCCCTATAGGAAACACAGTAGAATAGAAGAGTGATCTTTTCTCAAAAGCAGATTGTGTTTCGTGTAACACGAGCTAGCGTTTGTTTCCCAGTCCTAAATGGAGTTGAATCACATGCAGTTTTTTGTCCTACGAGCAAGAGTGGTTTTCTGGTAAGGAAAGTCACTATTGTGCTCCCATTGTCATACACAGTGAAAATAGGACTCGTGTCTGTTCCAGCAAGTACAGTGTATTGGACTGAATTGGAGGTACTGTTCTTGTAGTTTCCTAAGCAGAGATGAACTAGATATGGCCCGTGTGTGTAGGAAGCACAGTTCTTTTGTTCTGAGCAAGCTCACTGTTCTGGCCCTATAGGAAACACATTAGAGTAGAAGAGTGCTCTTTTCTCAAAAGCAGAGAGTGTTTCTTGTAAGGCGAGCTAGCATTTGTTTCCCAGTCCTAAATGGAGTTCAATCCCATGCAGTTTCCCGTCCTAGGAGCAAGAGTTGATTTCTGGTAAGAAGAGTCACTATTGTGCTCCCATTGTCATACACAGGGCAAATAGCACTGGCGTCTGTTCCCAGCATGTACAGTGTATTGGATTGAAGAGGATCTACTGTTCTTGTCAGTTTCCTAAGCAGAATTGAGCTAGATATGGCCGTGTGTAGGAAGCACAGTTTTTTTTTTCTGAGCAAGCTCACTGTTCTGGCCCTATAGGAAACACAATAGAGTAGAAGAGTGCTGTTTTCTCAAAAGCAGAGCGTGTTTCTTGTAAGGCAAGCTAGCGTTTGTTTCCCAGTCCTAAATGGAATTGAATCACATGCAGTTTTTGGTCCTAAGAGCAAGAGATGTTTTCTGGTAAGGAAAGTCACTATTGTGCTCCCACTGCCATACACAGGGCAAATAGCACTCGCGTCTGTTCACAGCAAGTACAGTGTATTGGACTGAAGAGGAGCTACTGCTCTTGTCAGTTTCCTAAGTAGAGTTGAACTAGATATGGCCCGTGTGTGTAGGAAACACAGTTCTTTTGTATTGAGCAAGCTCACTGTTCGGACACCATAGGAAACACAGTAGAGTAGAAGAGTGCTCTTTTCTCAAAAGCAGAGTGTGTTTCTTGTAGGCGAGCTACCATTTGTTTCCCAGTCCTAAATGGAGTTGAATCACATGCATTTTCTGGTCCTACCAGCAAGAATTGTTTAGTGGTAAGAAGAGTCACTATTGCGCACCCATTTGTCCAGAGGGCAAATAGCACTGGCGTCTGTTCCCAGCATGTACAGTGTATTGGACTGAAGAGGATCTACTGTTCTTGTCAGTTTCCTAATCAGTGTTGAACTAGATATAGCCCGTGTGTGTAGGAAGCACAGTTCTTTGGTTCTGAGCAAGCTCACTGTTCTGGCCCTATAGGAAACACAGTAGAGTAGAAGAGTGATCTTTTCTCAAAAGCAGAGTGGGTTTCTTGTAAGGCGAGCTAGCGTTTGTTTCCCAGTCCTATATGGAGTTGAATCCCATGCAGTTTCTGGTCCTATGAGCAAGAGTTGTTTTCTGGTAAGAAGAGTCACTATTGCGTTTTCATTGTCATACACAGGCCATATAGCACTGGTGTCTGTTCCCAAAATATACAGTGTATTGGACTGAAGAGAACCTACTGTTCTTGTTAGTTTTCTAAGCAGAGTTGAACTAGATGTAGCCGTGTGTTTAGGAAGCACAGTTATTTTGTTCTGAGCAAGCTCACTGTTCGAACCCTATAGGAAACACATTAGAGTAGAAGAGTGCTCTTTTCTCAAAAGCAGAGTGTGTTTCTTGTAAGTCGAGCTCGCATTTGTTTCCCAGTCCTAAATGGAGTTGAATCACATGCAGTTTCTGGTCCTACGAGCAAGTGTTGTTTTCTGGTAAGACGAGTCACTATTTCGCTCCCATTGCCATACACAGTGCAAATAGCACTCGTGTCTGTTCCCAGCAAGTACAGTGTATTGGACTGAAGAGGATCTACTGTTCTTGTCAGTTTCCTAAGCAGAGTTGAACTAGATATGGCCCGTGTGTGTAGGAAGCACAGTTCTTTTGTTCTGAGCAAGCTCACTGTTCGCACCCCATAGGAAACACAGTAGAGTAGAAGAGTGCTCTTTTCTCAAAAGCAGAGTGTGTTTCTTGTAAGGCGAGCTAGAGTTTGTTTCCCAGTTCTAAATGGAGTTGAATCACATGCAGTTCCTGGTCCTATGAGCAAGAGTTGTTTTCTGGTAAGAAGAGTCACTATTGCGCTCCCATTGGCATACACAGGGCAAATAGCACTGGCATCTGTTCCCAGCATGTACAGTGTATTGGACTGAAGAGGATACACTGTTCTTGTCAGTTTACTAAGAAGAATTGAACTAGATATGGCCGTGTGTGTAGGAAGCACAGTTTTTTTGTTCTGAGCAAGCTAACTGTTCTGGCTCTATAAGAAACACAGTAGAGTAGAAGATTGCTATTTTCTCAAAAGCGAGTGTATTTTCGTAAGGCGAGCTCGTGTTTGTTTCCCAGTCCTAAATGCAGTTGAGTCACATGCAGTTTTTGGTCCTACGAGCAAGATTTGTTTTATGTTAAGAATAGTCACTATTGCACTGCCATTGCCATACACAGGACAAATAGCACTGGCATCTGTTCCAAGCAAGTACAGTGTATCGGACTGAAGAGGAGCTACTGTTCTTGTCAGTTTCCTAAGCAGAGTTGAACCAGATATTATCCGTGTGTGTAGGAAGCACAGTTCTTTTGTTCTGAGCAAGCTCACTGTTTGGACCCCATAGGAAACACAGTAGAGTAGAAGAGTGCTCTTTTATCTAAAGCAGAGTGTGTTTCTTGTAAGGCAAGCTAGCGTTTGTTTCGCAGTCCTAAATGGAGTTGAAACCCATGCAGTTTCTGGTACTACGAGCAAGAGTTGTTTTCTGGTAAGAAGAATCACTTTCGCGCTGCCATTGCCATTCACAGGGCAAATAGCACTGGCGTCTGTTCGCAGCAAGTACAGTGTATTGGACTGAAGAGGATCTACTGTTCTTGTCAGGTTCCTAAGCAGAATTGAACTAGATATGGCCGTGTGTGTAGGAAGCACAGTTCTTTTGTTCTGAGCAAGCTCACTGTTCGGACCCCATATGAAACACAGTAGAGTAGAAGAGTGCTCTTTTCTCAAAAGCGGAGTGTGTTTTTTGTAAGGCAAGCTAGCGTTTGTTTCCCAGTCCTAAATGGAGTTGAATGCATGCAGTTTCTGATCCTACGAGCAAGAGATGTTTTCTGGTAAGGAAAGTCACTATTGCGCTCTCATTGCCATACACAGTGCAAATAGCACTCGTGTCTGTTCCCAGCAAGTACAGTGTATTGGACTGAAGAGGATCTACTGTTCTTGTCAGGTTCCTAAGCAGAGTTGAAATAGATATGGCCTGTGTGTGTAGGAAGCACAGTTATTATATTCTGAGCAAGCTCACTGTTCTGGCCCTATAGGAAACACAGTAGAGTTGAAGAGTGCTCTTTTCTCTAAAGTAGAGTGTATTTCTTGTAAGGTGAGCTCGCATTTGTTTCCCAGTCCTAAATAGAATTGAGTAACAGGCAGTTTTTGGTCCTACGAGCAAGAGTTGTTTTCTGGTAAGAAGAGTCACTATTGCGCTCCAAATGCCATACACAGTGAAAATAGCACTCGCGTCTGTTCCCAGCAAGTACAGTGTATTGGACTGAATAGGAGCTACTGTTCTTGTCAGTTTCCTAAGCAGAGTTGAAATAGACATGGCCCGTGTGTAGGAAGCACAGTTCTTTTGTTCTGAATAAGCTCACTGTTCTGGCCCTTTAGGAAACACTGTAGAGTAGAAGAGTGCTCTTTTCTCTAAAGCAGAGTGTGTTTCTTGTAAGGCGAGCTAGCGTTTGTTTCCCAGTCCTAAATGGAGTTGAATCACATGCAGTTTCTGGTCCTATGAGCAAGAGTTGTTTTATGGTAAGAAGAGTCACTATTGCACTGCCATTGCCATACACAGGACAAATAGCACTGGCGTCTGTTCCCAGCAAGTACAGTGTATTGAACTGAAGAGGATCTACTGTTCTTGTCAGATTCCTAAGGAGAATTGAACTAGATATGGCCATGTGTGTAGGAAGCACAGTTCTTTTGTTCTGAGCAAGCTCACTGTTCAGACCCCATAGGAAACACAGTAGAGTAGAAGAGTGCTCTTTTCTCAAAAGCAGAGTGTGTTTCTTGTAAGGCGAGCTAGCGTTTGTTTCCCAGTCCTAAATGGAGTTGAATCACATGCAGTTTCTGGTCCTATGAGCAAGAGTTGTTTTCTGGTAAGGAAAGTCACTATATTGCTCCCATTGTCATACACAGTGCAAATAGCACTCCCGTCTGTTCCCAGCAAGTACAGTGTATCAGACTGAAGAGGAGCTACTGTTCTTGTCAGTTTCCTAAGCAGAGTTGAACTAGATATGGCCCGTGTTTGTAGGATGCACAGTTCTTATGTTCTGAGCAAGCTCATTGTTCTGGCCCTATAGGAAACACAGTAGAGTAGATGAGTGCTCTTTTCTCTAAAGCAGAGTGTGTTTCTTGTAAGGCGAGCTATCGTTTGTTTCCCAGTCCTAAATGGAGTGGAATCACATGCAGTTTCAGTTCCTATGAGCAAGAGTTGTTTTCTGGTAAGGAAAGTCACTCTTGCGTTCTCATTGCCATACACAGTGCAAATAGCACTGGCGTCTGATCGCAGCAAGTACAGTGTATTGGACTGAAGAGGATCTATTGTTCTTGTCAGGTTCCTAAGCAGAATTGAACTAGATATGGCCGTGTGTGTAGGAAGCACAGTTCTGTTGTTCTGACCAAGCTCACTGTTTGGACACTATAGGAAACACAGTAGAGTAGAAGAGTCCTCTTTTTTCTAAAGCAGAGTCTGTTTCTTGTAATGCGAGCAAGCGTTAGTTTCCCAGTCCTAAATGGAGTGGAATCACATGCAGTTTCTTGTCCTACGAGCAAGCGTTGTTTTATGGTAAGAATAATCACTATTGCGCTGCCATTGCAATACACAGGACAAATAGCACTGGCGTCTGTTCTCAGCAAGTACAGTGTATTGGACGGAAGAGGTTCTACTGTTCTTGTCAGGTTCCTAAACAGAATTGATCTAGATATGGCCGTGTGTGTAGGAAGCACAGTTTTTTTTGTTCTGAGCAAGCTCATTGTTCGGACCACATAGGAAAAACAGTAGAGTAGAAGAGTGCTCTTTTCTCAAAAGCAGAGTGTGTTTCTTGTAAGGCGAGCTAGCGTTTGTTTCCCAGTCCTAAATGGAGTTGAATCACAGGCAGTTTTTGGTTCTACGAGCAAGAATTGTTTTCTGGAAAGAAGAGTCACTATTGCGCTCCAAATGCCACACACAGTGCAAATAGCACTCGCGTCTGTTCCCAGCAAGTACAGTGTATCGGACTGAAGAGGAGCTACTGTTCTTGTCAGTTTCCTAAGCAGAGTTGAACTAGATATGGCCCGTGTGTGTAGGAAGCACAGTTCTTATGTTCTGAGCAAGCTCACTGTTCTGGCACTACAGGAAACACAGTAGAGTAGATGAGTGCTCTTTTCTCTAAAGCAGAGTGTGTTTCTTGTAAGGCAAGCTATCGTTTGTTTCCCAGTCCTAAATGGAGTTAAATCACATGCAGTTTCTGGTCCTACGAACAAGAGTTGATTTCTGGTAATGAAAGTCACATTGTACTCCCATTGCCATACACAGTGCAAATAGCACTCGCGTTGTTCCCAGCAAGTACAGTGTATTGCACTGAATAGGTGCAATTGTTCTTGTCAGTTTCCTAAGTAGAGTTGAACCAAATATTATCCGTGTGTGTAGGAAGCACAGTTCTTTTGTTCTGAGCAAGCTCACTGTTTGGACCCCATAGGAAACACATTAGAGTAGAAGAGTGCTCTTTTATCTAAAGCAGAGTGTGTTTCTTGTAAGGCGAGCTAGAGTTTGTTTCACAGTCCTAAATGGAGTTGAAACCCATGCAGTTTCTGGTACTACGAGCAAGAGTTGTTTTCTGGTAAGAAGAGTCACTATAGCGCTGCCATTGCCATACACAGGACAAATAGCACTGGCGTCTGTTCGCAGCAAGTACAGAGTATTGGACTAAAGAGGATCTACTGTTCAGGTCAGGTTCCTAAGCAGAATTGAACTAGATATGGCCGTGTGTGTAGGAAGCACAGTTCTTTTGTTCTGAGCAAGCTCACTGTTCGGACCCCATAGGAAACACATTAGAGTAGAAGAGTGATCTTTTCTCAAAAGCAGAGTGTGTTTTTTGTAAGGCAAGCTAGCGTTTGTTTCTCAGTCCTAAATGGAGTTGAATACATGCAGTTTCTGGTCCTACGAGCAAGAGTTGTTTTCTGGTAAGGAAAGTCACTATTGCGCTCCCATTGCCATATACAGTGCAAATAGCACTCCCGTCTGTTCACAGCAAGTACAGTGTATTGGACTAAAGAGGAGCCACTGTTCTTGTCAGTTTCCTAAGCAGAGTTGAACTAGATATGGCCCGTGTGTCTAGGAAGCACAGTTCATTTGTTCTGAGCAAGCTCACTGTTCTGGTCCTATAGGAAACACAGTAGAGTAGAAGAGTGCTCTTTTCTCAAAAGCAGAGTGGTTTTTGTAAGGCGAGCTAGCGTTTGTTTCCTAGTCCTAAATGGAGTTGAATCACATGCAGTTTCTGGTCCTACAAACAAGAGTTGTTTTCTGGTAAGGAAAGTCACTATTGCGCTCCCATTGCCATACACAGTGCAAATAGCACTCGCGTCTGTTCCCAGGAATTACAGAGTATCGGACTGAAGAGGAGCTACTGTTCTTGTCAGTTTCCTAAGCAGAGTTGAACTAGATATGGTCCGTGTGTGTAGGAAGCACAGTTCTTTTGTTCTGAGCAAGCTCACTGTTTGGACCCCTAGGAAACACAGTGGAGTAGAAGAGTGCTCTTTTCTCTAAAGCAGAGTGTTTTTCTTGTAAGGCGAACTAGCATTTGTTTCCCAGTCCTAAATGGCGTTGAATCACATGCAGTTTGTGGTCCTACGAGCAAGAGTTGTTTTCTGGTAAGGAAAGTCACTATTGTGTTCTCTTTGCCATACACATTGCAAATAGCACTCGCGTCTTTTCCCAGCAAGTACAGTGTATTGGACTGAAGAGGAGCTACTGTTCTTCTCAGTTTCCTATGAAGAGTTGAACTAGATATTATCTGTGTGTGTAGGAAGCACAGTTAATTTGATCTGAGCAAGCTCACTGTTCTTGCCCTATAGGAAACACAGTAGAGTAGAAGAGTGCTATTTTCGCAAAAGCAGAGTGTGTTTTTGTAAGGCGAGCTAGCATTTGTTTCCCAATCCTAAATGGCGTTGAATCACATGCAGTTTCTATTCCTAGGAGGAAGAGTTGTTTTCTGGTAAGGAAAGTCACTATTGCGTTCTCATTGCCATACACAGTGCAAATAGCACTGGCATCTGATCGCAGCAAGTACAGTGTATTGGACTGAAGAGGAACTACTGTTCTTGTAAGGTTACTACGCAGAATTGAACTAGATATGGCCATGTGTGTAGGAAGCACAGTTCTTTTGTTCTGAGCAAGCTCACTGTTTGGACACCATAGGAAACACAGTAGAGTAGAAGAGTGCTCTTTCCTCTAAAGCAGAGTGTGTTTCTTGTAAGGCGAGCTAGCGTTTGTATCCCAGTCCTAAATTAAGTGGAATCACATGCAGTTTCTGGTCCTATGAGCAAGAGTTGTTTTCTGGTAAGGAAAGACACTATTGTGCTCCCATTGCCATACACAGTACAAATAGCACTCGCGTCTGTTCCCAGCAAGTACAGTGTATGGAAGTGAAGAGTAGCTACTGTTCTTGTCAGTTTCCTAAGCAGAGTTGAACTAGATATGGCCCATGTGTCTAGGAAGCACAGTTATTATGTTCAGAGCAAACTCACTGTTTGGACCCCATAGGAAACACAGTAGAGTAGAAGAGTGCTCTTTTTTCTAAAGCAGAGTGTGTTTCTTGTAAGGCGAGCTCGCGTTTGTTTCCCAGTCCTAAATGGAGTTGAGTCACAGGCAGTTTTTGGTAATACCAGCAAGAGTTGTATTCTGGTAAGGAAAGTCACTATTGCGCTCCCATTGCCATACACAGTACAAATAGCACTCGCGTCTGTTCCCAGGAATTACAGTGTATTGGACTGAAGAGGAGCTACTGTTCTTGTCAGTTTCCTAAGCAGAGTTGAACTAGATATGGCCCGTGTGTATGAAGCACAGTTCTTATGTTCTGAGCAAGCTCACTGTTCTGGCCCTATAGGAAACACAGTAGAGTAGATGAGTGCTCTTTTCTCTAAAGCAAAGTCTGTTTCTTGTAAGGCGAGCTAGCGTTTGTTTCCCAGTCGTAAATGGAGTTGAATCACATGCAGTTTCTGGTCCTACAAGCAAGAGTTGTTTTATGGTAAGAAGAGTCACTATTGCGCTGCCATTGCCAAAGACAGGACAAATAGCACTGGCGTCTGTTCCCAGCAAGTACAGTGTATTGGACTGAAGAGGATCTACTGTTCTTGTCAGGTTTTTAAGCAGAATTGAAATAGATATGGCCATGTGTGTAGGAAGCACAGTTCTTTTGTTCTGAGCAAGCTCACTGTTCGGACCCCATAGGAAACACAGTAGAGTAGAAGAGTGCTCTTTTCTCAAAAGCAGAGTGTGATTCTTGTAAGGCAAGCTAGCGTTTGTTTCCCATTCCTAAATGGAGTTGAATCACATGCAGTTTCTGGTCCTACGAGCAAGAGTTGTTTTCTGTTAAGGAAAGTCACTATAGCGCTCCCATTGCCATACACAGTGGAAATAGCACTCACGTCTGTTCCCAGCAAGTACAGTGTATCGGACTGAAGAAGAGCTACTGTTCTTGTCAGTTTCCTAAGGAGAGTTGAACTAGATATGGTCCGTTTGTGTAGGAAGCACAGTTCTTTTGTTCTGAGCAAGCTCACTGTTTGGACCCCATAGGAAACACAGTAGAGTAGAAGAGTGCTCTTTTCTCTAAAGCAGAGTGTGTTTCTTGTAAGGCGAGCTAGCGTTTGTTTCCCAGTCCTAAATGGAGTGGAATCACATGCAGTTTCTGGTCCTACGAGCATGAGTTGTTTTATCGTAAGAATTGTCACTATTGCCCTCCCATTGCCATACACAGGACCAATAGCACATGCATCTCTTCCCAGCAAGTACAGTGTATTGGACTGAATAGGATCTACTGTTCTTGTCAGGTTCCTAAGCAGAATTGAACTAGACATGGCCGGGTGTGTAGGAAGCACAGTTCTTTTGTTCTGAGAAAGCTCACTGTTCGGACCGCATGGGAAACACAGTAGAGTAGAAGAGTGCTCTTTTTTCAAAAGCAGAGTGTGTTTCTTGTAAGGCGAGCTAGCGTTTGTTTCCCAGTCCTAAATGGAGTTGAATCTCATGCAGTTTCTGGTACTACGAGCAAGAGTTGTTTTCTGGTAAGAAGAGTCACTATTGTGCTGCCATTGCCATACACAGGACAAATAGCACTGGCGTCTGATCGCAGCAAGTACAGTGTATTGGACTGGAGAGGATCTACTGTTCTTGTCAGGTTCCTAAGCAGAATTGAAGTAGATATGGCCGTGTGTGTAGGAAGCACAGTTCTTTTGTTCTGAGCAAGCTCACTGTTCGGACCCCATAGGAAACACAGTAGAGGAGAAGAGTGTTCTTTTCTCAAAAGCAGAGTGTGTTTTTTGTAAGGCAAGCTAGCGTTTGTTTCCCAGTCCTAAATGGAGTTGAATCACATGCAGTTTCAGGTCCTACGAGCAAGAGATGTTTTCTGGTAAGGAAAGTCACTATTGCGCTCTTATTGCCATACACAGTGCAAATAGCACTCGCGTCTGTTCCCAGGAATTACAATGTATCGGAATGACGAGGAGCTACTGTTCTTGTCAGTCTCCTAAGCAGAGTTGAACTAGATATGGTCCATGTGTGTAGGAAGCACAGTTCTTTTGTTCTGAGCAAGCTCACTGTTCGGACCCCATAGGAAACACAGTAGAATAGAAGAGTGCTCTTTTCTCAAAAGCAGAGTGTGTTTCTTGTAAGGCGAGCTAGCATTTGTTTCCCAGTCCTAAATGGATTTGAATCACATGCAGTTTCTGGTCCTACGAGCAAGAGTTGTTTTCTGGTAAGGAAAGTCATTCTTGCGTTCTCATTGCCATACACAGTGCAAATAGCACTCGCGTCTGTTCCCAGCAAGTACAGTGTATTGGACTGAAAAGGAGCTACTGTTCTTGTCAGTTTCCTAAGCAGAGTTGAACTACATATGGTCCGTGTGTTTAGGAAGCACAGTTCTTTTGTTCTGAGCAAGCTCACTGTTTGGACCCCATAGGAAAAACAGTAGAGTAGAAGAGTGCTCTTTTCTCTAAAGCAGAGTGTGTTTCTTGTAAGGCGAGCTAGCTTTTGTTTCCCAGTCCTAAATGGAGTTGAATCCCATGCAGTTTCTGGTCCTAAGAGCAAGAGTTGTTTTCTGGTAAGGAAAGTCACTATTGTGCTCCCATTGCCATACACAGTGCAAATAGAACTCGCGTCTGTTCCCAGCAAGTACAGTGTATTGGAGTGAAGAGGAGCTACTGTTCTTCTCAGTTTCCTAAGCAGAGTTGAACTAGATATGTCCCGTGTGTCTAGGAAGCACAGTTATTATGTTCTGAGCAAGCTCACTGTTCTGGCCCTATAGGAAACACAGTAGAGTAGAAGAGTGCTCTTTTCTCTAAAGCAGAGTGTGTTTCTTGTAAGGCGAGCTCGCGTCTCTTTCCCAGTCCTAAATGGAGTTGAGTCACAGGCAGTTTTTGGTAATACCAGCAAGAGTTGTTTTCTGGTAACAAAGTCACTATTGCGCTCCCATTGCCATACACAGTACAAATAGCACTCGCGTCTGTTCCCAGGAATTACAGTGTATCGGACTGAAGAGGAGCTACTGTTCTTGTCAGTTTCCTAAGCAGAGTTGAACTAGATATGGCCCGTGTGTAGGAAGCACAGTTCTTATGTTCTGAGCAAGCTCACTGTTCTGCCCCTATAGGAAACACAGTAGAGTAGATGAGTGCTCTTTTATCTAAAGCAGAGTGTGTTTCTTGTAAGGCGAGCTAGCGTTTGTTTCCTAGTCCTAAATGGAGTTGAATCACATGCAGTTTCTGGTCCTGTGAACAAGAGTTCTTTTCTGGTAAGGAAAGTCACATTGTGCTCCCATTGCCATACACAGTGCAAATAGCACTCGCGTCTGTTCCCAGCAAGTACAGTGTATTTAAGTGAAGAGGAGCTACTGTTCTTCTCAGTTTCCTAAGCAGAGTTGAACTAGATATGGCCCGTGTGTGTAGGAAGCACAGTTCTTATGTTCTGAGCAAGCTCACTGTTCTGGCCCTATAGGAAAGACAGTAGAGTAGATGAGTGCTCTTTTATCTAAAGCAGAGTGTGTTTCTTGTAAGGCGAGCTAGCGTTTGTTTCCTAGTCCTAAATGGAGTTGAATCACATGCAGTTTCTGGTCCTACGAGCAAGAGTTTTTTTCTGGTAAGGAAAGTCACATTGTGCTCCCATTGCCATACACAGTGCAAATAGCACTCGCGTCTGTTCCCAGCAAGTACAGTGTATTGCACTGAATAGGTGCTACTGTTCTTGTCAGTTTGCTATGCAGAGTTGAACCAGATATTATCCGTGTGTGTAGGAAGCACAGTTCTTTTGTTCTGAGCAAGCTCACTGTTTGGACCCTATAGGAAACACAGTAGAGTAGAAGAGTGCTCTTTTCTCTAAAGCAGAGTGTGTTTCTTATAAGGCGAGCTAGCATTTGTTTCGCAGTCCTAAATGGAGTTGAAACCCATGCAGTTTCTGGTACTACGAGCAAGAGTTGTTTTCTGGTAAGAAGAGTCACTATTGTGCTGCCATTGCCATACACAGGACAAATAGCACTGGCGTCTGATCGCAGCAAGTACAGTGTATTGGACTGAAGAGGATCTACTGTTCTTGTCAGGTTCTTAAGCAGAATTGAACTAGATATGGCCGTGTGTAGGAAGCACAGTTCTTTTGTTCTGAGCAAGCTGACTGTTCGGACCCCATAGGAAACACAGTAGAGGAGAAGAGTGCTCTTTTCTCAAAAGCAGAGTGTGTTTTTTGTAAGGCAAGCTAGCGTTTGTTTCCCAGTCCTAAATGGAGTTGAATCACATGCAGTTTCTGGTCCTACGAGCAAGAGATGTTTTCAGGTGAGGAAAGTCACTATTGCGCTCTTATTGCCATACACAGTGCAAATAGCACTCGCGTCTGTTCCCAGCAAGTACAGTGTATTGGACTGAAGAGGAGCTACTGTTCTTGTCAGTTTCCTAAGCAGAGTTGAACTAGATATGGTCCATGTGTGTAGGAAGCACAGTTCTTTTGTTCTGAGCAAGCTCACAGTTTGGACCCCATAGGAAACACAGTAGAGTAGAAGAGTGCTCTTTCCTCTAAAGCAGAGTGTGTTTCTTGTAAGGCGAGCTAGCGTTTGTTTCCCAGTCCTAAATGGAGTTGAATCACATGCAGTTTCTGGTCCTACGAGCAAGAGTTGTTTTCTGGTAAGGAAAGTCACTGTTGCGCTCCCATTGCCATACACAGTACAAATAGCACTCGCGTCTGTTCCCAGGAATTACAGTGTATCGGACTGCAGAGGAGCTACTGTTCTTGTCAGTTTCCTAAGCAGAGTTGAACTAGATATGGCCCGTGTGTGTAGGAAGCACAGTTCTTTTGTTCTGAGCAAGCTCACTGTTTGGTCCCTATAGGAAACACAGTAAAGTAGAAGAGTGCTCTTTTCTCTAAAGCAGAGTGTGTTTCTTGTAAGGTGAGCTAGCGTTTGTTTCCCAGTCCTAAATGGAGTTGAATCTCATGCAGTTTCTGGTACTACGAGCAAGAGTTGTTTTCTGGTAAGAAGAGTCACTATTGCGCTGCCATTGCCATACACAGGACAAATAGCACTGGCGTCTGATCGCAGCAAGTACAGTGTATTGGACTGAAGAGGATCTACTGTTCTTGTCAGGTTCCTAAGAAGAATTGAAGTAGATATGGCCGTGTGTGTAGGAAGCACAGTTCTTTTGTTCTGAGCAAGCTCACTGTTCGGACCCCATAGGAAACACAGTAGAGGAGAAGAGTGCTCTTTTCGCAAAAGCAGAGTGTGTTTTTTGTAAGGCAAGCAAGCGTTTGTTTCCCAGTCCTAAATGGAGTTGAATCACATGCAGTTTCAGGTCCTACGAGCAAGAGATGTTTTCTGGTAAGGAAAGTCACTATTGCGCTCTTATTGCCATACACAGTGCAAATAGCACTCGCGTCTGTTCCCAGGATTTACAGTGTATCAGACTGACGAGAAGCTACTGTTCTTGTCAGTTTCCTAAGCAGAGTTGAACTAGATATAGTCCATGTGTGTAGGAAGCACAGTTCTTTTGTTCTGAGCAAGCTCACTGTTCGGACCCCATAGGAAACACAGTAGAATAGAAGAGTGCTCTTCTCTCAAAAGCAGAGTGTGTTTCTTGTAAGCGAGCTAGCGTTTGTTTCCCAGTCCTAAATGGAGTTGAATCACATGCAGTTTCTGGTCCTACGAGCAAGAGTTGTTTTCTGGTAAAGAAAGTCACTGTTGCGCTCCCATTGCCATACACAGTACAAATAGCACTCGCGTCTGTTCCCAGGAATTACAATGTATCGGACTGAAGAGGAGCTACTGTTCTTGTCAGTTTCCTAAGCAGAGTTGAACTAGATATGGCCCATGTGTCTAGGAAGCACAGTTATTATGTTCTGAGCAAGCTCACTGTTTTTGGGCCCCATAGGAAACACAGTAGAGTAGAACAGTGCTCTTTCCTCTAAAGAAGAGTGTGTTTCTTGTATGGCGAGCTAGCGTTTGAATCCCAGTCCTAAATGGAGTTGAATCACATGCACTTTCTGGTCCTACGAGCATGAGTTGATTTATGGTAAGAATAGTCACTATTGCGCTCCCATTGCCATACACAGGACCAATAGCTCATGCGTCTGTTCGAAGCAAGTACAGTGTATTGGACTAAATAGGATCTACTGTTCTTGTCAGGTTCCTAAGCAGAATTGAACTAGATATGGCTGTGTGTGTAGGAAGCACAGTTCTTTTGTTCTGAGCAAGCTCACTGTTCGGACCCCATAAGAAACATAGTAGAGTAGAAGAGTACTCTTTTCTCAAAAGCAGAGTGTGTTTCTTGTAAGGCGAGCTAGCGTTTGTTTCCCAGTCCTAAATGGAGTTGAATCACATGCAGTTTCTGGTCCTACGAGCAAGAGTTGTTTTCTGGTAAGGAAAGTCACTATTGTGCTCCCATTGCCATACACAGTGCAAATAGCACTCGCGTCTGTTCCCAGCAAATACAGTGTATTGCACTGAATAGGTGCTACTGTTCTTGTCAGTTTCCTATGCAGAGTTGAACTAGATATTATCCGTGTGTGTAGGAAGCACAGTTCTTTTGTTCTGAGCAAGCTCACTGTTTGGACCCTATAGGAAACACAGTAAAGTAGAAGAGTGCTCTTTTCTCTAAATCAGAGTGTGTTTCTTGTAAGGCGAGCTAGCGTTTGTGTCGTAGTCCTAAAAGGAGTTGAAACCCATGCAGTTTCTGGTACTACGAGCAAGAGTTGTTTTCTGGTAAGAAGAGTCACTATTGCGCTGCCATTGCCATACACAGGACAAATAGCACTGGCGTCTGATCGCAGCAAGTACAGTGTATTGGACTGAAGAGGATCTACTGTTCTTGTCAGGTTCCTAAGCAGAATTGAAGTAGATATGGCCGTGTGTGTAGGAAGCACAGTTCTTTTGTTCTGAGCAAGCTCACTGTTCTGGCCCCATAGGAAACACAGTAGAGTTGATGAGTGCTCTTTTATCTAAAGCAGAGTGTTTTTCTTGTAAGGCGTGCTAGCGTTTGTTTCCTAGTCCTAAATGGAGTTGAATCACATGCAGTTTCTGGTCCTACAAACAAGAGTTGTTTTCTGGTAAGGAAAGTCACATTGTGCTCCCATTGCCATACACAGTACAAATAGCACTCGCGTCTGTTCCCAGGAAATACAGTGTATTGCCCTGAATAGGTGCTACTGTTCTTGTCAGTTTCCTATGCAGAGTTGAACTAGATATTATCCATGTGTGTAGGAAGCACAGTTCTTTTGTTCTGAGCAAGCTCACTGTTTGGACCCTATAGGAAACACAGTAGAGTAGAAGAGTGCTCTTTTCTCTAAAGCAGAGTGTGTTTCTTTTAAGGCAAGCTAGCGTTTGTTTTGTAGTCCTAAATGGAGTTGAAACCCATGCAGTTTCTGGTACTACGAGCAAGAGTTGTTTTCTGGTAAGAAGAGTCACTATTGCGCTGCCATTGCCATACACAGGACAAATAGCACTGGCGTCTGATCGCAGCAAGTACAGTGTATTGGACTGAAGAGGATCTACTGTTCTTGTCAGGTTCCTAAGCAGAAATGAACTAGTAATGGCCGTGTGTGTAGGAAGCACAGTTCTTTGTTCTGAGCAAGCTCACTGTTCTTTCCCTATAGGAAACACAGTAGAGTAGAAGAGTGCTCTTTTCTCAAAAGCAGAGTGTGTTTCTTGTAAGGCGAGCTAGCATTTGTTTCCCAGTCCTAAATGGAGTTGAATCACATGCAGTTTCTGGTCCTACGAGCAACAGTTGTTTTCTGGTAAGGAAAGTCACTATTGTGTTGCCAGTGCCATACACAGTGCAAATAGCTCTCGCGTCTGTTCCCAGCACGTACAGTGTATCGGACTGAAGGGGAGCTACTGTTCTTGTCAGTTTCCTAAGCAGAGTTGAACGAGATATAGCCCGTGTGTGTAGGAAGCACAGTTCTCTTGTTCTGAGCAAGCTCACTGTTCTGGCCCTATAGGAAACACAGTAGATTAGAAGAGTGCTCTTTTCTCTAAAGCAGAGTGTGTTTCTTGTAAGGCGAGCTAGCGTTTGTTTCCCAGTCATAAATGGAGTTGAGTCACAGGCAGTTTTTTTTCCTCCGAGCAAGAGTCGTTTTCTGGTAAGAAGAGTCACTATTGCGCTCCAAATTCCATACACAGTGCAAATAGCACTCGTGTCTGTTCCCAGCAATTACAGTGTATTGGACTGAATAGGAGCTACTGTTCTTGTCAGTTTCCTAAGCAGAGTTGAACTAGATATGGTCCATGTGTGTAGGAAGCACAGTTCTTTTGTTCTGAGCAAGCTCACTGTTTGGACCCCATAGGAAACACAGTAGAGTAGAAGAGTGCTCTGTTGCTGGAGAATTTCTCTCCAGCTCCCACCACCAAGTCCCGCCAGTCTCAGAGCCCACTTATAAAATAAACACACAGACTCTTACATTATTTAAACTGCTTGGCCATTAGCTCAGGCCTGTTATTGTCTAGCTCTTACTCTTATATTTAGCCCATTTCTATTAATCTTTACTTTGCCACATGGCTCATGGCTTACTGGTACCTTACATCTTCCTTGTCCTGGTGGTGGCTGGCAGTGTCTCTCTCTCAGCCTTCCACTTCCCCTCTTTATTCTCCTCCTTGCCCCGCCTACACTTCCTGCCTAGCCAACGGCCAATCAGTGTTTTATTGATTAATTAGCAACACATTTGCCATACATCCCACAGCACTTCCCCCTTTTTTTTTTTTCAAAAAGGAAGGTTTTAACCTTAACAAAGTAAAATTACATATAATTTGGCAATTTGGGCGTAGCTTCTCTTACTACTTCCTGCTGGAAGGGGGCGCTGTATCTTGTGGGGAAACAAAAAAAAATTTAGAATTATGGAATAGTCCATGAGGCTGTATCGTCTGAGCCAGATGCCTTTAAACCATTCTGGATGTTGGATCATCTGGGCCATGGTGTCATAGGAGACCTTTAGGGGGTCTTGGCTGGTCAAACCTGATGTATCTTAATCTTGAACAAATCCATAGCCTCTGGCTTTCTGTGGAAACAAGAGACTCTTTTCCAAAGCAACATATCCTTACATCCAAATTTTGAAGTCAAGGTATCTTTAAAATATACATTTTGGCATAACTCTACAGCTTTTACAATCAAATGTTTTTCTGCAGTTAAAAATCCCAACGACAACACAATCCAGATTCTCTGTGTAATATCCATTTTTACGTGGCTTATTTTTTATACTACCTTTACTGTCTCTTTAATGACTTTATTTTTTAAAACTATGTATTTGTTTCTATAACTCTATATATCACCTTTTTTGTCTCTTTCAAGCCTACGTATCTTTTACACACATTGTAAACTATTACATCTGAATCTGTCTTATTGTGAATCTATTGCTTTAAACTGCAGCAGCTGTGGCTGCTGGCTCCGCCCACCTCAGCTTTCCAATATGGCTACGTTTTCCGCCAGCTCTGGGAGCCATCAACTCTCAGAAATAGTGGGTCTCTGCTTCTATCAAAGCAGCGTGTAGCCCAGAAATCTCTTTTTTTTTGTTTTGTTTTGTTTTGTACTAGCAAAGGCTAAATCCACCACACAGCTTAATGTGCCACTTGCAGAGGCCTCATTCTCGCCATACTGCAGGTCAAGCATGCACGCCAGGAACCCGCCATAGTAGCTCAAACACGCAGGCTGCCACTAGCTTGAAAGAGACAACTAGGAGCTGTTTTTAGCTCCGTTTTAGAATCTTTTTTCTCAGTTTTTAGGGGGAAACTCTTGCCAACACATTGGACGCCATTTGTTGCTGGAGAATTTCTCTCCAGCTCCCACCACCAAGTCCCGCCAGTCTAAGAGCCCACTTATAAAATAAACACACAGACTCTTACATTATTTAAACTGCTTGGCCATTAGCTAAGGCCTGTTATTGTCTAGCTCTTACTCTTATATTTAGCCGATTTCTATTAATTTTTACTTTGCCACATGGCTCATGGCTTACTGGTACCTTACATCTTCCTTGTCCTGATGGCGGCTGGCAGTGTCTCTCTCTCAGCCTTCCACTTCCCCGCTTTATTCTCCTCCTTGCCCCGCCTAAACTTCCTGCCTAGCCAACGGCCAATCAGTGTTTTATTGATTAATTAGCAACACATTTGCCATACATCCCACAGCAGTGCTCTTTTCTCAAAAGCAGAGTGTATTTCTTGTAAGGCGAGCTAGCGTTTGTTTCCTAGTCCTAAATGGAGTTGAATCACATGCAGTTTCTGGTCCTACGAGCAAGAGTTGTTTTCTGGTAAGGAAAGTCACTATTGCGCTCCCATTGCCATACACATTACAAATAGCACTCGCGTCTGTTCCCAGGAAGTACAGTGTATTGGACTGAATAGGAGCTACTGTACTGTCAGTTCCCTAAGCAGAGTTGAACTAGATATGGTCCGTGTGAAGGAAGCACAGTTCTTTTGTTCTGATCAAGCTCACTGTTCTGGCCCTATAGGAAACACAGAAGAGTAGAAGAGTGCTCTTTTCTCAAAAGCAGAGTGTTTTTCTTGTAAGGCGAGCTAGCGTTTGTTTCCCAGTCTTAAATGGAGTTGAATCACATGCAGTTTCTGGTCCTAGGAGCAAGAGTTGTTTTCTGGTAAGAAGAGTCACTATTGTGCTCCCATTGTCATACACAGGGCAAATAGTACTGGCGTCTGTTCCCAGCATGTACAGTGTATTGGACTGAAGAGGATCTACTGTTCTTGTCAGTTTCCTAAGCAGAATTGAATAGATATGGCCCATGTGTGCAGGAAGCACAGTTCTTTTGTTCTGAGGAAGCTCGCTGTTCTGGCCCTATAGGAAACACAGTATATTGGAAGAATGCTCTTTTCTCAAAAGCAGAGTGTTTTTCTTGTAAGGTGAGCTAGCGTTTCTTTCCCAGTCCTAAATGGAGTTGAGACACATGCAGTTTTTGGTCCTATGAGCAAGTGTTTTTTTCTGGTAAGAAGAGTCACTTTTGCACTCCCATTGCCATACACAGTGCAAATAGCACTTGCATCTGTTCCCAGCAAGTACAGTGTATTGGACTGAAGAGGATCTACTGTTCTTGTCAGTTTCCTAAGCAGAATTGAATAGATATGGCCCCTGTGTGCAGGAAGCACAGTTCTTTTGTTCTGAGGAAACTCACTGTTCTGGCTCTATAGGAAACACAGTAGTGTAGAAGAGTGCTCTTTTCTCTAAAGCAGAGTGTGTTTCTTGTAAGGCAAACTAGCGTTTGTTTCCCAGTTCTAAATGGAGTTGAATCACATGCAGCTTCTGGTCCTACGAGCAAGAGTTGTTTTCTGGTAAGGAAAGTCACTATTGTGCTCCCATTGCCATACACAGTGCAAATAGAACTCGCGTCTGTTCCCAGCAAGTACAGTGTATTGGAGTGAAGAGGAGATACTGTTCTTCTCAGTTTCCTAAGCAGAGTTGAACTAGATATGTCCCGTGTGTCTAGGAAGCACAGTTATTATGTTCTGAGCAAGCTCACTGTTCTGGCCCTATAGGAAACACAGTAGAGTAGAAGAGTGCTCTTTTCTCTAAAGCAGAGTGTGTTTCTTGTAAGGCGAGCTCGCATCTGTTTCCCAGTCCTAAATGGAGTTGAGTCACAGGCAGTTTTTGGTAATACCAGCAAGAGTTGTTTTCTGGTAAGGAAAGTCACTATTGCGCTCCCATTGCCATACACAGTACAAATAGCACTCGCGTATGTTCCCAGGAATTACAGTGTATTGGACTGAAGAGGAGCTACTGTTCTTGTCAGTTTCCTAAGCAGAGTTGAACTAGATATGGCCCGTGTGTAGGAAGCACAGTTCTTATGTTCTGAGCAAGCTCACTGTTCTGGCCCTATAGGAAACACAGTAGAGTAGATGAGTGCTCTTTTATCTAAAGCAGAGTGTGTTTCTTGTAAGGCAAGCTAGCGTTTGTTTCCTAGTCCTAAATGGAGTTGAATCACATGCAGTTTCTGGTCCTGTGAACAAGAGTTCTTTTCTGGTAAGGAAAGTCACATTGTGCTCCCATTGCCATACACAGTGCAAATAGCACTCGCGTCTGTTCCCAGCAAGTACAGTGTATTTAAGTGAAGAGGATCTACTGTTCTTCTCAGTTTCCTAAGAACAGTTGAACTAGATATGGCCCATGTGTCTAGGAAGCACAGTTATTATGTTCTGAGCAAGCTCACTGTTTTTGGGCCCCATAGGAAACACAATAGAGTAGAACAGTGCTCTTTCCTCTGAAGAAGAGTGTGTTTCTTGTAATGCAAGCTAGCGTTTGAATCCCAGTCCTAAATGGAATTGAATCACATGCAGTTTCTGGTCCTACGAGCATGAGTTGTTTTATGGTAAGAATAGTCACTATTGCGCTCCCATTGCCATACACAGGACCAATAGCACATGTGTCTGTTCCTAGCAAGTACAGTGTATTGGACTGAATAGGATCTACTGTTCTTGTCAGGTTCCTAAGCAGAATTGAACTAGATATGGCCATGTGTGTAGGAAGCACAGTTCTTTTGTTCTGAGCAAGCTCACTGTTCGGACCACATCAGAAACATAGAAGAGTAGAAGAGTACTCTTTTCTCAAAAGCAGAGTGTGTTTCTTGTAAGGCGAGCTAGCATTTGTTTCCCAGTCCTAAATGGAGTTGAATCACATGCAGTTTCTGGTCCTACGAGCAAGAGTTGTTTTCTGGTAAGGAAAGTCACTATTGCGTTCTCATTGCCATACACAGTGCAAATAGCACTCGCGTCTGTTCCCAGCAAGTACAGTGTATTGGACTGAAAAGGAGCTACTGTTCTTGTCAGTTTCCTAAGCAGAGTTGAACTACATATGGTCCGTGTGTTTAGGAAGCACAGTTCTTTTGTTCTGAGCAAGCTCACTGTTTGGACCCCATAGGAAAAACAGTAGAGTAGAAGAGTGCTCTTTTCTCTAAAGCAGAGTGTGTTTCTTGTAAGACGAGCTAGCTTTTGTTTCCCAGTCCTAAATGGAGTTGAATCCCATGCATTTCTGGTCCTAAGAGCAAGAGTTGTTTTCTGGTAAGGAAAGTCACTATTGTGCTCCCATTGCCATACACAGTGCAAATAGAACTCGCGTCTGTTCCCAGCAAGTACAGTGTATTGGAGTGAAGAGGAGATACTGTTCTTCTCAGTTTCCTAAGCAGAGTTGAACTAGATATGTCCCGTGTGACTAGGAAGCACAGTTATTATGTTCTGAGCTGGCTCACTGTTCTGGCCCTATAGGAAACACAGTAGAGTAGAAGAGTGCTCTTTTCTCTAAAGCAGAGTGTGTTTCTCGTAAGGCGAGCTCGCGTCTGTTTCCCAGTCCTAAATGGAGTTGAGTAACAGGCAGTTTTTGGTAATACCAGCAAGAGTTGTTTTCTGGTAAGGAAAGTCACTATTGCGCTCCCATTGCCATACACAGTACAAATAGCACTCGCGTCTGTTCCCAGCAAGAACAGTGTATTGGACTGAAGAGGATCTACTGTTCTTGTCAGGTTTTTAAGCAGAATTGAAATAGATATGGCCATGTGTGTAGGAAGCACAGTTCTTTTGTTCTGAGCAAGCTCACTGTTCGGACTCCATAGGAAACACAGTAGAGTAGAAGAGTGCTCTTTTCTCAAAAGCAGAGTGTGTTTCTTGTAAGGCAAGCTACCGTTTGTTTCCCATTCCTAAATGGAGTTGAATCACATGCAGTTTCTGGTCCTACGAGCAAGAGTTGTTTTCTGTTAAGGAAAGTCACTATAGCGCTCCCATTGCCATACACAGTGGAAATAGCACTCACGTCTGTTCCCAGCAAGTACAGTGTATCGGACTGAAGAGGAGCTACTGTTCTTGTCAGTTTCCTAAGGAGAGTTGAACTAGATATGGTCCGTTTGTGTAGGAAGCACAGTTCTTTTGTTCTGAGCAAGCTCACTCTTCGGACCCCATAGGAAACACAGTAGAGTAGAAGAGTGCTCTTTTCTCTAAAGCAGAGTGTGTTTCTTGTAAGGCGAGCTAGCGTTTGTTTCCCAATCCTAAATGGAGTGGAATCACATGCAGTTTCTGTTCCTACAAGCATGAGTTGTTTTATCGTAAGAATAGTCACTATTGCGCTCCCATTGCCATACACAGGACCAATAGCACATGCGTCTCTTCCCAGCAAGTACAGTGTATCGGACGGAATAGGATCTACTGTTCTTGTCAGGTTCCTAAGCAGAATTGAACTAGATATGGCCGGGTGTGTAGGAAGCACAGTTCTTTTGTTCTGAGAAAGCTCACTGTTCGGACCCCATAGGAAACACAGTAGAGTAGAAGAGTGCTCTTTTCTCAAAAGCAGAGTGTGTTTCTTCTAAGGCAAGCTAGCGTTTGTTTCCCAGTCCTAAATGGAGTTGAATCACATGCAGTTTCTGGTCCTACGAGCAAGAGTTGTTTTCTGGTAAGGAAAGTCACTATTGCGCTCCCATTGCCATACACAGGACAAATAGCACTGGCGTCTGTTCCCAGGAATTACAGTGTATCGGACTGAAGAGGAGCTACTGTTCTTGTCAGTTTCCTAAGCAGAGTTGAACTAGATATGGCCCGTGTGTGTAGGAAGCACAGTTCTTTTGTTCTGAGCAAGCTCACTGTTCGGTCCCTATAGGAAACACAGTAAAGTAAAAGAGTGCTCTTTTCGCTAAAGCAGAGTGTGTTTCTTGTAAGGCGAGCTAGCGTTTGTTTCCCAGTCCTAAATGGAGTTGAATCTCATGCAGTTTCTGGTACTACGAGCAAGAGTTGTTTTCTGGTAAGAAGAGTCACTATTGCGCTCCCATTGTAATACACAGGGCAAATAGCACTCGCGTCTGATCGCAGCAAGTACAGTGTATCGGACTGAAGAGGATCTACTGTTCTTGTCAGGTTCCTAAGCAGAATTGAAGTAGATATGGCCGTGTGTGTAGGAAGCACAGTTCTTTTGTTCTGAGCAAGCTCACTGTTCGGACCCCATAGGAAACACAGTAGAATAGAAGAGTGCTCTTTTCTCAAAAGCAGAGTGTGTTTCTTGTAAGGCGAGCTAGCGTTTGTTTCCCAGTCCTAAATGGAGTTGAATCACATGCAGTTTCTGGTCCTACGAGCAAGAGTTGTTTTCTGGTAAGGAAAGTCACTGTTGCGCTCCCATTGCCATACACAGTACAAATAGCACTCGCGTCTGTTCCCAAAAATTACAATGTATCAGACTGAAGAGGAGCTACTGTTCTTGTCAGTTTCCTAAGCAGAGTTGAACTAGATATGGCCCATGTGTCTAGGAAGCACAGTTATTATGTTCTGAGCAAGCTCACTGTTTTTGGGCCCCATAGGAAACACAGTAGAGTAGAACAGTGCTCTTTCCTCTAAAGAAGAGTGTGTTTCTTGTAAGGCGAGCTAGCGTTTGAATCCCAGTCCTAAATGGAGTTGAATCACATGCACTTTCTGGTCCTACGAGCATGAGTTGATTTATGGTAAGAATAGTCACTATTGCGCTCCCATTGCCATACACAGGACCAATAGCACATGCGTCTGTTCCAAGCAAGTACAGTGTATTGGACTAAATAGGATCTACTGTTCTTGTCAGGTTCCTAAGCAGAATTGAACTAGATATGGCTGTGTGTGTAGGAAGCACAGTTCTTTTGTTCTGAGCAAGCTCACTGTTCGGACCCCATAAGAAACATAGTAGAGTAGAAGAGTACTCTTTTCTCAAAAGCAGAGTGTGTTTCTTGTAAGGCGAGCTAGCGTTTGTTTCCCAGTCCTAAATGGAGTTGAATCACATGCAGTTTCTGGTCCTACGAGCAAGAGTTGTTTTCTGGTAAGGAAAGTCACTATTGTGCTCCCATTGCCATACACAGTGCAAATAGCACTCGCGGCTGTTCCCAGCAAATACAGTGTATTGCACTGAATAGGTGCTACTGTTCTTGTAGTTTCCTATGCAGAGTTGAACTAGATATTATCCGTGTGTGTAGGAAGCACAGTTCTTTTGTTCTGAGCAAGCTCACTGTTTGGACTCTATAGGAAACACAGTAAAGTAGAAGAGTGCTCTTTTCTCTAAAGCAGAGTGTGTTTCTTGTAAGGCGAGCTAGCGTTTGTGTCGTAGTCCTAAAAGGAGTTGAAACCCATGCAGTTTCTGGTACTACGAGCAAGAGTTGTTTTCTGGTAAGAAGAGTCACTATTGCGCTGCCATTGCCATACACAGGACAAATAGCACTGGCGTCTGATCGCAGCAAGTACAGTGTATTGGACTGAAGAGGATCTACTGTTCTTGTCAGGTTCCTAAGCAGAATTGAACTAGATATGGCCGTGTGTGTAGGAAGCACAGCTCTTTTGTTCTGAGCAAGCTCACTGTTCGGACCCCATAGGAAACACAGTAGAGGAGAAGAGTGCTCTTTTCTCAAAAGCAGAGTGTGTTTTTTGTAAGGCAAGCAAGCGTTTGTTTCCCAGTCCTAAATGGAGTTGAATCACATGCAGTTTCAGGTCCTACGAACAAGAGATGTTTTCTGGTAAGGAAAGTCACTATTGCGCTCTTATTGCCATACACAGTGCAAATAGCACTCGCGTCTGTTCCCAGGAATTACAGTGTATGGGACTGACGAGGAGCTACTGTTCTTGTCAGTTTCCTAAGCAGAGTTGAACTAGATATGGTCCATGTGTGTAGGAAGAACAGTTCTTTTGTTCTGAGCAAGCTCACTGTTTGGACCCCATAGAAAACACAGTAGAATAGAAGAGTGCTCTTTCCTCTAAAGAAGAGTGTGTTTCTTGTAAGGCGAGCTATCGTATGTTTCCCAGTCCTAAATGGAGTTGAATCACATGCAGTTTCTGGTCCTACGAGCAAGAGTTGTTTTCTGGTAAGGAAAGTCACTGTTGCACTCCCATTGCCATATACAATACAAATAGCACTCCTGTCTGTTCCCAGCAATTACAGTGTATTGGACTGAAGAGGAGCTACTGTTCTTCTCAGTTTCCTAAGCAGAGTTGAACTAGATAAGACCCGTGTGTTTAGGAAGAACAGTTCATTTGATCTGAGCAAGCTCACTGTTCTGGCCCTATAGGAAACACAGTAGAGTAGAAGAGTGCTTTTTTCGCAAAAGCAGAGTGTGTTTTTGTAAGGCGAGCTAGCATTTGTTTCCCCGTCCTAAATGGCGTTGAATCACATGCAGTTTCTGGTCCTACGAACAAGAGTTGTTTTCTGGTAAGGAAAGTCACATTGTGCTCACATTGCCATACACAGTGCAAATAGCACTCGCGGATGTTCCCACCAAGTACAGTGTATTAGAGTGAAGAGGAGCTACTGTTCTTCTCAGTTTCCTAAGCAGAGTTGAACTAGATATGGCCCGTGTGTCTAGGAAGCACAGTTCTTATGTTCTGAGCAAGCTCACTGTTCTGGCCCTATAGGAAACACAGTAGAGTAGATGAGTGCTCTTTTATCTAAAGCAGAGTGTGTTTCTTGTAAGGCGAGCTAGCGTTTGTTTCCCAGTCCTAAATGGAGTTGAATCACATGCAGTTTCTGGTCCTACGCGCAAGAGTTGTTTTATGGTAAGAAGAGTCACTATTGAGCTGCCATTGCCATACACAGGACAAATAGCACTGGCGTCTGTTCCCAGCAAGTACAGTGTATTGGACTGAAGAGGATCTACTGTTCTTGTCAGGTTTTTAAGCAGAATGGAAATAGATATGGCCGTGTGTGTAGGAAGCACAGTTCTTTTGTTCTGAGCAAGCTCACTGTTCGGACCCCATAGGAAACACAGTAGAGTAGAAGAGTGCTCTTTTCTCAAAAGCAGAGTGTGTTTCTTATAAGGCGAGCTAGCGTTTGTTTCCTAGTCCTAAATGGAGTTGAATCACATGCAGTTTCTGGTCCTACGAGCAAGAGTTGTTTTCTGGTAAGGAAAGTCACATTGTGCTCCCATTGCCATACACAGTGCAAATAGTACTCGCGTCTGTTCCCAGCAAGTACAGTGTATTGCACTGAATAGGTGCTACTGTTCTTGTCAGTTTGCTATGCAGAGTTGAACCAGATATTATCCGTGTGTGTAGGAAGCACAGTTCTTTTGTTCTGAGCAAGCTCACTGTTTGGACCCTATAGGAAACACAGTAGAGTAGAAGAGTGCTCTTTTCTCTAAAGCAGAGTGTGTTTCTTATAAGGCGAGCTAGCGTTTGTTTCGCAGTCCTAAATGGAGTTGAAACCCATGCAGTTTCTGGTACTACGAGCAAGAGTTGTTTTCTGGTAAGAAGAGTCACTATTGTGCTGCCATTGCCATACACAGGACAAATAGCACTGGCGTCTGATCGCAGCAAGTACAGTGTATTGGACTGAAGAGGATCTACTGTTCTTGTCAGGTTCTTAAGCAGAATTGAACTAGATATGGCCGTGTGTAGGAAGCACAGTTCTTTTGTTCTGAGCAAGCTCACTGTTCGGACCACATAGGAAACACAGTAGAGGAGAAGAGTGCTCTTTTCTCAAAAGCAGAGTGTGTTTTTTGTAAGGCAAGCTAGCGTTAGTTTCCCAGTCCTAAATGGAGTTGAATCACATGCAGTTTCTGGTCCTACGAGCAAGAGATGTTTTCTGGTGAGGAAAGTCACTATTGCGCTCTTATTGCCATACACAGTGCAAATAGCACTCGCGTCTGTTCCCAGCAAGTACAGTGTATTGGACTGAAGAGGAGCTACTGTTCTTGTCAGTTTCCTAAGCATAGTTGAACTAGATATGGTCCGTGTGTGTAGGAAGCACAGTTCTTTTGTTCTGAGCAAGCTCACTGTTTGGAAGCCATAGGAAACACAGTAGAGTAGAAGAGTGCTCTTTCCTCTAAAGCAGAGTGTGTTTCTTGTAAGGCGAGCTAGCGTTTGTTTCCCAGTCCTAAATGGAGTTGAATCACATGCAGTTTCTGGTCCTACGAGCAAGAGTTGTTTTCTGGTAATGAAAGTCACTATTGCGCTCCCATTGCCATACACAGTACAAATAGCACTCGCGTCTGTTCCCAGGAATTTCAGTGTATCAGACTGAAGAGGAGCTACTGTTCTTGTCAGTTTCCTAAGCAGAGTTGAACTAGATATGGCCCGTGTGTGTAGGAAGCACAGTTCTTATGTTCTGAGCAAGCTCACTGTTCTGGCCCTATAGGAAACACAGTAGAGTAGATGAGTGCTCTTTTATGTAAAGCAGAGTGTGTTTCTTGTAAGGTGAGCTAGCGTTTGTTTCCTAGTCCTAAATGGAGTTGAATCACATGCAGTTTCTGGTCCTATGAACAAGAGTTGTTTTCTGGTAAGGAAAGTCACATTGTGCTCACATTGCCATACACAGTGCAAATAGCACTCGCGGCTGTTCCAAGCAAGTACAGTGTATTGGAGTAAAGAGGAGCTACTGTTCTTCTCAGTTTCCTAAGCAGAGTTGAACTAGATATGGCCCGTGTGTCTAGGAAGCACAGTTATTATGTTCTGAGCAAGCTCACTGTTCTGGCCCTATAGGAAACACAGTAGAGTAGATGGGTGCTCTTTTATCTAAAGCAGAGTGTGTTTCTTGTAAGGCGAGCTAGCGTTTGTTTCCCAGTCCTAAATGGAGTTGAATCACATGCAGTTTCTGGTCCTACGCGCAAGAGTTGTTTTATGGTAAGAAGAGTCACTATTGCGCTGCCATTGCCATACACAGGACAAATAGCACTGGCGTCTGTTCCCAGCAAGTACAGTGTATTGGACTGAATAGGATCTACTGTTCTTGTCAGGTTCCTAAGCAGAATTGAACTAGATACGGCCGTGTGTGTAGGAAGCACAGTTCTTTTGTTCTGAGCAAGCTCACTGTTCGGACCCCATAAGAAACACAGTACAGTAGAAGAGTGCTCTTTTCTCAAAAGCAGAGTGTGTTTCTTGTAAGTCGAGCCAGCGTTTGTTTCCCAGTCCTAAAAGGAGTTGAATCACATGCAGTTTCTGGTCCTACGAGCAAGAGTTGTTTTCTGTTAAGGAAAGTCACTATTGCGCTCCCATTGCCATACACAGTACAAATAGCACTCACATCTGATCCCAGGAATTACAGTGTATCGGACTGAAGAGGAGCTACTGTTCTTGTCAGTTTCCTAAGCAGAGTTGAACTAGATATGGCCCGTGTGTTTAGGAAGCACAGTTCTTATGTTCTGAGCAAGCTCACTGTTCTGGCCCCATAGGAAACACAGTAGAGTAGATGAGTGCTCTTTTATCTAAAGCAGAGTGTGTTTCTTGTAAGGCGAGCTAGCGTTTGTTTCCTAGTCCTAAATGGAGTTGAATCACATGCAGTTTCTGGTCCTACAAACAAGAGTTGTTTTCTGGTAAGGAAAGTCACATTGTGCTCCCATTGCCATACTCAGTACAAATTGCACTCGCGTCTGTTCCCAGGAAATACAGTGTATTGCCCTGAATAGGTGCTACTGTTCTTGTCAGTTTCCTATGCAGAGTTGAACTAGATATTATCCATGTGTGTAGGAAGCACAGTTCTTTTGTTCTGAGCAAGCTCACTGTTTGGACCCTATAGGAAACACAGTAGAGTAGAAGAGTGCTCTTTTCTCTAAAGCAGAGTGTGTTTCTTTTAAGGCAAGCTAGCGTTTGTTTCGTAGTCCTAAATGGAGTTGAAACCCATGCAGTTTCTGGTACTACGAGCAAGAGTTGTTTTCTGGTAAGAAGAGTCACTATTGCGCTGCCATTGCCATACACAGGACAAATAGCACTGGCGTCTGATCGCAGCAAGTACAGTGTATTGGACTGAAGAGGATCTACTGTTCTTGTCAGGTTCCTAAGCAGAAATGAACTAGTAATGGCCGTGTGTGTAGGAAGCACAGTTCTTTGTTCTGAGCAAGCTCACTGTTCTTTCCCTATAGGAAACACAGTAGAGTAGAAGAGTGCTCTTTTCTCAAAAGCAGAGTGTGTTTCTTGTAAGGCGAGCTAGCATTTGTTTCCCAGTCCTAAATAGAGTTGAATCACATGCAGTTTTTGGTCCTACGAGCAACAGTTGTTTTCTGGTAAGGAAAGTCACTATTGTGTTCCCACTGCCATACACAGTGCAAATAGCACTCGCGTCTGTTCCCAGAAAGTACAGTGTATCGGACTGAAGGGGAGCTACTGTTCTTGTCAGTTTCCTAAGCAGAGTTGAACGAGATACAGCCCGTGTGTGTAGGAAGCACAGTTCTCTTGTTCTGAGCAAGCTCACTGTTCTGGCCCTATAGGAAACACAGTAGAGTAGAAGAGTGCTCTTTTCTCTAAAGCAGAGTGTGTTTCTTGTAAGGCGAGCTAGCGTTTGTTTCCCAGTCATAAATGGAGTTGAGTCACAGGCAGTTTTTTTTCCTCCGAGCAAGAGTCGTTTTCTGGTAAGAAGAGTCACTATTGCGCTCCAAATTCCATACACAGTGCAAATAGCACTCGCGTCTGTTCCCAGCAATTACAGTGTATTGGACTGAATAGGAGCTACTGTTCTTGTCAGTTTCCTAAGCAGAGTTGAACTAGATATGGTCCATGTGTGTAGGAAGCACAGTTCTTTTGTTCTGAGCAAGCTCACGGTTTGGACCCCATAGGAAACACAGTAGAGTAGAAGAGTGCTCTGTTGCTGGAGAATTTCTCTCCAGCTCCCACCACCAAGTCCCGCCAGTCTCAGAGCCCACTTATAAAATAAACACACAGACTCTTACATTATTTAAACTGCTTGGCCATTAGCTCAGGCCTGTTATTGTCTAGCTCTTACTCTTATATTTAGCCCATTTCTATTAATCTTTACTTTGCCACATGGCTCATGGCTTACTGGTACCTTACATCTTCCTTGTCCTGGTGGTGGCTGGCAGTGTCTCTCTCTCAGCCTTCCACTTCCCCTCTTTATTCTCCTCCTTGCCCCGCCTACACTTCCTGCCTAGCCAACGGCCAATCAGTGTTTTATTGATTAATTAGCAACACATTTGCCATACATCCCACAGCACTTCCCCCCTTTTTTTTTTCAAAAAGGAAGGTTTTAACCTTAACAAAGTAAAATTACATATAATTTGGCAATTTGGGCGTAGCTTCTCTTACTACTTCCTGCTGGAAGGGGGCGCTGTATCTTGTGGGGAAACAAAAAAAAATTTAGAATTATGGAATAGTCCATGAGGCTGTATCGTCTGAGCCAGATGCCTTTAAACCATTCTGGATGTTGGATCATCTGGGCCATGGTGTCATAGGAGACCTTTAGGGGGTCTTGGCTGGTCAAACCTGATGTATCTTAATCTTGAACAAATCCATAGCCTCTGGCTTTCTGTGGAAACAAGAGACTCTTTTCCAAAGCAACATATCCTTACATCCAAATTTTGAAGTCAAAGTATCTTTAAAATATACATTTTGGCATAACTCTACAGCTTTTACAATCAAATGTTTTTCTGCAGTTAAAAATCCCAACGACAACACAATCCAGATTCTCTGTGTAATATCCATTTTTACGTGGCTTATTTTTTATACTACCTTTACTGTCTCTTTAATGACTTTATTTTTTAAAACTATGTATTTGTTTCTATAACTCTATATATCACCTTTTTTGTCTCTTTCAAGCCTACGTATCTTTTACACACATTGTAAACTATTACATCTGAATCTGTCTTATTGTGAATCTATTGCTTTAAACTGCAGCAGCTGTGGCTGCTGGCTCCGCCCACCTCAGCTTTCCAATATGGCTACGTTTTCCGCCAGCTCTGGGAGCCATCAACTCTCAGAAATAGTGGGTCTCTGCTTCTATCAAAGCAGCGTGTAGCCCAGAAATCTCTTTTTTTTTGTTTTGTTTTGTTTTGTACTAGCAAAGGCTAAATCCACCACACAGCTTAATGTGCCACTTGCAGAGGCCTCATTCTCGCCATACTGCAGGTCAAGCATGCACGCCAGGAACCCGCCATAGTAGCTCAAACACGCAGGCTGCCACTAGCTTGAAAGAGACAACTAGGAGCTGTTTTTAGCTCCGTTTTAGAATCTTTTTTCTCAGTTTTTAGGTGGAAACTCTTGCCAACATATTGGACGCCATTTGTTGCTGGAGAATTTCTCTCCAGCTCCCACCACCAAGTCCCGCCAGTCTAAGAGCCCACTTATAAAATAAACACACAGACTCTTACATTATTTAAACTGCTTGGCCATTAGCTAAGGCCTGTTATTGTCTAGCTCTTACTCTTATATTTAGCCGATTTCTATTAATTTTTACTTTGCCACATGGCTCATGGCTTACTGGTACCTTACATCTTCCTTGTCCTGATGGCGGCTGGCAGTGTCTCTCTCTCAGCCTTCCACTTCCCCGCTTTATTCTCCTCCTTGCCCCGCCTAAACTTCCTGCCTAGCCAACGGCCAATCAGTGTTTTATTGATTAATTAGCAACACATTTGCCATACATCCCACAGCAGTGCTCTTTTCTCAAAAGCAGAGTGTATTTCTTGTAAGGCGAGCTAGCGTTTGTTTCCTAGTCCTAAATGGAGTTGAATCACATGCAGTTTCTGGTCCTACGAGCAAGAGTTGTTTTCTGGTAAGGAAAGTCACTATTGCGCTCCCATTGCCATACACATTACAAATAGCACTCGCGTCTGTTCCCAGGAAGTACAGTGTATTGGACTGAATAGGAGCTACTGTACTGTCAGTTCCCTAAGCAGAGTTGAACTAGATATGGTCCGTGTGAAGGAAGCACAGTTCTTTTGTTCTGATCAAGCTCACTGTTCTGGCCCTATAGGAAACACAGAAGAGTAGAAGAGTGCTCTTTTCTCAAAAGCAGAGTGTTTTTCTTGTAAGGCGAGCTAGCGTTTGTTTCCCAGTCTTAAATGGAGTTGAATCACATGCAGTTTCTGGTCCTAGGAGCAAGAGTTGTTTTCTGGTAAGAAGAGTCACTATTGTGCTCCCATTGTCATACACAGGGCAAATAGTACTGGCGTCTGTTCCCAGCATGTACAGTGTATTGGACTGAAGAGGATCTACTGTTCTTGTCAGTTTCCTAAGCAGAATTGAATAGATATGGCCCATGTGTGCAGGAAGCACAGTTCTTTTGTTCTGAGGAAGCTCACTGTTCTGGCCCTATAGGAAACACAGTATATTGGAAGAATGCTCTTTTCTCAAAAGCAGAGTGTTTTTCTTGTAAGGTGAGCTAGCGTTTCTTTCCCAGTCCTAAATGGAGTTGAGACACATGCAGTTTTTGGTCCTATGAGCAAGTGTTTTTTTCTGGTAAGAAGAGTCACTTTTGCACTCCCATTGCCATACACAGTTCAAATAGCACTTGCATCTGTTCCCAGCAAGTACAGTGTATTGGACTGAAGAGGATCTACTGTTCTTGTCAGTTTCCTAAGCAGAATTGAATAGATATGGCCTTTGTGTGCAGGAAGCACAGTTCTTTTGTTCTGAGGAAACTCACTGTTCTGCCTCTATAGGAAACACAGTAGTGTAGAAGAGTGCTCTTTTCTCTAAAGCAGAGTGTGTTTCTTGTAAGGCGAACTAGCGTTTGTTTTCCAGTTCTAAATGGAGTTGAATCACATGCAGTTTCTGGTCCTACGAGCAAGAGTTGTTTTATGGTAAGAATAGTCACTATTGCGCTGCCATTGCCATACACAGGACAAATAGCACTGGCGTCTGTTCCCAGCAAGTACAGTGTATTGGACTGAAGAGGATCTACTGTTCTTGTCAGGTTCCTAATCAGAATTGAACTAGATATGGCCGTGTGTGTAGGAAGAACAGTTCCTTTGTACTGAGCAAGCTCACTGTTTTGACAACAGCGGAAACACAGTAAAGTAGAATAGTGCTCTTTTCTCAAAAGCAGAGGGTGTTTCTTGTAAGGCGAGCTAGCTCTTGTTTCCCAGTCCTAAATGGAGTTGAATCCCATGCAGTTTCTGGTCCTACGAGTAAGAGTTGTGTTCTGGTAAGAAGAGTCACTATTGTGCTGCCATTGCCATACACAGGACAAATAGCACTGTTGTCTGTTCCCAGCAAGTACACTGTATTGGACTGAAGAGGATCTACTGTTCATGTCAGGTTCCTAAGCAGAATTGAACTAGATATGGCCGTGTGTGTAGGAAGCACAGACTTTTGTTCTGAGCATGCTCACTGTTCTGGCCCTATAGGAAACACAGTAGAGTAGAAGAGTGCTCTTTTCTCAAAAGCAGAGTGTGTTTCTTCTAAGGCGAGCTAGCGTTTGTTTCCCAGTCCTAAATGAAGTTGAATCACATGCAGTTTCTTGTCCTATGAGCAAGAGTTGTTTTCTGGTAAAAAGAGTCACTATTGTGCTCCCATTGCAATACACAGTGCAAATAGCACTCGCGTCTGTTCCCAGCAAGTACAGTGTATTGGACTGAAGAGGAACTACTGTTCTTGTCAGTTTCGTAAGCAGAGTTGAACTAGATATGACCCGTGTGTGTAGGAAGAACAGTTCTCTTGTTCTGAGCAAGCGCACTGTTCTGGCCATATAGGAAACACAGTAGAGTAGAAGAGTGCTCTTTTCTCAAAAGCAGAGTGTGTTTCATGTAAGGCGAGCTAGCATTTGTTTCCCAGTCCTAAATGGAGTTGAATCACATGCAGTTTCTGGTCCTACGAGCAAGAGTTGTTTTCTGATAAGGAAAGTCACTATTGCGCTCCCATTGCCATACATAGTGCAAATAGCACTCGGTCCGTTCCCAGCAAGTACAGTGCATCGGACTGAAGAGGAGCTACTGTTCTTGTCAGTTTCCTAAGCAGAGTTGAAATAGATATGGCCCGTGTGTGTAGGAAGCACAGTTCTTATGTTCTGAGCAAGCTCACAGTTCTGGCCCTATAGGAAAAACAGTAGAGTAGATGAGTTCTCTTTTATCTAAAGCAGAGTGTGTTTCTTGTAAGGCGAGCTAGCGTTTGTTTCGTAGTCCTAAATGGAGTTGAAACCCATGCAGTTTCTGGTACTACAAGCAAGAGTTGTTTTCTGGTAAGAAGAGTCACTATTGCACTGACATTGCCATACACAGGACAAATAGCTCTGGCGTCTGATCGCAGCAAGTACAGTGTATTGGACTGAAGAGGATCTACTGTTCTTGTCAGGTTCCTAAGCAGAATTGAACTAGATATGGCCGTGTGTGTAGGAAGCACAGTTCTTTTGTTCTGAGCAAGCTCACTGTTCGGACCCCATAGGAAACACAGTAGAATAGAAGAGTGCTCTTTTCTCAAAAGCAGAGTGTGTTTCTTGTAAGGCGAGCTAGCATTTGTTTCCCAGTCCTAAATGGAGTTGAATCACATGCAGTTTCTGGTCCTACGAGCAAGAGTTGTTTTCTGGTAAGGAAAGTCACTATTGCGTTCTCATTTCCATACACAGTGCAAATAGCACTCGCGTCTGTTCCCAGGAATTACAATGTATCGGACTGACGAGGAGCTACTGGTCTTGTCAGTCTCCTAAGCAGAGTTGAACTAGATATGGTCCATGTGTGTAGGAAGCACAGTTCTTTTGTTCTGAGCAAGCTCACTGTTCGGACCCCATAGGAAACACAGTAGAATAGAAGAGTTCTCTTTTCTCAAAAGCAGAGTGTGTTTCTTGTAAGGCGAGCTAGCATTTGTTTCCCAGTCCTAAATGGAGTTGAATCACATGCAGTTTCTGGTCCTACGAGCAAGAGTTGTTTTCTGGTAAGGAAAGTCACTATTGCGTTCTCATTGCCATACACAGTGCAAATAGCACTCGCGTCTGTTCCCAGCAAGTACAGTGTATTGGACTGAAAAGGAGCTACTGTTCTTGTCAGTTTCCTAAGCAGAGTTGAACTACATATGATCCGTGTGTTTAGGAAGCACAGTTCTTTTGTTCTGAGCAAGCTCACTGTTTGGACCCCATAGGAAAAACAGTAGAGTAGAAGAGTGCTCTTTTCTCTAAAGCAGAGTGTGTTTCTTGTAAGGCGAGCTAGCTTTTGTTTCCCAGTCCTAAATGGAGTTGAATCCCATGCAGTTTCTGGTCCTAAGAGCAAGAGTTGTTTTCTGGTAAGGAAAGTCACTATTGTGCTCCCATTGCCATACACAGTGCAAATAGAACTCGCGTCTGTTCCCAGCAAGTACAGTGTATTGGAGTGAAGAGGAGCTACTGTTCTTCTCAGTTTCCTAAGCAGAGTTGAACTAGATATGTCCCGTGTGTCTAGGAAGCACAGTTATTATGTTCTGAGCAAGCTCACTGTTCTGGCCCTATAGGAAACACAGTAGAGTAGAAGAGTGCTCTTTTCTCTAAAGCAGAGTGTGTTTCTTGTAAGGCGAGCTCGCGTCTCTTTCCCAGTCCTAAATGGAGTTGAGTCACAGGCAGTTTTTGGTAATACCAGCAAGAGTTGTTTTCTGGTAACAAAGTCACTATTGCGCTCCCATTGCCATACACAGTACAAATAGCACTCGCGTCTGTTCCCAGGAATTACAGTGTATCGGACTGAAGAGGAGCTACTGTTCTTGTCAGTTTCCTAAGCAGAGTTGAACTAGATATGGCCCGTGTGTAGGAAGCACAGTTCTTATGTTCTGAGCAAGCTCACTGTTCTGCCCCTATAGGAAACACAGTAGAGTAGATGAGTGCTCTTTTATCTAAAGCAGAGTGTGTTTCTTGTAAGGCGAGCTAGCGTTTGTTTCCTAGTCCTAAATGGAGTTGAATCACATGCAGTTTCTGGTCCTGTGAACAAGAGTTCTTTTCTGGTAAGGAAAGTCACATTGTGCTCCCATTGCCATACACAGTGCAAATAGCACTCCCGTCTGTTCCCAGCAAGTACAGTGTATTTAAGTGAAGAGGATCTACTGTTCTTCTCAGTTTCCTAAGAAGAGTTGAACTAGATATGGCCCATGTGTCTAGGAAGCACAGTTATTATGTTCTGAGCAAGCTCACTGTTTTTGGGCCCCATAGGAAACACAGTAGAGTAGAACAGTGCTCTTTCCTCTAAAGAAGAGTGTGTTTCTTGTAATGCAAGCTAGCGTTTGAATCCCAGTCCTAAATGGAATTGAATCACATGCAGTTTCTGGTCCTACGAGCATGAGTTGTTTTATGGTAAGAATAGTCACTATTGCGCTCCCATTGCCATACACAGGACCAATAGCACATGCGTCTGTTCCAAGCAAGTACAGTGTATTGGACTGAATAGGATCTACTGTTCTTGTCAGGTTCCTAAGCAGAATTGAACTAGATATGGCCATGTGTGTAGGAAGCACAGTTCTTTTGTTCTGAGCAAGCTCACTGTTCGGACCCCATAAGAAACATAGTAGAGAAGAAGAGTACTCTTTTCTCAAAAGCAGAGTGTGTTTCTTGTAAGGCGAGCTAGCATTTGTTTCCCAGTCCTAAATGGAGTTGAATCACATGCAGTTTCTGGTCCTACGAGCAAGAGTTGTTTTCTGGTAAGGAAAGTCACTATTGCGTTCTCATTTGCCATACACAGTGCAAATAGCACTCGCGTCTGTTCCCAGCAAGTACAGTGTATTGGACTGAAAAGGAGCTACTGTTCTTGTCAGTTTCCTAAGCAGAGTTGAACTACATATGGTCCGTGTGTTTAGGAAGCACAGTTCTTTTGTTCTGAGCAAGCTCACTGTTTGGACCCCATAGGAAAAACAGTAGAGTAGAAGAGTGCTCTTTTCTCTAAAGCAGAGTGTGTTTCTTGTAAGACGAGCTAGCTTTTGTTTCCCAGTCCTAAATGGAGTTGAATCCCATGCATTTCTGGTCCTAAGAGCAAGAGTTGTTTTCTGGTAAGGAAAGTCACTATTGTGCTCCCATTGCCATACACAGTGCAAATAGAACTCGCGTCTGTTCCCAGCAAGTACAGTGTATTGGAGTGAAGAGGAGCTACTGTTCTTCTCAGCTTCCTAAGCAGAGTTGAACTAGATATGTCCCGTGTGTCTAGGAAGCACAGTTATTATGTTCTGAGCAAGCTCACTGTTCTGGCCCTATAGGAAACACAGTAGAGTAGAAGAGTGCTCTTTACTCTAAATCAGAGTGTGTTTCTCGTAAGGCGAGCTCGCGTCTGTTTCCCAGTCCTAAATGGAGTTGAGTCACAGGCAGTTTTTGGTAATACCAGCAAGAGTTGTTTTCTGGTAAGGAAAGTCACTATTGCGCTCCCATTGCCATACACAGTACAAATAGCACTCGCGTCTGTTCCCAGCAAGTACAGTGTATTGGACTGAAGAGGATCTACTGTTCTTGTCAGGTTTTTAAGCAGAATTGAAATAGATATGGCCATGTGTGTAGGAAGCACAGTTCTTTTGTTCTGAGCAAGCTCACTGTTCGGACTCCATAGGAAACACAGTAGAGTAGAAGAGTGCTCTTTTCTCAAAAGCAGAGTGTGTTTCTTGTAAGGCAAGCTACCGTTTGTTTCCCATTCCTAAATGGAGTTGAATCACATGCAGTTTCTGGTCCTACGAGCAAGAGTTGTTTTCTGTTAAGGAAAGTCACTATAGCGCTCCCATTGCTATACACAGTGGAAATAGCACTCACGTCTGTTCCCAGCAAGTACAGTGTATCGGACTGAAGAGGAGCTACTGTTCTTGTCAGTTTCCTAAGGAGAGTTGAACTAGATATGGTTCGTTTGTGTAGGAAGCACAGTTCTTTTGTTCTGAGCAAGCTCACTGTTCGGACCCCATAGGAAACACAGTAGAGTAGAAGAGTGCTCTTTTCTCTAAAGCAGAGTGTGTTTCTTGTAAGGCGAGCTAGCGTTTGTTTCCCAGTCCTAATTGGAGTGGAATCACATGCAGTTTCTGTTCCTACGAGCATGAGTTGTTTTATCGTAAGAATAGTCACTATTGCGCTCCCATTGCCATACACAGGACCAATAGCACATGCGTCTCTTCCCAGCAAGTACAGTGTATCCGACTGAATAGGATCTACTGTTCTTGTCAGGTTCCTAAGCAGAATTGAACTAGATATGGCCGGGTGTGTAGGAAGCACAGTTCTTTTGTTCTGAGAAAGCTCACTGTTCGGACCCCATAGGAAACACAGTAGAGTAGAAGAGTGCTCTTTTCTCAAAAGCAGAGTGTGTTTCTTCTAAGGCAAGCTAGCGTTTGTTTCCCAGTCCTAAATGGAGTTGAATCACATGCACTTTCTGGTCCTACGAGCATGAGTTGATTTATGGTAAGAATAGTCACTATTGCGCTCCCATTGCCATACACAGGACCAATAGCACATGCGTCTGTTCCAAGCAAGTACAGTGTATTGGACTAAATAGGATCTACTGTTCTTGTCAGGTTCCTAAGCAGAATTGAACTAGATATGGCTGTCTGTGTAGGAAGCACAGTTCTTTTGTTCTGAGCAAGCTCACTGTTCGGACCCCATAAGAAACATAGTAGAGTAGAAGAGTACTCTTTTCTCAAAAGCAGAGTGTGTTTCTTGTAAGGCGAGCTAGCGTTTGTTTCCCAGTCCTAAATGGAGTTGAATCACATGCAGTTTCTGGTCCTACGAGCAAGAGTTGTTTTCTGGTAAGGAAAGTCACTATTGTGCTCCCATTGCCATACACAGTGCAAATAGCACTCGCGTCTGTTCCCAGCAAATACAGTGTATTGCACTGAATAGGTGCTACTGTTCTTGTCAGTTTCCTATGCAGAGTTGAACTAGATATTATCCGTGTGTGTAGGAAGCACAGTTCTTTTGTTCTGAGCAAGCTCACTGTTTGGACCCTATAGGAAAAACAGTAAAGTAGAAGAGTGCTCTTTTCTCTAAAGCAGAGTGTGTTTCTTGTAAGGCGAGCTAGCGTTTGTGTCGTAGTCCTAAGAGGAGTTGAAACCCATGCAGTTTCTGGTACTACGAGCAAGAGTTGTTTTCTGGTAAGAAGAGTCACTATTGCGCTGCCATTGCCATACACAGGACAAATAGCACTGGCGTCTGATCGCAGCAAGTACAGTGTATTGGACTGAAGAGGATCTACTGTTCTTGTCAGTTTCCTAAGCAGAATTGAACTAGATATGGCCGTGTGTGTAGGAAGCCCAGTTCTTTTGTTCTGAGCAAGCTCACTGTTCGGACCCCATAGGAAACACAGTAGAGGAGAAGAGTGCTCTTTTCTCAAAAGCAGAGTGTGTTTTTTGTAAGGCAAGCAAGCGTTTGTTTCCCAGTCCTAAATGGAGTTGAATCACATGCAGTTTCAGGTCCTACGAGCAAGAGATGTTTTCTGGTAAGGAAAGTCACTATTGCGCTCTTATTGCCATACACAGTGCAAATAGCACTCGCGTCTGTTCCCAGGAATTACAGTGTATCGGACTGACGAGGAGCTACTGTTCTTGTCAGTTTCCTAAGCAGAGTTGAACTAGATATGGTCCATGTGTGTAGGAAGCACAGTTCTTTTGTTCTGAGCAAGCTCACTGTTTGGACCCCATAGGAAACACAGTAGAATAGAAGAGTGCTCTTTTCTCAAAAGCAGAGTGTGTTTCTTGTAAGGCGAGCTATCGTTTGTTTCCCAGTCCTAAATGGAGTTGAATCACATGCAGTTTCTGGTCCTACGAGCAAGAGTTGTTTTCTGGTAAGGAAAGTCACTGTTGCGCTCCCATTGCCATATACAGTACAAATAGCACTCCCGTCTGTTCCCAGCAATTACAGTGTATTGGACTGAAGAGGAGCTACTGTTCTTCTCAGTTTCCTAAGCAGAGTTGAACTAGATAAGACCCGTGTGTCTAGGAAGAACAGTTCATTTGATCTGAGCAAGCTCACTGTTCTGGCCCTATAGGAAACACAGTAGAGTAGAAGAGTGCTTTTTTCGCAAAAGCAGAGTGTGTTTTTGTAAGGCGAGCTAGCATTTGTTTCCCAGTCCTAAATGGCGTTGAATCACATGCAGTTTCTGGTCCTACGAGCAAGAGTTGTTTTCTGGTAAGGAAAGTCACTGTTGCGCTCCCATTGCCATACACAGTGCAAATAGCACTCCCGTCTGTTCCCAGCAATTACAGTGTATTGGACTGAAGAGGAGCTACTGTTCTTCTCAGTTTCCTAAGCAGAGTTGAACTAGATAAAGCCCGTGTGTCTAGGAAGAACAGTTCATTTGATCTGAGCAAGCTCACTGTTCTGGCCCTATAGGAAACACAGTAGAGTAGAAGAGTGCTCTTTTCGCAAAAGCAGAGTGTGTTTTTGTAAGGCGAGCTAGCATTTGTTTCCCAGTCCTAAATGGCGTTGAATCACATGCAGTTTGTGGTCCTACGAGCAAGAGTTGTTTTCTGGTAAGGAAAGTCACTATTGCGTTCTCACTGCCATACACAATGCAAATAGCACTCGCGTCTGTTCCCAGCAAGTACAGTGTATTGGACTGAAGAGGAGCTACTGTTCTTGTCAGTTTCCTAAGCAGAGTTGAACTACATATGTTCCGTGTGTGTAGGAAGCACTGGTCTTTTGTTCTGAGCAAGCTCACTGTTCGGACCCCATAAGAAACATAGTAGAGTAGAAGAGTACTCTTTTCTCAGAAGCTGAGTGTGTTTCTTGTAAGGCGAGCTAGCGTTTGTTTCCCAGTCCTAAATGGAGTTGAATCACATGCAGTTTCTGGTCCTACGAGCAAGAGTTGTTTTCTGATAAGGAAAGTCACTATTGCGCTCCCATTGCCATACACAGTACAAATAGCACTCGCGTCTGTTCCCAGGAATTACAGTGTATCGGACTGAAGAGGAGCTACTGTTCTTCTCAGTTTCCTAAGCAGAGTTGAACTAGATATGGCCCGTGTGTGTAGGAAGCACAGTTCTTATGTTCTGAGCAAGCTCACTGTTCTGGCCCTATAGGAAACACAGTAGAGTAGATGAGTGCTCTTTTATCTAAAGCAGAGTGTGTTTCTTGTAAGGCGAGCTAGCGTTTGTTTCCTAGTCCTAAATGGAGTTGAATCACATGCAGTTTCTGGTCCTACGAACAAGAGTTGTTTTCTGGTAAGGAAAGTCACATTGTGCTCACATTGCCATACACAGTGCAAATAGCACTCGCGGCTGTTCCCAGCAAGTACAGTGTATTGGAGTGAAGAGGAGCTACTGTTCTTCTCAGTTTCCTAAGCAGAGTTGAACTAGATATGGCCCGTGTGTCTAGGAAGCACAGTTATTATGTTCTGAGCAAGCTCACTGTTCTGGCCCTATAGGAAACACAGTAGAGTAGAAGAGTGGTCTTTTCTCAAAAGCAGAGTGTGTTTCTTGTAAGGCGAGCTAGCGTTTGTTTCCCAGTCCTAAATGGAGTTGAATCACATGCAGTTTCTGGTCCTACGAGCAAGAGTTGTTTTCTGGTAAGGAAAGTCACTATTGTGCTCCCATTGCCATACACAGTGCAAATAGCACTCGCGTCTGTTCCCAGCAAATACAGTGTATTGCACTGAATAGGTGCTACTGTTCTTGTCAGTTTCCTATGCAGAGTTGAACTAGATATTATCCGTGTGTGTAGGAAGCACAGTTCTTTTGTTCTGAGCAAGCTCACTGTTTGGACCCTATAGGAAACACAGTAAAGTAGAAGAGTGCTCTTTTCTCTAAAGCAGAGTGTGTTTCTTGTAAGGCGAGCTAGCGTTTGTGTCGTAGTCCTAAAAGGAGTTGAAACCCATGCAGTTTCTGGTACTACGAGCAAGAGTTGTTTTCTGGTAAGAAGAGTCACTATTGCGCTGCCATTGCCATACACAGGACAAATAGCACTGGCGTCTGATCGCAGCAAGTACAGTGTATTGGACTGAAGAGGATCTACTGTTCTTTTCAGGTTCCTAAGCAGAATTGAACTAGATATGGCCGTGTGTGTAGGAAGCACAGTTCTTTTGTTCTGAGCAAGCTCACTGTTCGGACCCCATAGGAAACACAGTAGAGGAGAAGAGTGCTCTTTTCTCAAAAGCAGAGTGTGTTTTTTGTAAGGCAAGCAAGCATTTGTTTCCCAGTCCTAAATGGAGTTGAATCACATGCAGTTTCAGGTCCTACGAGCAAGAGATGTTTTCTGGTAAGGAAAGTCACTATTGCGCTCTTATTGCCATACACAGGGCAAATAGCACTCGCGTCTGTTCCCAGGAATTACAGTGTATCGGACTGACGAGGAGCTACTGTTCTTGTCAGTTTCCTAAGCAGAGTTGAACTAGATATGGCCCCTGTGTGTAGGAAGCACAGTTCTTTTGTTCTGAGCAAGCTCACTGTTTGGACCCCATAGGAAACACAGTAGAATAGAAGAGTGCTCTTTTCTCAAAAGCAGAGTGTGTTTCTTGTAAGGCGAGCTATCGTTTGTTTCCCAGTCCTAAATGGAGTTGAATCACATGCAGTTTCTGGTCCTACGAGCAAGAGTTGTTTTCTGGTAAGGAAAGTCACTGTTGCGCTCCCATTGCCATATACAGTACAAATAGCACTCCCGTCTGTTCCCAGCAATTACAGTGTATTGGACTGAAGAGGAGCTACTGTTCTTCTCAGTTTCCTAAGCAGAGTTGAACTAGATAAGACCCGTGTGTCTAGGAAGAACAGTTCATTTGATCTGAGCAAGCTCACTGTTCTGGCCCTATAGGAAACACAGTAGAGTAGAAGAGTGCTTTTTTCGCAAAAGCAAAGTGTGTTTTTGAAAGGCGAGCTAGCATTTGTTTCCCCGTCCTAAATGGCGATGAATCACATGCAGTTTCTGGTCCTACGAACAAGAGTTGTTTTCTGGTAAGGAAAGTCACATTGTGCTCACATTGCCATACACAGTGCAAATAGCACTCGCGGCTGTTCCCAGCAATTACAGTGTATTGGAGTGAAGAGGAGCTACTGTTCTTCTCAGTTTCCTAAGCAGAGTTGAACTAGATATGGCCCGTGTGTCTAGGAAGCACAGTTATTATGTTCTGAGCAAGCTCACTGTTCTGGCCCTATAGGAAACACAGTAGAGTAGATGAGTGCTCTTTTATCTAAAGCAGAGTGTGTTTCTTGTAAGGCGAGCTAGCGTTTGTTTCCCAGTCCTAAATGGAGTTGAATCACATGCAGTTTCTGGTCCTACGCGCAAGAGTTGTTTTATGGTAAGAAGAGTCACTATTGCGCTGCCATTGCCATACACAGGACAAATAGCACTGGCGTCTGTTCCCAGCAAATACAGTGTATTGGACTGAAGAGGATCTACTGTTCTTGTCAGGTTTTTAAGCAGAATTGAAATAGATATGGCCGTGTGTGTAGGAAGCACAGTTCATTTGTTCTGAGCAAGCTCACTGTTCGGACCCCATAGGAAACACAGTAGAGTAGAAGAGTGCTCTTTTCTCAAAAGCAGAGTGTGTTTCTTGTAAGGCGAGCTAGCGTTTGTTTCCTAGTCCTAAATGGAGTTGAATCACATGCAGTTTCTGGTCCTACGAGCAAGAGTTGTTTTCTGGTAAGGAAAGTCACATTGTGCTCCCATTGCCATACACAGTGCAAATAGCACTCGCGTCTGTTCCCAGCAAGTACAGGGTATTGCACTGAATAGGTGCTACTGTTCTTGTCAGTTTGCTATGCAGAGTTGAACCAGATATTATCCGTGTGTGTAGGAAGCACAGTTCTTTTGTTCTGAGCAAGCTCACTGTTTGGACCCTAAAGGAAACACAGTAGAGTAGAAGAGTGCTCTTTTCTCTAAAGCAGAGTGTGTTTCTTATAAGGCGAGCTAGCGTTTGTTTCCTAGTCCTAAATGGAGTTGAATCACATGCAGTTTCTGGTCCTGTGAACAAGAGTTCTTTTCTGGTAAGGAAAGTCACATTGTGCTCCCATTGCCATACACAGTGCAAATAGCACTCGCGTCTGTTCCCAGCAAGTACAGTGTATTTAAGTGAAGAGGATCTACTGTTCTTCTCAGTTTCCTAAGAAGAGTTGAACTAGATATACCCATGTGTCTAGGAAGCACAGTTATTATGTTCTGAGCAAGCTCACTGTTTTTGGGCCCCATAGGAAACACAGTAGAGTAGAACAGTGCTCTTTCCTCTAAAGAAGAGTGTGTTTCTTGTAATGCAAGCTAGCGTTTGAATCCCAGTCCTAAATGGAATTGAATCACATGCAGTTTCTGGTCCTACGAGCATGAGTTGTTTTATGGTAAGAATAGTCACTATTGCGCTCCCATTGCCATACACAGGACCAATAGCACATGCGTCTGTTCCAAGCAAGTACAGTGTATTGGACTGAATAGGATCTACTGTTCTTGTCAGGTTCCTAAGCAGAATTGAACTAGATATGGCCATGTGTGTAGGAAGCACAGTTCTTTTGTTCTGAGCAAGCTCACTGTTCGGACCCCATAAGAAACATAGTAGAGAAGAAGAGTACTCTTTTCTCAAAAGCAGAGTGTGTTTCTTGTAAGGCGAGCTAGCATTTGTTTCCCAGTCCTAAATGGAGTTGAATCACATGCAGTTTCTGGTCCTACGAGCAAGAGTTGTTTTCTGGTAAGGAAAGTCACTATTGCGTTCTCATTTGCCATACACAGTGCAAATAGCACTCGCGTCTGTTCCCAGCAAGTACAGTGTATTGGACTGAAAAGGAGCTACTGTTCTTGTCAGTTTCCTAAGCAGAGTTGAACTACATATGGTCCGTGTGTTTAGGAAGCACAGTTCTTTTGTTCTGAGCAAGCTCACTGTTTGGACCCCATAGGAAAAACAGTAGAGTAGAAGAGTGCTCTTTTCTCTAAAGCAGAGTGTGTTTCTTGTAAGACGAGCTAGCTTTTGTTTCCCAGTCCTAAATGGAGTTGAATCCCATGCATTTCTGGTCCTAAGAGCAAGAGTTGTTTTCTGGTAAGGAAAGTCACTATTGTGCTCCCATTGCCATACACAGTGCAAATAGAACTCGCGTCTGTTCCCAGCAAGTACAGTGTATTGGAGTGAAGAGGAGCTACTGTTCTTCTCAGCTTCCTAAGCAGAGTTGAACTAGATATGTCCCGTGTGTCTAGGAAGCACAGTTATTATGTTCTGAGCAAGCTCACTGTTCTGGCCCTATAGGAAACACAGTAGAGTAGAAGAGTGCTCTTTTCTCTAAAGCAGAGTGTGTTTCTCGTAAGGCGAGCTCGCGTCTGTTTCCCAGTCCTAAATGGAGTTGAGTCACAGGCAGTTTTTGGTAATACCAGCAAGAGTTGTTTTCTGGTAAGGAAAGTCACTATTGCGCTCCCATTGCCATACACAGTACAAATAGCACTCGCGTCTGTTCCCAGCAAGTACAGTGTATTGGACTGAAGAGGATCTACTGTTCTTGTCAGGTTTTTAAGCAGAATTGAAATAGATATGGCCATGTGTGTAGGAAGCACAGTTCTTTTGTTCTGAGCAAGCTCACTGTTCGGACTCTATAGGAAACACAGTAGAGTAGAAGAGTGCTCTTTTCTCAAAAGCAGAGTGTGTTTCTTGTAAGGCAAGCTACCGTTTGTTTCCCATTCCTAAATGGAGTTGAATCACATGCAGTTTCTGGTCCTACGAGCAAGAGTTGTTTTCTGTTAAGGAAAGTCACTATAGCGCTCCCATTGCTATACACAGTGGAAATAGCACTCACGTCTGTTCCCAGCAAGTACAGTGTATCGGACTGAAGAGGAGCTACTGTTCTTGTCAGTTTCCTAAGGAGAGTTGAACTAGATATGGTCCGTTTGTGTAGGAAGCACAGTTCTTTTGTTCTGAGCAAGCTCACTGTTCGGACCCCATAGGAAACACAGTAGAGTAGAAGAGTGCTCTTTTCTCTAAAGCAGAGTGTGTTTCTTGTAAGGCGAGCTAGCGTTTGTTTCCCAGTCCTAATTGGAGTGGAATCACATGCAGTTTCTGTTCCTACGAGCATGAGTTGTTTTATCGTAAGAATAGTCACTATTGCGCTCCCATTGCCATACACAGGACCAATAGCACATGCGTCTCTTCCCAGCAAGTACAGTGTATCCGACTGAATAGGATCTACTGTTCTTGTCAGGTTCCTAAGCAGAATTGAACTAGATATGGCCGGGTGTGTAGGAAGCACAGTTCTTTTGTTCTGAGAAAGCTCACTGTTCGGACCCCATAGGAAACACAGTAGAGTAGAAGAGTGCTCTTTTCTCAAAAGCAGAGTGTGTTTCTTCTAAGGCAAGCTAGCGTTTGTTTCCCAGTCCTAAATGGAGTTGAATCACATGCACTTTCTGGTCCTACGAGCATGAGTTGATTTATGGTAAGAATAGTCACTATTGCGCTCCCATTGCCATACACAGGACCAATAGCACATGCGTCTGTTCCAAGCAAGTACAGTGTATTGGACTAAATAGGATCTACTGTTCTTGTCAGGTTCCTAAGCAGAATTGAACTAGATATGGCTGTGTGTGTAGGAAGCACAGTTCTTTTGTTCTGAGCAAGCTCACTGTTCGGACCCCATAAGAAACATAGTAGAGTAGAAGAGTACTCTTTTCTCAAAAGCAGAGTGTGTTTCTTGTAAGGCGAGCTAGCGTTTGTTTCCCAGTCCTAAATGGAGTTGAATCACATGCAGTTTCTGGTCCTACGAGCAAGAGTTGTTTTCTGGTAAGGAAAGTCACTATTGTGCTCCCATTGCCATACACAGTGCAAATAGCACTCGCGTCTGTTCCCAGCAAATACAGTGTATTGCACTGAATAGGTGCTACTGTTCTTGTCAGTTTCCTATGCAGAGTTGAACTAGATATTATCCGTGTGTGTAGGAAGCACAGTTCTTTTGTTCTGAGCAAGCTCACTGTTTGGACCCTATAGGAAACACAGTAAAGTAGAAGAGTGCTCTTTTCTCTAAAGCAGAGTGTGTTTCTTGTAAGGCGAGCTAGCGTTTGTGTCGTAGTCCTAAGAGGAGTTGAAACCCATGCAGTTTCTGGTACTACGAGCAAGAGTTGTTTTCTGGTAAGAAGAGTCACTATTGCGCTGCCATTGCCATACACAGGACAAATAGCACTGGCGTCTGATCGCAGCAAGTACAGTGTATTGGACTGAAGAGGATCTACTGTTCTTGTCAGTTTCCTAAGCAGAATTGAACTAGATATGGCCGTGTGTGTAGGAAGCCCAGTTCTTTTGTTCTGAGCAAGCTCACTGTTCGGACCCCATAGGAAACACAGTAGAGGAGAAGAGTGCTCTTTTCTCAAAAGCAGAGTGTGTTTTTTGTAAGGCAAGCAAGCGTTTGTTTCCCAGTCCTAAATGGAGTTGAATCACATGCAGTTTCAGGTCCTACGAGCAAGAGATGTTTTCTGGTAAGGAAAGTCACTATTGCGCTCTTATTGCCATACACAGTGCAAATAGCACTCGCGTCTGTTCCCAGGAATTACAGTGTATCGGACTGACGAGGAGCTACTGTTCTTGTCAGTTTCCTAAGCAGAGTTGAACTAGATATGGTCCATGTGTGTAGGAAGCACAGTTCTTTTGTTCTGAGCAAGCTCACTGTTTGGACCCCATAGGAAACACAGTAGAATAGAAGAGTGCTCTTTTCTCAAAAGCAGAGTGTGTTTCTTGTAAGGCGAGCTATCGTTTGTTTCCCAGTCCTAAATGGAGTTGAATCACATGCAGTTTCTGGTCCTACGAGCAAGAGTTGTTTTCTGGTAAGGAAAGTCACTGTTGCGCTCCCATTGCCATATACAGTACAAATAGCACTCCCGTCTGTTCCCAGCAATTACAGTGTATTGGACTGAAGAGGAGCTACTGTTCTTCTCAGTTTCCTAAGCAGAGTTGAACTAGATAAGACCCGTGTGTCTAGGAAGAACAGTTCATTTGATCTGAGCAAGCTCACTGTTCTGGCCCTATAGGAAACACAGTAGAGTAGAAGAGTGCTTTTTTCGCAAAAGCAGAGTGTGTTTTTGTAAGGCGAGCTAGCATTTGTTTCCCAGTCCTAAATGGCGTTGAATCACATGCAGTTTCTGGTCCTACGAGCAAGAGTTGTTTTCTGGTAAGGAAAGTCACTGTTGCGCTCCCATTGCCATACACAGTGCAAATAGCACTCCCGTCTGTTCCCAGCAATTACAGTGTATTGGACTGAAGAGGAGCTACTGTTCTTCTCAGTTTCCTAAGCAGAGTTGAACTAGATAAGGCCCGTGTGTCTAGGAAGAACAGTTCATTTGATCTGAGCAAGCTCACTGTTCTGGCCCTATAGGAAACACAGTAGAGTAGAAGAGTGCTCTTTTCGCAAAAGCAGAGTGTGTTTTTGTAAGGCGAGCTAGCATTTGTTTCCCAGTCCTAAATGGCGTTGAATCACATGCAGTTTGTGGTCCTACGAGCAAGAGTTGTTTTCTGGTAAGGAAAGTCACTATTGCGTTCTCACTGCCATACACAATGCAAATAGCACTCGCGTCTGTTCCCAGCAAGTACAGTGTATTGGACTGAAGAGGAGCTACTGTTCTTGTCAGTTTCCTAAGCAGAGTTGAACTACATATGTTCCGTGTGTGTAGGAAGCACTGGTCTTTTGTTCTGAGCAAGCTCACTGTTCGGACCCCATAAGAAACATAGTAGAGTAGAAGAGTACTCTTTTCTCAGAAGCTGAGTGTGTTTCTTGTAAGGCGAGCTAGCGTTTGTTTCCCAGTCCTAAATGGAGTTGAATCACATGCAGTTTCTGGTCCTACGAGCAAGAGTTGTTTTCTGATAAGGAAAGTCACTATTGCGCTCCCATTGCCATACACAGTACAAATAGCACTCGCGTCTGTTCCCAGGAATTACAGTGTATCGGACTGAAGAGGAGCTACTGTTCTTCTCAGTTTCCTAAGCAGAGTTGAACTAGATATGGCCCGTGTGTGTAGGAAGCACAGTTCTTATGTTCTGAGCAAGCTCACTGTTCTGGCCCTATAGGAAACACAGTAGAGTAGATGAGTGCTCTTTTATCTAAAGCAGAGTGTGTTTCTTGTAAGGCGAGCTAGCGTTTGTTTCCTAGTCCTAAATGGAGTTGAATCACATGCAGTTTCTGGTCCTACGAACAAGAGTTGTTTTCTGGTAAGGAAAGTCACATTGTGCTCACATTGCCATACACAGTGCAAATAGCACTCGCGGCTGTTCCCAGCAAGTACAGTGTATTGGAGTGAAGAGGAGCTACTGTTCTTCTCAGTTTCCTAAGCAGAGTTGAACTAGATATGGCCCGTGTGTCTAGGAAGCACAGTTATTATGTTCTGAGCAAGCTCACTGTTCTGGCCCTATAGGAAACACAGTAGAGTAGAAGAGTGGTCTTTTCTCAAAAGCAGAGTGTGTTTCTTGTAAGGCGAGCTAGCGTTTGTTTCCCAGTCCTAAATGGAGTTGAATCACATGCAGTTTCTGGTCCTACGCGCAAGAGTTGTTTTATGGTAAGAAGAGTCACTATTGCGCTGCCATTGCCATACACAGGACAAATAGCACTGGCGTCTGTTCCCAGCAAGTACAGTGTATTGGACTGAAGAGGATCTACTGTTCTTGTCAGGTTTTTAAGCAGAATTGAAATAGATATGGCCGTGTGTGTAGGAAGCACAGTTCATTTGTTCTGAGCAAGCTCACTGTTCGGACCCCATAGGAAACACAGTAGAGTAGAAGAGTGCTCTTTTCTCAAAAGCAGAGTGTGTTTCTTGTAAGGCGAGCTAGCGTTTGTTTCCTAGTCCTAAATGGAGTTGAATCACATGCAGTTTCTGGTCCTACGAGCAAGAGTTGTTTTCTGGTAAGGAAAGTCACATTGTGCTCCCATTGCCATACACAGTGCAAATAGCACTCGCGTCTGTTCCCAGCAAGTACAGGGTATTGCACTGAATAGGTGCTACTGTTCTTGTCAGTTTGCTATGCAGAGTTGAACCAGATATTATCCGTGTGTGTAGGAAGCACAGTTCTTTTGTTCTGAGCAAGCTCACTGTTTGGACCCTATAGGAAACACAGTAGAGTAGAAGAGTGCTCTTTTCTCTAAAGCAGAGTGTGTTTCTTATAAGGCGAGCTAGCGTTTGTTTCGCAGTCCTAAATGGAGATGAAACCCATGCAGTTTCTGGTACTACGAGTAAGAGTTGTTTTCTGGTAAGAAGAGTCACTATTGCGCTGCCATTGCCATACACAGGACAAATAGCACTGGCGTCTGATCGCAGCAAGTACAGTGTATTGGACTGAAGAGGATCTACTGTTCTTGTCAGGTTCTTAAGCAGAATTGAACTAGATATGGCCGTGTGTAGGAAGCACAGTTCTTTTGTTCTGAGCAAGCTCACTGTTCGGACCCCATAGGAAACACAGTAGAGGAGAAGAGTGCTCTTTTCTCAAAAGCAGAGTGTGTTTTTTGTAAGGCAAGCTAGCGTTTTTTTCCCAGTCCTAAATGGAGTTGAATCACATGCAGTTTCTGGTCCTATGAACAAGAGTTGTTTTCTGGTAAGGAAAGTCACATTGTGCTCACATTGCCATACACAGTGCAAATAGCACTCGCGGCTGTTCCCAGCAAGTACAGTGTATTGGAGTGAAGAGGAGCTACTGTTCTTCTCAGTTTCCTAAGCAGAGTTGAACTAGATATGGCCCGTGTGTCTAGGAAGCACAGTTATTATGTTCTGAGCAAGCTCACTGTTCTGGCCCTATAGGAAACACAGTAGAGTAGATGAGTGCTCTTTTTTCTAAAGCAGAGTGTGTTTCTTGTAAGGTGAGCTAGCGTTTGTTTCCCAGTCCTAATTGGAGTTGAATCACATGCAGTTTCTGGTCCTACGCGCAAGAGTTGTTTTATGGTAAGAAGAGTCACTATTGCGCTGCCATTGCCATACACAGGACAAATAGCACTGGCGTCTGTTCCCAGCAAGTACAGTGTATTGGACTGAAGAGGATCTACTGTTCTTGTCACGTTTTTAAGCAGAATTGAAATAGATATGGCCGTGTGTGTAGGAAGCACAGTTCTTTTGTTCTGAGCAAGCTCACTGTTCGGACCCCATAGGAAACACAGTAGAGTAGAAGAGTGCTCTTTTCTCAAAAGCAGAGTGTGTTTCTTGTAAGGCGAGCTAGCGTTTGTTTCCTAGTCCTAAATGGAGTTGAAACACATGCAGTTTCTGGTCCTACGAGCAAGAGTTGTTTTCTGGTAAGGAAAGTCACATTGTGCTCCCATTGCCATACACAGTGCAAATAGCACTCGCATCTGTTCCCAGCAAGTACAGTGTATTGCACTGAATAGGTGCTACTGTTCTTGTCAGTTTGCTATGCAGAGTTGAACCAGATATTATCCGTGTGTGTAAGAAGCACAGTTCTTTTGTTCTGAGCAAGCTCACTGTTTGGACCCTATAGGAAACACAGTAGAGTAGAAGAGTGCTCTTTTCTCTAAAGCAGAGTGTGTTTCTTATAAGGCGAGCTAGCGTTTGTTTCGCAGTCCTAAATGGAGTTGAAACCCATGCAGTTTCTGGTACTACGAGCAAGAGTTGTGTTCTGGTAAGAAGAGTCCCTATTGCGCTCCGATTGTCATACACAGAGCAAATAGTCCTGGCGTCTTTCCTAGCATGTACAGTGAATTGGACTGAAGAGGAGCTACTGTTCTTGTCAGTTTCCTAATCAGAGTTGAACTAGATATGGCCCGTGTGTGTAGGAAGCACAGTTCTTTTGTTCTAGCAAGCTCACTGTTCCCACCCATAGGAAACACAGTAGAGTAGAAGAGTGCTCTTTTCTCAAAAGCAAAGTGTGTTTCATGTAAGTCGAGCTAGCATTTGTTTCCCAGTCCTAAATGGAGTTGAATCACATGCAGTTTCTGGCCTACGAGCAAGAGTTGTTTTCTGGTAAGAAAAGTCACTATTGTGCTCCCATTGCCATACACAGTACAAATAGCACTCGCATCTGATCCCAGGAATTACAGTGTATCGGACTGAAGAGGAGCTACTGTTCTTGTCAGTTTCCTAAGCAGAGTTGAACTAGATATGGTCCATGTGTGTAGGAAGCACAGTTCTTTTGTTCTGAGCAAGCTCACTGTTTGGACCCAATAGGAAACACAGTAGAGTAGAAGAGTGGTCTTTCCTCTAAAGCAGAGTGTGTTTCTTGTAAGGCGAGCTAGCGTTTGTATCCCAGTCCTAAATGGAGTTGAATCACATGCGTTTTCTGGTCCTATGATCATGAGTTTTTTTATGGTAAGAATAGTCACTATTGCGCTCCCATTGCCATACACAGGACCAAAAGCACATGCGTCTTTTCCCAGCAAGTACAGTGTATTGGACTGAATAGGATCTACTGTTCTTGTCAGGTTCCTAAGCAGAATTGAACTAGATATGGCCGTGTGTGTAGGAAGCACAGTTCTTTTGTTCTGAGCAAGCTCACTGTTCGGACCCCATAAGAAACACAGTACAGTAGAAGAGTGCTCTTTTCTCAAAAGCAGAGTGTGTTTCTTGTAAGTCGAGCCAGCGTTTGTTTCCCAGTCCTAAAAGGAGTTGAATCACATGCAGTTTCTGGTCCTACGAGCAAGAGTTGTTTTCTGTTAAGGAAAGTCACTATTGCGCTCCCATTGCCATACACAGTACAAATAGCACTCGCATCTGATCCCAGGAATTACAGTGTATCGGACTGAAGAGGAGCTACTGTACTTGTCAGTTTCCTAAGCAGAGTTGAACTAGATATGGCCCGTGTGTGTAGGAAGCACAGTTCTTATGTTCTGTGCAAGCTCACTGTTCTGGCCCTATAGGAAACACAGTAGAGTAGATGAGTGCTCTTTTATCTAAAGCAGAGTGTGTTTCTTGTAAGGCGAGCTAGCGTTTGTTTCCTAGTCCTAAATGGAGTTGAATCACATGCAGTTTCTGGTCCTACAAACAAGAGTTGTTTTCTGGTAAGGGTAGTCACATTGTGCTCCCATTGCCATACACAGTACAAATAGCACTCGCGTCTGTTCCCAGGAAATACAGTGTTTTGCCCTGAATAGGTGCTACTGTTCTTGTCAGTTTCCTATGCAGAGTTGAACTAGATATTATCCATGTGTGTAGGAAGCACAGTTCTTTTGTTCTGAGCAAGCTCACTGTTTGGACCCTATAGGAAACACAGTAGAGTAGAAGAGTGCTCTTTTCTCTAAAGCAGAGTGTGTTTCTTTTAAGGCAAGCTAGCGTTTGTTTCGTAGTCCTAAATGGAGTTGAAACCCATGCAGTTTCTGGTACTACGAGCAAGAGTTGTTTTCTGGTAAGAAGAGTCACTATTGCGCTGCCATTGCCATACACAGGACAAATAGCACTGGCGTCTGATCGCAGCAAGTACAGTGTATTGGACTGAAGAGGATCTACTGTTCTTGTCAGGTTCCTAAGCAGAAATGAACTAGTAATGGCCGTGTGTGTAGGAAGCACAGTTCTTTGTTCTGAGCAAGCTCACTGTTCTTTCCCTATAGGAAACACAGTAGAGTAGAAGAGTGCTCTTTTCTCAAAAGCAGAGTGTGTTTCTTGTAAGGCGAGCTAGCATTTGTTTCCCAGTCCTAAATGGAGTTGAATCACATGCAGTTTCTGGTCCTACGAGCAACAGTTGTTTTCTGGTAAGGAAAGTCACTATTGTGTTCCCACTGCCATACACAGTGCAAATAGCACTCGCGTCTGTTCCCAGCAAGTACAGTGTATCGGACTGAAGGGGAGCTACTGTTCTTGTCAGTTGCCTAAGCAGAGTTGAACGAGATATAGCCCGTGTGTGTAGGAAGCACAGTTCTCTTGTTCTGAGCAAGCTCACTGTTCTGGCCCTATAGGAAACACAGTAGAGTAGAAGAGTGCTCTTTTCTCTAAAGCAGAGTGTGTTTCTTGTAAGGCGAGCTAGCGTTTGTTTCCCAGTCATAAATGGAGTTGAGTCACAGGCAGTTTTTTTTCCTACGAGCAAGAGTCGTTTTCTGGTAAGAAGAGTCACTATTGTGCTCCAAATTCCATACACAGTGCAAATAGCACTCGCGTCTGTTCCCAGCAATTACAGTGTATTGGACTGAATAGGAGCTACTGTTCTTGTCAGTTTCCTAAGCAGAGTTGAACTAGATATGGTCCATGTGTGTAGGAAGCACAGTTCTTTTGTTCTGAGCAAGCTCACTGTTTGGACCCCATAGGAAACACAGTAGAGTAGAAGAGTGCTCTGTTGCTGGAGAATTTCTCTCCAGCTCCCACCACCAAGTCCCGCCAGTCTCAGAGCCCACTTATAAAATAAACACACAGACTCTTACATTATTTAAACTGCTTGGCCATTAGCTCAGGCCTGTTATTGTCTAGCTCTTACTCTTATATTTAGCCCATTTCTATTAATCTTTACTTTGCCACATGGCTCATGGCTTACTGGTACCTTACATCTTCCTTGTCCTGGTGGTGGCTGGCAGTGTCTCTCTCTCAGCCTTCCACTTCCCCTCTTTATTCTCCTCCTTGCCCCGCCTACACTTCCTGCCTAGCCAACGGCCAATCAGTGTTTTATTGATTAATTAGCAACACATTTGCCATACATCCCACAGCACTTCCCCCTTTTTTTTTTTTTCAAAAAGGAAGGTTTTAACCTTAACAAAGTAAAATTACATATAATTTGGCAATTTGGGCGTAGCTTCTCTTACTACTTCCTGCTGGAAGGGGGCGCTGTATCTTGTGGGGAAACAAAAAAAAATTTAGAATTATGGAATAGTCCATGAGGCTGTATCGTCTGAGCCAGATGCCTTTAAACCATTCTGGATGTTGGATCATCTGGGCCATGGTGTCATAGGAGACCTTTAGGGGGTCTTGGCTGGTCAAACCTGATGTATCTTAATCTTGAACAAATCCATAGCCTCTGGCTTTCTGTGGAAACAAGAGACTCTTTTCCAAAGCAACATATCCTTACATCCAAATTTTGAAGTCAAGGTATCTTTAAAATATACATTTTGGCATAACTCTACAGCTTTTACAATCAAATGTTTTTCTGCAGTTAAAAATCCCAACCACAACACAATCCAGATTCTCTGTGTAATATCCATTTTTACGTGGCTTATTTTTTATACTACCTTTACTGTCTCTTTAATGACTTTATTTTTTAAAACTATGTATTTGTTTCTATAACTCTATATATCACCTTTTTTGTCTCTTTCAAGCCTACGTATCTTTTACACACATTGTAAACTATTACATCTGAATCTGTCTTATTGTGAATCTATTGCTTTAAACTGCAGCAGCTGTGGCTGCTGGCTCCGCCCACCTCAGCTTTCCAATATGGCTACGTTTTCCGCCAGCTCTGGGAGCCATCAACTCTCAGAAATAGTGGGTCTCTGCTTCTATCAAAGCAGCGTGTAGCCCAGAAATCTCTTTTTTTTTTGTTTTGTTTTGTTTTGTACTAGCAAAGGCTAAATCCACCACACAGCTTAATGTGCCACTTGCAGAGGCCTCATTCTCGCCATACTGCAGGTCAAGCATGCACGCCAGGAACCCGCCATAGTAGCTCAAACACGCAGGCTGCCACTAGCTTGAAAGAGACAACTAGGAGCTGTTTTTAGCTCCGTTTTAGAATCTTTTTTCTCAGTTTTTAGGTGGAAACTCTTGCCAACACATTGGACGCCATTTGTTGCTGGAGAATTTCTCTCCAGCTCCCACCACCAAGTCCCGCCAGTCTAAGAGCCCACTTATAAAATAAACACACAGACTCTTACATTATTTAAACTGCTTGGCCATTAGCTAAGGCCTGTTATTGTCTAGCTCTTACTCTTATATTTAGCCGATTTCTATTAATTTTTACTTTGCCACATGGCTCATGGCTTACTGGTACCTTACATCTTCCTTGTCCTGATGGCGGCTGGCAGTGTCTCTCTCTCAGCCTTCCACTTCCCCGCTTTATTCTCCTCCTTGCCCCGCCTAAACTTCCTGCCTAGCCAACGGCCAATCAGTGTTTTATTGATTAATTAGCAACACATAAGCCATACATCCCACAGCAGTGCTCTTTTCTCAAAAGCAGAGTGTATTTCTTGTAAGGCGAGCTAGCGTTTGTTTCCTAGTCCTAAATGGAGTTGAATCACATGCAGTTTCTGGTCCTACGAGCAAGAGTTGTTTTCTGGTAAGGAAAGTCACTATTGCGCTCCCATTGCCATACACATTACAAATAGCACTCGCATCTGTTCCCAGGAAGTACAGTGTAATGGACTGAATAGGAGCTACTGTACTGTCAGTTCCCTAAGCAGAGTTGAACTAGATATGGTCCGTGTGAAGGAAGCACAGTTCTTTTGTTCTGATCAAGCTCACTGTTCTGGCCCTATAGGAAACACAGAAGAGTAGAAGAGTGCTCTTTTCTCAAAAGCAGAGTGTTTTTCTTGTAAGGCGAGCTAGCGTTTGTTTCCCAGTCTTAAATGGAGTTGAATCACATGCAGTTTCTGGTCCTAGGAGCAAGAGTTGTTTTCTGGTAAGAAGAGTCACTATTGTGCTCCCATTGTCATACACAGGGCAAATAGTACTCGCGTCTGTTCCCAGCATGTACAGTGTATTGGACTGAAGAGGATCTACTGTTCTTGTCAGTTTCCTAAGCAGAATTGAATAGATATGGCCCATGTGTGCAGGAAGCACAGTTCTTTTGTTCTGAGGAAGCTCACTGTTCTGGCCCTATAGGAAACACAGTATATTGGAAGAATGCTCTTTTCTCAAAAGCAGAGTGTTTTTCTTGTAAGGTGAGCTAGCGTTTCTTTCCCAGTCCTAAATGGAGTTGAGACACATGCAGTTTTTGGTCCTATGAGCAAGTGTTTTTTTCTGGTAAGAACAGTCACTTTTGCACTCCCATTGCCATACACAGTGCAAATAGCACTTGCATCTGTTCCCAGCAAGTACAGTGTATTGGACTGAAGATGAGCTACTGATCTTGTCAATTTCCTAAGCAGAATTGAATAGATATGGCCCCTGTGTGCAGGAAGCACAGTTCTTTTGTTCTGAGGAAACTCACTGTTCTGGCTCTATAGGAAACACAGTAGTGTAGAAGAGTGCTCTTTTCTCTAAAGCAGAGTGTGTTTCTTGTAAGGCGAACTAGCGTTTGTTTCCCAGTTCTAAATGGAGTTGAATCACATGCAGTTTCTGGTCCTACGAGCAAGAGTTGTTTTATGGTAAGAATAGTCACTATTGCGCTGCCATTGCCATACACAGGACAAATAGCACTGGCGTCTGTTCCCAGCAAGTACAGTGTATTGGACTGAAGAGGATCTACTGTTCTTGTCCGGTTCCTAATCAGAATTGAACTAGATATGGCCGTGTGTGTAGGAAGCACAGTTCCTTTGTACTGAGCAAGCTCACTGTTTTGACCACAGCGGAAACACAGTAAAGTAGAATAGTGCTCTTTTCTCAAAAGCAGAGGGTGTTTCTTGTAAGGCGAGCTAGCTCTTGTTACCCAGTCCTAAATGGAGTTGAATCCCATGCAGTTTCTGGTCCTACGAGTAAGAGTTGTGTTCTGGTAAGAAGAGTCACTATTGTGCTGCCATTGCCATACACAGGACAAATAGCACTGTTGTCTGTTCCCAGCAAGTACACTGTATTGGACTGAAGAGGATCTACTGTTCATGTCAGGTTCCTAAGCAGAATTGAACTAGATATGGCCGTGTGTGTAGGAAGCACAGTCTTTTGTTCTGAGCATGCTCACTGTTCTGGCCCTATAGGAAACACAGTAGAGTAGAAGAGTGCTCTTTTCTCAAAAGCAGAGTGTGTTTCTTCTAAGGCGAGCTAGCGTTTGTTTCCCAGTCCTAAATGAAGTTGAATCACATGCAGTTTCTTGTCCTATGAGCAAGAGTTGTTTTCTGGTAAAAAGAGTCACTATTGTGCTCCCATTGCAATACACAGTGCAAATAGCACTCGCGTCTGTTTCCAGCAAGTACAGTGTATTGGACTGAAGAGGACCTACTGTTCTTGTCAGTTTCGTAAGCAGAGTTGAACTAGATATGACCCGTGTGTGTAGGAAGAACAGTTCTCTTGTTCTGAGCAAGCGCACTGTTCTGGCCATACAGGAAACACAGTAGAGTAGAAGAGTGCTCTTTTCTCAAAAGCAGAGTGTGTTTCATGTAAGGCGAGCTAGCATTTGTTTCCCAGTCCTAAATGGAGTTGAATCACATGCAGTTTCTGGTCCTACGAGCAAGAGTTGTTTTCTGATAAGGAAAGTCACTATTGCGCTCCCATTGCCATACATAGTGCAAATAGCACTCGGTCCGTTCCCAGCAAGTACAGTGCATCGGACTGAAGAGGAGCTACTGTTCTTGTCAGTTTCCTAAGCAGAGTTGAAATAGATATGGCCCGTGTGTGTAGGAAGCACAGTTCTTATGTTCTGAGCAAGCTCACTGTTCTGGCCCTGTAGGAAACACAGTAGAGTAAATGAGTGCTCTTTTATCTAAAGCAGAGTGTGTTTCTTGTAAGGCGAGCTAGCGTTTGTTTCGTAGTCCTAAATGGAGTTGAAACCCATGCAGTTTCTGGTACTACAAGCAAGAGTTGTTTTCTGGTAAGAAGAGTCACTATTGCACTGACATTGCCATACACAGGACAAATAGCTCTGGCGTCTGATCGAAGCAAGTACAGTGTATTGGACTGAAGAGGATCTACTGTTCTTGTCAGGTTCCTAAGCAGAATTGAACTAGATATGGCCATGTGTGTAGGAAGCACAGTTCTTTTGTTCTGAGCAAGCTCACTGTTCGGACCCCATAGGAAACACAGTAGAATAGAAGAGTGCTCTTTTCTCAAAAGCAGAGTGTGTTTCTTGTAAGGCGAGCTAGCATTTGTTTCCCAGTCCTAAATGGAGTTGAATCACATGCAGTTTCTGGTCCTACCAGCAAGAGTTGTTTTCTGGTAAGGAAAGTCACTATTGCGTTCTCATTGCCATACACAGTGCAAATAGCACTCGCGTCTGTTCCCAGGAATTACAATGTATCGGACTGACGAGGAGCTACTGTTCTTGTCAGTCTCCTAAGCAGAGTTGAACTAGATATGGTCCATGTGTGTAGGAAGCACAGTTCTTTTGTTCTGAGCAAGCTCACTGTTCGGACCCCATAGGAAACACAGTAGAATAGAAGAGTGCTCTTTTCTCAAAAGCAGAGTGTGTTTCTTGTAAGGCGAGCTAGCATTTGTTTCCCAGTCCTAAATGGAGTTGAATCACATGCAGTTTCTGGTCCTACGAGCAAGAGTTGTTTTCTGGTAAGGAAAGTCACTATTGCGTTCTCATTGCCATACACAGTGCAAATAGCACTCGCGTCTGTTCCCAGCAAGTACAGTGTATTGGACTGAAAAGGAGCTACTGTTCTTGTCAGTTTCCTAAGCAGAGTTGAACTACATATGGTCCGTGTGTTTAGGAAGCACAGTTCTTTTGTTCTGAGCAAGCTCACTGTTTGGACCCCATAGGAAAAACAGTAGAGTAGAAGAGTGCTCTTTTCTCTAAAGCAGAGTGTGTTTCTTGTAAGGCGAGCTAGCTTTTGTTTCCCAGTCCTAAATGGAGTTGAATCCCATGCAGTTTCTGGTCCTAAGAGCAAGAGTTGTTTTCTGGTAAGGAAAGTCACTATTGTGCTCCCATTGCCATACACAGTGCAAATAGAACTCGCGTCTGTTCCCAGCAAGTACAGTGTATTGGAGTGAAGAGGAGCTACTGTTCTTCTCAGTTTCCTAAGCAGAGTTGAACTAGATATGTCCCGTGTGGCTAGGAAGCACAGTTATTATGATCTGAGCAAGCTCACTGTTCTGGCCCTATAGGAAACACAGTAGAGTAGAAGAGTGCTCTTTTCTCTAAAGCAGAGTGTGTTTCTTGTAAGGCGAGCTCGCGTCTGTTTCCCAGTCCTAAATGGAGTTGAGTCACAGGCAGTTTTTGGTAATACCAGCAAGAGTTGTTTTCTGGTAACAAAGTCACTATTGCGCTCCCATTGCCATACACAGTACAAATAGCACTCGCGTCTGTTCCCAGGAATTACAGTGTATCGGACTGAAGAGGAGCTACTGTTCTTGTCAGTTTCCTAAGCAGAGTTGAACTAGATATGGCCCATGTGTAGGAAGCACAGTTCTTATGTTCTGAGCAAGCTCACTGTTCGGACCCCATAGGAAACACAGTAGAATAGAAGAGTGCTCTTTTCTCAAAAGCAGAGTGTGTTTCTTGTAAGGCGAGCTAGCATTTGTTTCCCAGTCCTAAATGGAGTTGAATCACATGCAGTTTCTGGTCCTGTGAACAAGAGTTCTTTTCTGGTAAGGAAAGTCACATTGTGCTCCCATTGCCATACACAGTGCAAATAGCACTCGCGTCTGTTCCCAGCAAGTACAGTGTATTTAAGTGAAGAGGATCTACTGTTCTTCTCAGTTTCCTAAGAAGAGTTGAACTAGATATGGCCCATGTGTCTAGGAAGCACAGTTATTATGTTCTGAGCATGCTCACTGTTTTTGGGCCCCATAGGAAACACAGTAGAGTAGAACAGTGCTCTTTCCTCTAAAGAAGAGTGTGTTTCTTGTAATGCAAGCTAGCGTTTGAATCCCAGTCCTAAATGGAATTGAATCACATGCAGTTTCTGGTCCTACGAGCATGAGTTGTTTTATGGTAAGAATAGTCACTATTGCGCTCCCATTGCCATACACAGGACCAATAGCACATGCGTCTGTTCCAAGCAAGTACAGTGTATTGGACTGAATAGGATCTACTGTTCTTGTCAGGTTCCTAAGCAGAATTGAACTAGATATGGCCATGTGTGTAGGAAGCACAGTTCTTTTGTTCTGAGCAAGCTCACTGTTCGGACCCCATAAGAAACATAGTAGAGTAGAAGAGTACTCTTTTCTCAAAAGCAGAGTGTGTTTCTTGTAAGGCGAGCTAGCATTTGTTTCCCAGTCCTAAATGGAGTTGAATCACATGCAGTTTCTGGTCCTACGAGCAAGAGTTGTTTTCTGGTAAGGAAAGTCACTATTGCGTTCTCATTGCCATACACAGTGCAAATAGCACTCGCGTCTGTTCCCAGGAATTACAATGTATCGGACTGACGAGGAGCTACTGTTCTTGTCAGTCTCCTAAGCAGAGTTGAACTAGATATGGTCCATGTGTGTAGGAAGCACAGTTCTTTTGTTCTGAGCAAGCTCACTGTTCGGACCCCATAGGAAACACAGTAGAATAGAAGAGTGCTCTTTTCTCAAAAGCAGAGTGTGTTTCTTGTAAGGCGAGCTAGCATTTGTTTCCCAGTCCTAAATGGAGTTGAATCACATGCAGTTTCTGGTCCTACGAGCAAGAGTTGTTTTCTGGTAAGGAAAGTCACTATTGCGTTCTCATTGCCATACACAGTGCAAATAGCACTCGCGTCTGTTCCCAGCAAGTACAGTGTATTGGACTGAAAAGGAGCTACTGTTCTTGTCAGTTTCCTAAGCAGAGTTGAACTACATATGGTCCGTGTGTTTAGGAAGCACAGTTCTTTTGTTCTGAGCAAGCTCACTGTTTGGACCCCATAGGAAAAACAGTAGAGTAGAAGAGTGCTCTTTTCTCTAAAGCAGAGTGTGTTTCTTGTAAGGCGAGCTAGCTTTTGTTTCCCAGTCCTAAATGGAGTTGAATCCCATGCAGTTTCTGGTCCTAAGAGCAAGAGTTGTTTTCTGGTAAGGAAAGTCACTATTGTGCTCCCATTGCCATACACAGTGCAAATAGAACTCGCGTCTGTTCCCAGCAAGTACAGTGTATTGGAGTGAAGAGGAGCTACTGTTCTTCTCAGTTTCCTAAGCAGAGTTGAACTAGATATGTCCCGTGTGGCTAGGAAGCACAGTTATTATGATCTGAGCAAGCTCACTGTTCTGGCCCTATAGGAAACACAGTAGAGTAGAAGAGTGCTCTTTTCTCTAAAGCAGAGTGTGTTTCTTGTAAGGCGAGCTCGCGTCTGTTTCCCAGTCCTAAATGGAGTTGAGTCACAGGCAGTTTTTGGTAATACCAGCAAGAGTTGTTTTCTGGTAACAAAGTCACTATTGCGCTCCCATTGCCATACACAGTACAAATAGCACTCGCGTCTGTTCCCAGGAATTACAGTGTATCGGACTGAAGAGGAGCTACTGTTCTTGTCAGTTTCCTAAGCAGAGTTGAACTAGATATGGCCCATGTGTAGGAAGCACAGTTCTTATGTTCTGAGCAAGCTCACTGTTTGGACCCCATAGGAAACACAGTAGAGTAGAAGAGTGCTCTTTTCTCAAAAGCAGAGTGTGTTTCTTGTAAGGCGAGCTAGCATTTGTTTCCCAGTCCTAAATGGAGTTGAATCACATGCAGTTTCTGGTCCTGTGAACAAGAGTTCTTTTCTGGTAAGGAAAGTCACATTGTGCTCCCATTGCCATACACAGTGCAAATAGCACTCGCGTCTGTTCCCAGCAAGTACAGTGTATTTAAGTGAAGAGGATCTACTGTTCTTCTCAGTTTCCTAAGAAGAGTTGAACTAGATATGGCCCATGTGTCTAGGAAGCACAGTTATTATGTTCTGAGCATGCTCACTGTTTTTGGGCCCCATAGGAAACACAGTAGAGTAGAACAGTGCTCTTTCCTCTAAAGAAGAGTGTGTTTCTTGTAATGCAAGCTAGCGTTTGAATCCCAGTCCTAAATGGAATTGAATCACATGCAGTTTCTGGTCCTACGAGCATGAGTTGTTTTATGGTAAGAATAGTCACTATTGCGCTCCCATTGCCATACACAGGACCAATAGCACATGCGTCTGTTCCAAGCAAGTACAGTGTATTGGACTGAATAGGATCTACTGTTCTTGTCAGGTTCCTAAGCAGAATTGAACTAGATATGGCCATGTGTGTAGGAAGCACAGTTCTTTTGTTCTGAGCAAGCTCACTGTTCAAACCCCATAAGAAACATAGTAGAGTAGAAGAGTACTCTTTTCTCAAAAGCAGAGTGTGTTTCTTGTAAGGCGAGCTAGCATTTGTTTCCCAGTCCTAAATGGAGTTGAATCACATGCAGTTTCTGGTCCTACGAGCAAGAGTTGTTTTCTGGTAAGGAAAGTCACTATTGCGTTCTCATTTGCCATACACAGTGCAAATAGCACTCGCGTCTGTTCCCAGCATGTACAGTGTATTGGACTGAAAAGGAGCTACTGTTCTTGTCAGTTTCCTAAGCAGAGTTGAACTACATATGGTCCTTGTGTTTAGGAAGCACAGTTCTTTTGTTCTGAGCAAGCTCACTGTTTGGACCCCATAGGAAAAACAGTAGAGTAGAAGAGTGCTCTTTTCTCTAAAGCAGAGTGTGTTTCTTGTAAGACGAGCTAGCTTTTGTTTCCCAGTCCTAAATGGAGTTGAATCCCATGCATTTCTGGTCCTAAGAGCAAGAGTTGTTTTCTGGTAAGGAAAGTCACTATTGTGCTCCCATTGCCATACACAGTGCAAATAGAACTCGCGTCTGTTCCCAGCAAGTACAGTGTATTGGAGTGAAGAGGAGCTACTGTTCTTCTCAGTTTCCTAAGCAGAGTTGAACTAGATATGTCCCGTGTGTCTAGGAAGCACAGTTATTATGTTCTAGGCAAGCTCACTGTTCTGGCCCTATAGGAAACACAGTAGAGTAGAAGAGTGCTCTTTTCTCTAAAGCAGAGTGTGTTTCTCGTAAGGCGAGCTCGCGTCTGTTTCCCAGTCCTAAATGGAGTTGAGTCACAGGCAGTTTTTGGTAATACCAGCAAGAGTTGTTTTCTGGTAAGGAAAGTCACTATTGCGCTCCCATTGCCATACACAGTACAAATAGCACTCGCGTCTGTTCCCAGCAAGTACAGTGTATTGGACTGAAGAGGATCTACTGTTCTTGTCAGGTTTTTAAGCAGAATTGAAATAGATATGGCCATGTGTGTAGGAAGCACAGTTCTTTTGTTCTGAGCAAGCTCACTGTTTGGACCCAATAGGAAACACAGTAGAGTAGAAGAGTGGTCTTTCCTCTAAAGCAGAGTGTGTTTCTTGTAAGGCGAGCTAGCGTTTGTATCCCAGTCCTAAATGGAGTTGAATCACATGCGTTTTCTGGTCCTATGATCATGAGTTTTTTTATGGTAAGAATAGTCACTATTGCGCTCCCATTGCCATACACAGGACCAAAAGCACATGCGTCTTTTCCCAGCAAGTACAGTGTATTGGACTGAATAGGATCTACTGTTCTTGTCAGGTTCCTAAGCAGAATTGAACTAGATATGGCCGTGTGTGTAGGAAGCACAGTTCTTTTGTTCTGAGCAAGCTCACTGTTCGGACCCCATAAGAAACACAGTACAGTAGAAGAGTGCTCTTTTCTCAAAAGCAGAGTGTGTTTCTTGTAAGTCGAGCCAGCGTTTGTTTCCCAGTCCTAAAAGGAGTTGAATCACATGCAGTTTCTGGTCCTACGAGCAAGAGTTGTTTTCTGTTAAGGAAAGTCACTATTGCGCTCCCATTGCCATACACAGTACAAATAGCACTCGCATCTGATCCCAGGAATTACAGTGTATCGGACTGAAGAGGAGCTACTGTACTTGTCAGTTTCCTAAGCAGAGTTGAACTAGATATGGCCCGTGTGTGTAGGAAGCACAGTTCTTATGTTCTGAGCAAGCTCACTGTTCTGGCCCTATAGGAAACACAGTAGAGTAGATGAGTGCTCTTTTATCTAAAGCAGAGTGTGTTTCTTGTAAGGCGAGCTAGCGTTTGTTTCCTAGTCCTAAATGGAGTTGAATCACATGCAGTTTCTGGTCCTACAAACAAGAGTTGTTTTCTGGTAAGGGTAGTCACATTGTGCTCCCATTGCCATACACAGTACAAATAGCACTCGCGTCTGTTCCCAGGAAATACAGTGTTTTGCCCTGAATAGGTGCTACTGTTCTTGTCAGTTTCCTATGCAGACTTGAACTAGATATTATCCATGTGTGTAGGAAGCACAGTTCTTTTGTTCTGAGCAAGCTCACTGTTTGGACCCTATAGGAAACACAGTAGAGTAGAAGAGTGCTCTTTTCTCTAAAGCAGAGTGTGTTTCTTTTAAGGCAAGCTAGCGTTTGTTTCGTAGTCCTAAATGGAGTTGAAACCCATGCAGTTTCTGGTACTACGAGCAAGAGTTGTTTTCTGGTAAGAAGAGTCACTATTGCGCTGCCATTGCCATACACAGGACAAATAGCACTGGCGTCTGATCGCAGCAAGTACAGTGTATTGGACTGAAGAGGATCTACTGTTCTTGTCAGGTTCCTAAGCAGAAATGAACTAGTAATGGCCGTGTGTGTAGGAAGCACAGTTCTTTGTTCTGAGCAAGCTCACTGTTCTTTCCCTATAGGAAACACAGTAGAGTAGAAGAGTGCTCTTTTCTCAAAAGCAGAGTGTGTTTCTTGTAAGGCGAGCTAGCATTTGTTTCCCAGTCCTAAATGGAGTTGAATCACATGCAGTTTCTGGTCCTACGAGCAACAGTTGTTTTCTGGTAAGGAAAGTCACTATTGTGTTCCCACTGCCATACACAGTGCAAATAGCACTCGCGTCTGTTCCCAGCAAGTACAGTGTATCGGACTGAAGGGGAGCTACTGTTCTTGTCAGTTGCCTAAGCAGAGTTGAACGAGATATAGCCCGTGTGTGTAGGAAGCACAGTTCTCTTGTTCTGAGCAAGCTCACTGTTCTGGCCCTATAGGAAACACAGTAGAGTAGAAGAGTGCTCTTTTCTCTAAAGCAGAGTGTGTTTCTTGTAAGGCGAGCTAGCGTTTGTTTCCCAGTCATAAATGGAGTTGAGTCACAGGCAGTTTTTTTTCCTACGAGCAAGAGTCGTTTTCTGGTAAGAAGAGTCACTATTGTGCTCCAAATTCCATACACAGTGCAAATAGCACTCGCGTCTGTTCCCAGCAATTACAGTGTATTGGACTGAATAGGAGCTACTGTTCTTGTCAGTTTCCTAAGCAGAGTTGAACTAGATATGGTCCATGTGTGTAGGAAGCACAGTTCTTTTGTTCTGAGCAAGCTCACTGTTTGGACCCCATAGGAAACACAGTAGAGTAGAAGAGTGCTCTGTTGCTGGAGAATTTCTCTCCAGCTCCCACCACCAAGTCCCGCCAGTCTCAGAGCCCACTTATAAAATAAACACACAGACTCTTACATTATTTAAACTGCTTGGCCATTAGCTCAGGCCTGTTATTGTCTAGCTCTTACTCTTATATTTAGCCCATTTCTATTAATCTTTACTTTGCCACATGGCTCATGGCTTACTGGTACCTTACATCTTCCTTGTCCTGGTGGTGGCTGGCAGTGTCTCTCTCTCAGCCTTCCACTTCCCCTCTTTATTCTCCTCCTTGCCCCGCCTACACTTCCTGCCTAGCCAACGGCCAATCAGTGTTTTATTGATTAATTAGCAACACATTTGCCATACATCCCACAGCACTTCCCCCTTTTTTTTTTTTCAAAAAGGAAGGTTTTAACCTTAACAAAGTAAAATTACATATAATTTGGCAATTTGGGCGTAGCTTCTCTTACTACTTCCTGCTGGAAGGGGGCGCTGTATCTTGTGGGGAAACAAAAAAAAATTTAGAATTATGGAATAGTCCATGAGGCTGTATCGTCTGAGCCAGATGCCTTTAAACCATTCTGGATGTTGGATCATCTGGGCCATGGTGTCATAGGAGACCTTTAGGGGGTCTTGGCTGGTCAAACCTGATGTATCTTAATCTTGAACAAATCCATAGCCTCTGGCTTTCTGTGGAAACAAGAGACTCTTTTCCAAAGCAACATATCCTTACATCCAAATTTTGAAGTCAAGGTATCTTTAAAATATACATTTTGGCATAACTCTACAGCTTTTACAATCAAATGTTTTTCTGCAGTTAAAAATCCCAACCACAACACAATCCAGATTCTCTGTGTAATATCCATTTTTACGTGGCTTATTTTTTATACTACCTTTACTGTCTCTTTAATGACTTTATTTTTTAAAACTATGTATTTGTTTCTATAACTCTATATATCACCTTTTTTGTCTCTTTCAAGCCTACGTATCTTTTACACACATTGTAAACTATTACATCTGAATCTGTCTTATTGTGAATCTATTGCTTTAAACTGCAGCAGCTGTGGCTGCTGGCTCCGCCCACCTCAGCTTTCCAATATGGCTACGTTTTCCGCCAGCTCTGGGAGCCATCAACTCTCAGAAATAGTGGGTCTCTGCTTCTATCAAAGCAGCGTGTAGCCCAGAAATCTCTTTTTTTTTTGTTTTGTTTTGTTTTGTACTAGCAAAGGCTAAATCCACCACACAGCTTAATGTGCCACTTGCAGAGGCCTCATTCTCGCCATACTGCAGGTCAAGCATGCACGCCAGGAACCCGCCATAGTAGCTCAAACACGCAGGCTGCCACTAGCTTGAAAGAGACAACTAGGAGCTGTTTTTAGCTCCGTTTTAGAATCTTTTTTCTCAGTTTTTAGGTGGAAACTCTTGCCAACACATTGGACGCCATTTGTTGCTGGAGAATTTCTCTCCAGCTCCCACCACCAAGTCCCGCCAGTCTAAGAGCCCACTTATAAAATAAACACACAGACTCTTACATTATTTAAACTGCTTGGCCATTAGCTAAGGCCTGTTATTGTCTAGCTCTTACTCTTATATTTAGCCGATTTCTATTAATTTTTACTTTGCCACATGGCTCATGGCTTACTGGTACCTTACATCTTCCTTGTCCTGATGGCGGCTGGCAGTGTCTCTCTCTCAGCCTTCCACTTCCCCGCTTTATTCTCCTCCTTGCCCCGCCTAAACTTCCTGCCTAGCCAACGGCCAATCAGTGTTTTATTGATTAATTAGCAACACATAAGCCATACATCCCACAGCAGTGCTCTTTTCTCAAAAGCAGAGTGTATTTCTTGTAAGGCGAGCTAGCGTTTGTTTCCTAGTCCTAAATGGAGTTGAATCACATGCAGTTTCTGGTCCTACGAGCAAGAGTTGTTTTCTGGTAAGGAAAGTCACTATTGCGCTCCCATTGCCATACACATTACAAATAGCACTCGCATCTGTTCCCAGGAAGTACAGTGTAATGGACTGAATAGGAGCTACTGTACTGTCAGTTCCCTAAGCAGAGTTGAACTAGATATGGTCCGTGTGAAGGAAGCACAGTTCTTTTGTTCTGATCAAGCTCACTGTTCTGGCCCTATAGGAAACACAGAAGAGTAGAAGAGTGCTCTTTTCTCAAAAGCAGAGTGTTTTTCTTGTAAGGCGAGCTAGCGTTTGTTTCCCAGTCTTAAATGGAGTTGAATCACATGCAGTTTCTGGTCCTAGGAGCAAGAGTTGTTTTCTGGTAAGAAGAGTCACTATTGTGCTCCCATTGTCATACACAGGGCAAATAGTACTCGCGTCTGTTCCCAGCATGTACAGTGTATTGGACTGAAGAGGATCTACTGTTCTTGTCAGTTTCCTAAGCAGAATTGAATAGATATGGCCCATGTGTGCAGGAAGCACAGTTCTTTTGTTCTGAGGAAGCTCACTGTTCTGGCCCTATAGGAAACACAGTATATTGGAAGAATGCTCTTTTCTCAAAAGCAGAGTGTTTTTCTTGTAAGGTGAGCTAGCGTTTCTTTCCCAGTCCTAAATGGAGTTGAGACACATGCAGTTTTTGGTCCTATGAGCAAGTGTTTTTTTCTGGTAAGAACAGTCACTTTTGCACTCCCATTGCCATACACAGTGCAAATAGCACTTGCATCTGTTCCCAGCAAGTACAGTGTATTGGACTGAAGATGAGCTACTGATCTTGTCAATTTCCTAAGCAGAATTGAATAGATATGGCCCCTGTGTGCAGGAAGCACAGTTCTTTTGTTCTGAGGAAACTCACTGTTCTGGCTCTATAGGAAACACAGTAGTGTAGAAGAGTGCTCTTTTCTCTAAAGCAGAGTGTGTTTCTTGTAAGGCGAACTAGCGTTTGTTTCCCAGTTCTAAATGGAGTTGAATCACATGCAGTTTCTGGTCCTACGAGCAAGAGTTGTTTTATGGTAAGAATAGTCACTATTGCGCTGCCATTGCCATACACAGGACAAATAGCACTGGCGTCTGTTCCCAGCAAGTACAGTGTATTGGACTGAAGAGGATCTACTGTTCTTGTCCGGTTCCTAATCAGAATTGAACTAGATATGGCCGTGTGTGTAGGAAGCACAGTTCCTTTGTACTGAGCAAGCTCACTGTTTTGACCACAGCGGAAACACAGTAAAGTAGAATAGTGCTCTTTTCTCAAAAGCAGAGGGTGTTTCTTGTAAGGCGAGCTAGCTCTTGTTACCCAGTCCTAAATGGAGTTGAATCCCATGCAGTTTCTGGTCCTACGAGTAAGAGTTGTGTTCTGGTAAGAAGAGTCACTATTGTGCTGCCATTGCCATACACAGGACAAATAGCACTGTTGTCTGTTCCCAGCAAGTACACTGTATTGGACTGAAGAGGATCTACTGTTCATGTCAGGTTCCTAAGCAGAATTGAACTAGATATGGCCGTGTGTGTAGGAAGCACAGTCTTTTGTTCTGAGCATGCTCACTGTTCTGGCCCTATAGGAAACACAGTAGAGTAGAAGAGTGCTCTTTTCTCAAAAGCAGAGTGTGTTTCTTCTAAGGCGAGCTAGCGTTTGTTTCCCAGTCCTAAATGAAGTTGAATCACATGCAGTTTCTTGTCCTATGAGCAAGAGTTGTTTTCTGGTAAAAAGAGTCACTATTGTGCTCCCATTGCAATACACAGTGCAAATAGCACTCGCGTCTGTTTCCAGCAAGTACAGTGTATTGGACTGAAGAGGACCTACTGTTCTTGTCAGTTTCGTAAGCAGAGTTGAACTAGATATGACCCGTGTGTGTAGGAAGAACAGTTCTCTTGTTCTGAGCAAGCGCACTGTTCTGGCCATACAGGAAACACAGTAGAGTAGAAGAGTGCTCTTTTCTCAAAAGCAGAGTGTGTTTCATGTAAGGCGAGCTAGCATTTGTTTCCCAGTCCTAAATGGAGTTGAATCACATGCAGTTTCTGGTCCTACGAGCAAGAGTTGTTTTCTGATAAGGAAAGTCACTATTGCGCTCCCATTGCCATACATAGTGCAAATAGCACTCGGTCCGTTCCCAGCAAGTACAGTGCATCGGACTGAAGAGGAGCTACTGTTCTTGTCAGTTTCCTAAGCAGAGTTGAAATAGATATGGCCCGTGTGTGTAGGAAGCACAGTTCTTATGTTCTGAGCAAGCTCACTGTTCTGGCCCTGTAGGAAACACAGTAGAGTAAATGAGTGCTCTTTTATCTAAAGCAGAGTGTGTTTCTTGTAAGGCGAGCTAGCGTTTGTTTCGTAGTCCTAAATGGAGTTGAAACCCATGCAGTTTCTGGTACTACAAGCAAGAGTTGTTTTCTGGTAAGAAGAGTCACTATTGCACTGACATTGCCATACACAGGACAAATAGCTCTGGCGTCTGATCGAAGCAAGTACAGTGTATTGGACTGAAGAGGATCTACTGTTCTTGTCAGGTTCCTAAGCAGAATTGAACTAGATATGGCCATGTGTGTAGGAAGCACAGTTCTTTTGTTCTGAGCAAGCTCACTGTTCGGACCCCATAGGAAACACAGTAGAATAGAAGAGTGCTCTTTTCTCAAAAGCAGAGTGTGTTTCTTGTAAGGCGAGCTAGCATTTGTTTCCCAGTCCTAAATGGAGTTGAATCACATGCAGTTTCTGGTCCTACCAGCAAGAGTTGTTTTCTGGTAAGGAAAGTCACTATTGCGTTCTCATTGCCATACACAGTGCAAATAGCACTCGCGTCTGTTCCCAGGAATTACAATGTATCGGACTGACGAGGAGCTACTGTTCTTGTCAGTCTCCTAAGCAGAGTTGAACTAGATATGGTCCATGTGTGTAGGAAGCACAGTTCTTTTGTTCTGAGCAAGCTCACTGTTCGGACCCCATAGGAAACACAGTAGAATAGAAGAGTGCTCTTTTCTCAAAAGCAGAGTGTGTTTCTTGTAAGGCGAGCTAGCATTTGTTTCCCAGTCCTAAATGGAGTTGAATCACATGCAGTTTCTGGTCCTACGAGCAAGAGTTGTTTTCTGGTAAGGAAAGTCACTATTGCGTTCTCATTGCCATACACAGTGCAAATAGCACTCGCGTCTGTTCCCAGCAAGTACAGTGTATTGGACTGAAAAGGAGCTACTGTTCTTGTCAGTTTCCTAAGCAGAGTTGAACTACATATGGTCCGTGTGTTTAGGAAGCACAGTTCTTTTGTTCTGAGCAAGCTCACTGTTTGGACCCCATAGGAAAAACAGTAGAGTAGAAGAGTGCTCTTTTCTCTAAAGCAGAGTGTGTTTCTTGTAAGGCGAGCTAGCGTTTGTTTCCCAGTCATAAATGGAGTTGAGTCACAGGCAGTTTTTTTTCCTACGAGCAAGAGTCGTTTTCTGGTAAGAAGAGTCACTATTGTGCTCCAAATTCCATACACAGTGCAAATAGCACTCGCGTCTGTTCCCAGCAATTACAGTGTATTGGACTGAATAGGAGCTACTGTTCTTGTCAGTTTCCTAAGCAGAGTTGAACTAGATATGGTCCATGTGTGTAGGAAGCACAGTTCTTTTGTTCTGAGCAAGCTCACTGTTTGGACCCCATAGGAAACACAGTAGAGTAGAAGAGTGCTCTGTTGCTGGAGAATTTCTCTCCAGCTCCCACCACCAAGTCCCGCCAGTCTCAGAGCCCACTTATAAAATAAACACACAGACTCTTACATTATTTAAACTGCTTGGCCATTAGCTCAGGCCTGTTATTGTCTAGCTCTTACTCTTATATTTAGCCCATTTCTATTAATCTTTACTTTGCCACATGGCTCATGGCTTACTGGTACCTTACATCTTCCTTGTCCTGGTGGTGGCTGGCAGTGTCTCTCTCTCAGCCTTCCACTTCCCCTCTTTATTCTCCTCCTTGCCCCGCCTACACTTCCTGCCTAGCCAACGGCCAATCAGTGTTTTATTGATTAATTAGCAACACATTTGCCATACATCCCACAGCACTTCCCCCTTTTTTTTTTTTTCAAAAAGGAAGGTTTTAACCTTAACAAAGTAAAATTACATATAATTTGGCAATTTGGGCGTAGCTTCTCTTACTACTTCCTGCTGGAAGGGGGCGCTGTATCTTGTGGGGAAACAAAAAAAAATTTAGAATTATGGAATAGTCCATGAGGCTGTATCGTCTGAGCCAGATGCCTTTAAACCATTCTGGATGTTGGATCATCTGGGCCATGGTGTCATAGGAGACCTTTAGGGGGTCTTGGCTGGTCAAACCTGATGTATCTTAATCTTGAACAAATCCATAGCCTCTGGCTTTCTGTGGAAACAAGAGACTCTTTTCCAAAGCAACATATCCTTACATCCAAATTTTGAAGTCAAGGTATCTTTAAAATATACATTTTGGCATAACTCTACAGCTTTTACAATCAAATGTTTTTCTGCAGTTAAAAATCCCAACCACAACACAATCCAGATTCTCTGTGTAATATCCATTTTTACGTGGCTTATTTTTTATACTACCTTTACTGTCTCTTTAATGACTTTATTTTTTAAAACTATGTATTTGTTTCTATAACTCTATATATCACCTTTTTTGTCTCTTTCAAGCCTACGTATCTTTTACACACATTGTAAACTATTACATCTGAATCTGTCTTATTGTGAATCTATTGCTTTAAACTGCAGCAGCTGTGGCTGCTGGCTCCGCCCACCTCAGCTTTCCAATATGGCTACGTTTTCCGCCAGCTCTGGGAGCCATCAACTCTCAGAAATAGTGGGTCTCTGCTTCTATCAAAGCAGCGTGTAGCCCAGAAATCTCTTTTTTTTTTGTTTTGTTTTGTTTTGTACTAGCAAAGGCTAAATCCACCACACAGCTTAATGTGCCACTTGCAGAGGCCTCATTCTCGCCATACTGCAGGTCAAGCATGCACGCCAGGAACCCGCCATAGTAGCTCAAACACGCAGGCTGCCACTAGCTTGAAAGAGACAACTAGGAGCTGTTTTTAGCTCCGTTTTAGAATCTTTTTTCTCAGTTTTTAGGTGGAAACTCTTGCCAACACATTGGACGCCATTTGTTGCTGGAGAATTTCTCTCCAGCTCCCACCACCAAGTCCCGCCAGTCTAAGAGCCCACTTATAAAATAAACACACAGACTCTTACATTATTTAAACTGCTTGGCCATTAGCTAAGGCCTGTTATTGTCTAGCTCTTACTCTTATATTTAGCCGATTTCTATTAATTTTTACTTTGCCACATGGCTCATGGCTTACTGGTACCTTACATCTTCCTTGTCCTGATGGCGGCTGGCAGTGTCTCTCTCTCAGCCTTCCACTTCCCCGCTTTATTCTCCTCCTTGCCCCGCCTAAACTTCCTGCCTAGCCAACGGCCAATCAGTGTTTTATTGATTAATTAGCAACACATAAGCCATACATCCCACAGCAGTGCTCTTTTCTCAAAAGCAGAGTGTATTTCTTGTAAGGCGAGCTAGCGTTTGTTTCCTAGTCCTAAATGGAGTTGAATCACATGCAGTTTCTGGTCCTACGAGCAAGAGTTGTTTTCTGGTAAGGAAAGTCACTATTGCGCTCCCATTGCCATACACATTACAAATAGCACTCGCATCTGTTCCCAGGAAGTACAGTGTAATGGACTGAATAGGAGCTACTGTACTGTCAGTTCCCTAAGCAGAGTTGAACTAGATATGGTCCGTGTGAAGGAAGCACAGTTCTTTTGTTCTGATCAAGCTCACTGTTCTGGCCCTATAGGAAACACAGAAGAGTAGAAGAGTGCTCTTTTCTCAAAAGCAGAGTGTTTTTCTTGTAAGGCGAGCTAGCGTTTGTTTCCCAGTCTTAAATGGAGTTGAATCACATGCAGTTTCTGGTCCTAGGAGCAAGAGTTGTTTTCTGGTAAGAAGAGTCACTATTGTGCTCCCATTGTCATACACAGGGCAAATAGTACTCGCGTCTGTTCCCAGCATGTACAGTGTATTGGACTGAAGAGGATCTACTGTTCTTGTCAGTTTCCTAAGCAGAATTGAATAGATATGGCCCATGTGTGCAGGAAGCACAGTTCTTTTGTTCTGAGGAAGCTCACTGTTCTGGCCCTATAGGAAACACAGTATATTGGAAGAATGCTCTTTTCTCAAAAGCAGAGTGTTTTTCTTGTAAGGTGAGCTAGCGTTTCTTTCCCAGTCCTAAATGGAGTTGAGACACATGCAGTTTTTGGTCCTATGAGCAAGTGTTTTTTTCTGGTAAGAACAGTCACTTTTGCACTCCCATTGCCATACACAGTGCAAATAGCACTTGCATCTGTTCCCAGCAAGTACAGTGTATTGGACTGAAGATGAGCTACTGATCTTGTCAATTTCCTAAGCAGAATTGAATAGATATGGCCCCTGTGTGCAGGAAGCACAGTTCTTTTGTTCTGAGGAAACTCACTGTTCTGGCTCTATAGGAAACACAGTAGTGTAGAAGAGTGCTCTTTTCTCTAAAGCAGAGTGTGTTTCTTGTAAGGCGAACTAGCGTTTGTTTCCCAGTTCTAAATGGAGTTGAATCACATGCAGTTTCTGGTCCTACGAGCAAGAGTTGTTTTATGGTAAGAATAGTCACTATTGCGCTGCCATTGCCATACACAGGACAAATAGCACTGGCGTCTGTTCCCAGCAAGTACAGTGTATTGGACTGAAGAGGATCTACTGTTCTTGTCCGGTTCCTAATCAGAATTGAACTAGATATGGCCGTGTGTGTAGGAAGCACAGTTCCTTTGTACTGAGCAAGCTCACTGTTTTGACCACAGCGGAAACACAGTAAAGTAGAATAGTGCTCTTTTCTCAAAAGCAGAGGGTGTTTCTTGTAAGGCGAGCTAGCTCTTGTTACCCAGTCCTAAATGGAGTTGAATCCCATGCAGTTTCTGGTCCTACGAGTAAGAGTTGTGTTCTGGTAAGAAGAGTCACTATTGTGCTGCCATTGCCATACACAGGACAAATA